>NC_090439.1:918026075-918338153 GCF_031143425.1 Pleurodeles waltl | reverse complement strand
AGAGGCCAAAATCTACAGGTAGGCACTTCGCAAAAAACACCTCTGTTTTCTTTCAAAAATTTGGATGTGTCCAAGTTGCGCTTTGGGGCGTTTCCTGTCGCGGGCGCTAGGCCTTCCCACACAAGTGAGGTATCATTTTTATCGGGAGACTTGGGGGAACGCTGGGTGAAGGAAATTTGTGGCTCCTCTCAGATTCCAGAACTTTCTGCCCACAGAAATGTGAGGAACATGTGTTTTTTTACCCAAATTTTGAGGTTTGCAAAGGATTCTGGGTAACAGAACCTGGTCCGAGCCCCACAAGTCACCCCATCTTGGATTCCCCCTAGGTCTCTAGTTTTCAGAAAGGCACAGGTTTGGTAGGTTTCCCTAGGTGCCGGCTGAGCTAGAGGCCAAAATCTAAAGGTAGGCACTTTGCAAAAAACACTTCTGTTTTCTTTCAAAAATTTGGATGTGTCCACGTTGCGCTTTGGGGCATTTCCTGTTGCGGGCGCTAGGCCTTCCCTCACAAGTGAGGTGTCATTTTTATCGGGAGACTTGGGGAAATGCTGGGTGGAAGGAAATTTGTGGCTCCTCTCAGATTCCAGAACTTTCTGCCACAGAAATGTGAGGAACATGTGTTTTTCTACCCAAATTTGAGATTTGCAAAGGATTCTGGGTAACAGAACCTGGTCCGAGCCCCACAAGTCACCCCATCTTGGATTCCCCTAGGTCTCTAGTTTTCAGAAATGCACAGGTTTGGTAGGTTTCCCTAGGTGCCGGCTGAGCTAGAGGCCAAAATCTACAGGTAGGCACTTTGCAAAAAACACCTCTGTTTTCTTTCAACAATTTTGATGTGTCCACGTTGCGCTTTGGGGCATTTCCTGTTGCGGGCGCTAGGCCTTCCCTCACAAGTGAGGTATCATTTTTATCGGGAGACTTGGGGGAACGTTGGGTGGAAGGAAATTTGTGGCTCCTCAGATTCCAGAACTTTCTGCCACAGAAATGTGAGGAACATGTGTTTTTCTACACAAATTTTGAGGTTTGCAAAGGATTCTGGCTAACAGAACCTGGTCCGAGCCCCACAAGTCACCCCATCTTGGATTCCCCTAGGTCTCTAGCTTTTAGAAATGCACAGGTTTGGTAGGTTTCCCTAGGTGCCGGCTGAGCTAGAGGCCAAAATCGACAGGTAGGGCACTTCGCAAAAAAACACCTCTGTTTTCTTTCAAAAATGTTGATGTGTCCAAGTTGCGCTTTGGGGCGTTTCCTGTCGCGGGCGCTAGGCCTACCCACACAAGTGAGGTATCATTTTTATCGGGAGACTTGGGGGAACGCTGGGTGGAAGAAAATTTGTTGCTCCTCTCAGATTCCAGAACTTTCTGCCACAGAAATGTGAGGAACATGTGCTTTTTTAGCCAAATTTTGAGGTTTGCAAAGGATTCTGGGTAACAGAACCTGGTCCGAGCCCCACAAGTCACCCCATCTTGGATTCCCCTAGGTCTCTAGTTTTCAGAAATGCACAAGTTTGGTAGGTTTCAACATACTTGGTGCCGGCTGAGCTAGAGGCCAAAATCTACAGGTAGGCACTTCGCAAAAAACACCTCTGTTTTCTTTAAAAAAATTGGATGTGTCCACGTTGCGCTTTGGGGCGTTTCCTGTCGCGGGCGCTAGGCCTAACCACACAAGTGAGGTATCATTTTTATCGGGAGACTTGGGGGAACGCTGGGTGGAAGGAAATTGGTGGCTCCTCTCAGATTCAAGAACTTTCTGCCACAGAAATGTGAGGAATATTTTTTTTTTTAGGCAAATTTTGAGGTTTGCAAAGGATTCTGGGAAACAGAACCTGGTCCGAGCCCCACAAGTCACCCCATCTTGGATTCCCCTAGGTCTCTAGTTTTCAGAAATGCACAGGTTTGGTAGGTTTCCCTAGGTGCCGGCTGAGCTAGAGGTAGGCACTTTGCAAAAAACACCTCTGTTTTCTTTCAAAAATTTGGATGTGTCCATGTTGCGCTTTGGGGCATTTCCTGTCGCGGGCGCTAGGCCTACCCACACAAGTGAGGTATCATTTTTATCGGGAGACTTGGGGGAACGCTGGGTGGAAGGAAATTTGTGGCTCCTCTCAGATTCCAGAACTTTCTGCCACAGAAATGTGAGGAACATGTGCTTTTTTAGCCATATTTTGAGGTTTGCAAAGGATTCTGGGTAACAGAACCTGGTCCGAGCCCCACAAGTCACCCCATATTGGATTCCTCTAGGTCTCTTGTTTTCAGAAATGCACAGGTTTGGTAGGTTCCCTAGGTGCCGGCTGAGCCAGAGGCCAAATCTACAGGTAGGGACTTTGCAAAAAACACCTCTGTTTTCTTTCAAAAATTTTGATGTGTCCAAGTTGCGCTTTGGGGCGTTTCCTGTCGCAGGCGCTAGGCCAACCCACACAAGTGAGGTATCATTTTTATCGGGAGACTTGGGGGAACGCTGGGTAGAAGGAAATTTGTGGCTCCTCTCAGATTCCAGAACTTTCTGCCACAGAAATGTGAGGAACATGTGCTTTTTAGCCAAATTTTGAGGTTTGCAAAGGATTCTGGGTAATAGAACCTGGTCCGAGCCACACAAGTCACCCCATCTTGGATTCCCCAAGGTCTCAAATTTTTTAGAAATGCACAGTTTGGTAGGTTTCCCTAGGTGCCGGCTGAGCTAGAGGCCAAAATCTACAGGTAGGCACTTCGCAAAAAACACCTCTGTTTTCTTTCAAAAATTTGGATGTGTCCAAGTTGCGCTTTGGGGCGTTTCCTGTCGCGGGCGCTATGCCTTCCCACACAAGTGAGGTATCATTTTTATCGGGAGACTTGGGGGAACGCTGGGTGGAAGGAAATTTGTGGCTCCCCTCAGATTCTAGAACTTTCTGCCACAGAAATGTGAGGAACATGTGTTTTTGTACCCAAATTTTGAAGTTTGCAAAGGATTCTAGGTAACAGAACCTGGTCCGAGCCCCACAAGTCACCCCATCTTGGATTCCCCTAGGTCTCTAGTTTTCAGAAATGCACAGGTTTGGTAGGTTTCCCTAGGTGCCGGCTGAGCTAGAGGCCAAAATCTACAGGTAGGCACTTTGCAAAAAACACCTCTGTTTTCTTTCAAAAATTTGGATGTGTCCACGTTGCACTTTGGGGCATTTCCTGTCGCGGGGCGCTAGGCCTACCCACACAAGTGAGGTATCATTTTTATCGGGAGACTTGGGGGAACGCTGGGTGGAAAGAAATTTGTGGCTCCTCTCAGATTCAAGAACTTTCTGCCACAGAAATGTGAGGAACATGTTTTTTTTTAGGCTCATTTTGAGGTTTGCAAAGGATTCTGGGAAACAGAACCTGGTCCGAGCCCCACAAGTCACCCCATCTTGGATTCCCCTAGGTCTCTAGTTTTCAGAAATGCACAGGTTTGGTAGGTTTCCCTAGGTGCCGGCTGAGCTAGAGGCCAAAATCTACAGGTAGGCACTTTGCAAAAAACACCTCTGTTTTCTTTCAAAAATTTGGATGTGTCCACGTTGCGCTTTGGGGCATTTCCTGTCGCGGGAGCTAGGCCTACCCACACAAGTGAGGTATTCATTTTTATCGGGAGACTTGGGGGAACGCTGGGTGGAAGGAAATTTGTGGCTCCTCTCAGATTCCAGAACTTTCTGCCACAGAAATGTGAGGAACATGTGCTTTTTTAGCCAAATTTTGAGGTTTGCAAAGGATTCTGGGTAACAGAACCTGGTCCGAGCCCCACAAGTCACCCCATCTTGGATACCCTAGGTATCTAATTTTTAGAAATGCACAGGTTTGGTAGGTTTCCCCTAGGTGCCGGCTGAGCTAGAGGCCAAAATCTACAGGTAGGCACTTCGCAAAAAACACCTCTGTTTTCTTTCAAAAATTTGGATGTGTCCAAGTTGCGCTTTGGGGCGTTTCCTGTCGCGGGCGCTAGGCCTTCCCACACAAGTGAGGTATCATTTTTATCGGGAGACTTGGGGGAACGCTGGGTGGAAGGAAATTTGTGGCTCCTCTCAGATTCCAGAACTTTCTGCCACAGAAATGTGAGGAACATGTGTTTTTTTACCCAAATTTTGAGGTTTGCAAAGGATTCTGGGTAACAGAATCTGGTCCGAGCCCCACAAGTCACCCCATCTTGGATTCCCCTAGGTCTCTAGTTTTCAGAAAGGCACAGGTTTGGTAGGTTTCCCTAGGTGCCGGCTGAGCTAGAGGCCAAAATCTAAAGGTAGGCACTTTGCCAAAAACACTTCTGTTTTCTTTCAAAAATTTGGATGTGTCCACGTTGCGCTTTGGGGCATTTCCTGTTGCGGGCGCTAGGCCTTCCCACACAAGTGAGGTGTCATTTTTATCGGGAGACTTGGGGAAATGCTGGGTGGAAGGAAATTTGTGGCTCCTCTCAGATTCCAGAACTTTCTGCCACAGAAATGTGAGGAACATGTGTTTTTGTACCCAAATTTTGAAGTTTGCAAAGGATTCTGGGTAACAGAACCTGGTCCGAGCCCCACAAGTCACCCCATCTTGGATTCCCCTAGGTCTCTAGTTTTCAGAAATGCACAGGTTTGGTAGGTTTCCCTAGGTGCCGGCTGAGCTAGAGGCCAAAATCTACAGGTAGGCACTTTGCAAAAAACACCTCTGTTTTCTTTCAACAATTTTGATGTGTCCAAGTTGCGCTTTGGGGCGTTTCCTGTCGCGGGCGCTAGGCCTACCCACACAAGTGAGGTATCATTTTTATCGGGAGACTTGGGGGAACGTTGGGTGGAAGGAAATTTGTTGCTCCTCTCAGATTCCAGAACTTTCGGCCACAGAAATGTGAGGAACATGTGCTTTTTTAGCCAAATTTTGAGGTTTGCAAAGGATTCTGGCTAACAGAACCTGGTCCGAGCCCCACAAGTCACCCCATCTTGGATTCCCCTAGGTCTCTAGCTTTTAGAAATGCACAGGTTTGGTAGGTTTCCCTAGGTGCCGGCTGAGCTAGAGACCAAAATCGACAGGTAGGCACTTCGCAAAAAACACCTCTGTTTTCTTTCAAAAATGTTGATGTGTCCAAGTTGCGCTTTGGGGCGTTTCCTGTCGCGGGCGCTAGGCCTACCCACACAAGTGAGGTATCATTTTTATCGGGAGACTTGGGGGAACGCTGGGTGGAAGAAAATTTGTTGCTCCTCTCAGATTCCAGAACTTTCTGCCACAGAAATGTGAGGAACATGTGCTTTTTTAGCCAAATTTTGAGGTTTGCAAAGGATTCTGGGTAACAGAACCTGGTCCGAGCCCCACAAGTCACCCCATCTTGGATTCCCCTAGATCTCTAGTTTTCAGAAATGCACAAGTTTGGTAGGTTTCCCTTGGTGCCGGCTGAGCTAGAGGCCAAAATCTACAGGTAGGCACTTCGCAAAAAACACCTCTGTTTTCTTTAAAAAAATTGGATGTGTCCACGTTGCGCTTTGGGGCGTTTCCTGTCGCGGGCGCTAGGCCTAACCACACAAGTGAGGTATCATTTTTATCGGGAGACTTGGGGGAACGCTGGGTGGAAGGAAATTGGTGGCTCCTCTCAGATTCAAGAACTTTCTGCCACAGAAATGTGAGGAATATTTTTTTTTTAGGCAAATTTTGAGGTTTGCAAAGGATTCTGGGAAACAGAACCTGGTCCGAGCCCCACAAGTCACCCCATCTTGGATTCCCCTAGGTCTCTAGTTTTCAGAAATGCACAGGTTTGGTAGGTTTCCCTAGGTGCCGGCTGAGCTAGAGGCCAAAATCTACAGGTAGGCACTTCGCAAAAAACACCTCTGTTTTCTTTCAAAAATTTGAATGTGTCCAAGTTGCGCTTTGGGGCGTTTCCTGTCACGGGCGCTATGCCTTCCCACACAAGTGAGGTATCATTTTTATCGGGAGACTTGGGGGACTGCTGGGTGGAAGGAAATTTGTGGCTCCCCTCAGATTCCAGAACTTTCTGCCACAGAAATGTGAGGAACATGTGTTTTTGTACCCAAATTTTGAGGTTTGCAAAGGATTCTGGGTAACAGAACCTGG
This sequence comes from Pleurodeles waltl, assembly GCF_031143425.1. NCBI lineage: Eukaryota > Metazoa > Chordata > Amphibia > Caudata > Salamandridae > Pleurodeles > Pleurodeles waltl. Next base: position 918,332,133 of record NC_090439.1, on the reverse strand, counting down.
TCCGAGCCCCACAAGTCACCCCATCTTGGATTCCCCTAGGTCTCTAGTTTTCAGAAATGCACAGGTTTGGTAGGTTTCCCTAGGTGCCGGCTGAGCTAGAGGTAGGCACTTTGCAAAAAACACCTCTGTTTTCTTTCAAAAATTTGGATGTGTCCATGTTGCGCTTTGGGGCATTTCCTGTCGCGGGCGCTAGGCCTACCCACACAAGTGAGGTATCATTTTTATCGGGAGACTTGGGGGAACGCTGGGTGGAAGGAAATTTGTGGCTCCTCTCAGATTCCAGAACTTTCTGCCACAGAAATGTGAGGAACATGTGCTTTTTTAGCATATTTTGAGGTTTGCAAAGGATTCTGGGTAACAGAACCTGGTCCGAGCCCCACAAGTCACCCCATATTGGATTCCTCTAGGTCTCTTGTTTTCAGAAATGCACAGGTTTGGTAGGTTCCCTAGGTGCCGGCTGAGCCAGAGGCCAAAATCTACAGGTAGGGACTTTGCAAAAAACACCTCTGTTTTCTTTCAAAAATTTTGATGTGTCCAAGTTGCGCTTTGGGGCGTTTCCTGTCGCAGGCGCTAGGCCAACCCACACAAGTGAGGTATCATTTTTATCGGGAGACTTGGGGGAACGCTGGGTAGAAGGAAATTTGTGGCTCCTCTCAGATTCCAGAACTTTCTGCCACAGAAATGTGAGGAACATGTGCTTTTTTAGCCAAATTTTGAGGTTTGCAAAGGATTCTGGGTAACAGAACCTGGTCCGAGCCACACAAGTCACCCCATCTTGGATTCCCCAAGGTCTCAAATTTTTAGAAATGCACAGGTTTGGTAGGTTTCCCTAGGTGCCGGCTGAGCTAGAGGCCAAAATCTACAGGTAGGCACTTCGCAAAAAACACTTCTGTTTTCTTTCAAAAAATTTGGATGTGTCCAAGTTGCGCTTTGGGGCGTTTCCTGTCGCGGGCGCTATGCCTTCCCACACAAGTGAGGTATCATTTTTATCGGGAGACTTGGGGGAACGCTGGGTGGAAGGAAATTTGTGGCTCCCCTCAGATTCCAGAACTTTCTGCCACAGAAATGTGAGGAACATGTGTTTTTGTACCCAAATTTTGAAGTTTGCAAAGGATTCTAGGTAACAGAACCTGGTCCGAGCCCCACAAGTCACCCCATCTTGGATTCCCCTAGGTCTCTAGTTTTCAGAAATGCACAGGTTTGGTAGGTTTCCCTAGGTGCCGGCTGAGCTAGAGGCCAAAATCTACAGGTAGGCACTTTGCAAAAAACACCTCTGTTTTCTTTCAAAAATTTGGATGTGTCCACGTTGCGCTTTGGGGCATTTCCTGTCGCGGGCGCTAGGCCTACCCACACAAGTGAGGTATCATTTTTATCGGGAGACTTGGGGGAACGCTGGGTGGAAGGAAATTTGTGGCTCCTCTCAGATTCAAGAACTTTCTGCCACAGAAATGTGAGGAACATGTGTTTTTGTACCCAAATTTTGAAGTTTGCAAAGGATTCTGGGTAACAGAACCTGGTCCGAGCCCCACAAGTCACCCCATCTTGGATTCCCCTAGGTCTCTAGTTTTCAGAAATGCACAGGTTTGGTAGGTTTCCCTAGGTGCCGGCTGAGCTAGAGGCCAAAATCTACAGGTAGGCACTTTGCAAAAAACACCTCTGTTTTCTTTCAACAATTTTGATGTGTCCAAGTTGCGCTTTGGGGCGTTTCCTGTCGCGGGCGCTAGGCCTACCCACACAAGTGAGGTATCATTTTTATCGGGAGACTTGGGGGAACGTTGGGTGGAAGGAAATTTGTTGCTCCTCTCAGATTCCAGAACTTTCGGCCACAGAAATGTGAGGAACATGTGCTTTTTTAGCCAAATTTTGAGGTTTGCAAAGGATTCTGGCTAACAGAACCTGGTCCGAGCCCCACAAGTCACCCCATCTTGGATTCCCCTAGGTCTCTAGCTTTTAGAAATGCACAGGTTTGGTAGGTTTCCCTAGGTGCCGGCTGAGCTAGAGACCAAAATCGACAGGTAGGCACTTCGCAAAAAACACCTCTGTTTTCTTTCAAAAATGTTGATGTGTCCAAGTTGCGCTTTGGGGCGTTTCCTGTCGCGGGCGCTAGGCCTACCCACACAAGTGAGGTATCATTTTTATCGGGAGACTTGGGGGAACGCTGGGTGGAAGAAAATTTGTTGCTCCTCTCAGATTCCAGAACTTTCTGCCACAGAAATGTGAGGAACATGTGCTTTTTTAGCCAAATTTTGAGGTTTGCAAAGGATTCTGGGTAACAGAACCTGGTCCGAGCCCCACAAGTCACCCCATCTTGGATTCCCCTAGGTCTCTAGTTTTCAGAAATGCACAAGTTTGGTAGGTTTCCCTTGGTGCCGGCTGAGCTAGAGGCCAAAATCTACAGGTAGGCACTTCGCAAAAAACACCTCTGTTTTCTTTAAAAAAATTGGATGTGTCCACGTTGCGCTTTGGGGCGTTTCCTGTCGCGGGCGCTATGCCTAACCACACAAGTGAGGTATCATTTTTATCGGGAGACTTGGGGGAACGCTGGGTGGAAGGAAATTGGTGGCTCCTCTCAGATTCAAGAACTTTCTGCCACAGAAATGTGAGGAATATTTTTTTTTTAGGCAAATTTTGAGGTTTGCAAAGGATTCTGGGAAACAGAACCTGGTCCGAGCCCCTCAAGTCACCCCATCTTGGATTCCCCTAGGTCTCTAGTTTTCAGAAATGCACAGGTTTGGTAGGTTTCCCTAGGTGCCGGCTGAGCTAGAGGCCAAAATCTACAGGTAGGCACTTCGCAAAAAACACCTCTGTTTTCTTTCAAAAATTTGAATGTGTCCAAGTTGCGCTTTGGGGCGTTTCCTGTCACGGGCGCTATGCCTTCCCACACAAGTGAGGTATCATTTTTATCGGGAGACTTGGGGGACTGCTGGGTGGAAGGAAATTTGTGGCTCCCCTCAGATTCCAGAACTTTCTGCCACAGAAATGTGAGGAACATGTGTTTTTGTACCCAAATTTTGAGGTTTGCAAAGGATTCTGGGTAACAGAACCTGGTCCGAGCCCCACAAGTCACCCCATCTTGGATTCCCCTAGGTCTCTAGTTTTCAGAAATGCACAGGTTTGGTAGGTTTCCCTAGGTGCCGGCTGAGCTAGAGGTAGGCACTTTGCAAAAAACACCTCTGTTTTCTTTCAAAAATTTGGATGTGTCCATGTTGCGCTTTGGGGCATTTCCTGTCGCGGGCGCTAGGCCTACCCACACAAGTGAGGTATCATTTTTATCGGGAGACTTGGGGGAACGCTGGGTGGAAGGAAATTTGTGGCTCCTCTCAGATTCCAGAACTTTCTGCCACAGAAATGTGAGGAACATGTGCTTTTTTAGCATATTTTGAGGTTTGCAAAGGATTCTGGGTAACAGAACCTGGTCCGAGCCCCACAAGTCACCCCATATTGGATTCCTCTAGGTCTCTTGTTTTCAGAAATGCACAGGTTTGGTAGGTTCCCTAGGTGCCGGCTGAGCCAGAGGCCAAAATCTACAGGTAGGGACTTTGCAAAAAACACCTCTGTTTTCTTTCAAAAATTTTGATGTGTCCAAGTTGCGCTTTGGGGCGTTTCCTGTCGCAGGCGCTAGGCCAACCCACACAAGTGAGGTATCATTTTTATCGGGAGACTTGGGGGAACGCTGGGTAGAAGGAAATTTGTGGCTCCTCTCAGATTCCAGAACTTTCTGCCACAGAAATGTGAGGAACATGTGCTTTTTTAGCCAAATTTTGAGGTTTGCAAAGGATTCTGGGTAACAGAACCTGGTCCGAGCCACACAAGTCACCCCATCTTGGATTCCCCAAGGTCTCAAATTTTTAGAAATGCACAGGTTTGGTAGGTTTCCCTAGGTGCCGGCTGAGCTAGAGGCCAAAATCTACAGGTAGGCACTTCGCAAAAAACACTTCTGTTTTCTTTCAAAAAATTTGGATGTGTCCAAGTTGCGCTTTGGGGCGTTTCCTGTCGCGGGCGCTATGCCTTCCCACACAAGTGAGGTATCATTTTTATCGGGAGACTTGGGGGAACGCTGGGTGGAAGGAAATTTGTGGCTCCCCTCAGATTCCAGAACTTTCTGCCACAGAAATGTGAGGAACATGTGTTTTTGTACCCAAATTTTGAAGTTTGCAAAGGATTCTAGGTAACAGAACCTGGTCCGAGCCCCACAAGTCACCCCATCTTGGATTCCCCTAGGTCTCTAGTTTTCAGAAATGCACAGGTTTGGTAGGTTTCCCTAGGTGCCGGCTGAGCTAGAGGCCAAAATCTACAGGTAGGCACTTTGCAAAAAACACCTCTGTTTTCTTTCAAAAATTTGGATGTGTCCACGTTGCGCTTTGGGGCATTTCCTGTCGCGGGCGCTAGGCCTACCCACACAAGTGAGGTATCATTTTTATCGGGAGACTTGGGGGAACGCTGGGTGGAAGGAAATTTGTGGCTCCTCTCAGATTCAAGAACTTTCTGCCACAGAAATGTGAGGAACATGTTTTTTTTTAGGCACATTTTGAGGTTTGCAAAGGATTCTGGGAAACAGAACCTGGTCCGAGCCCCACAAGTCACCCCATCTTGGATTCCCCTAGGTCTCTAGTTTTCAGAAATGCACAGGTTTGGTAGGTTTCCCTAGGTGCCGGCTGAGCTAGAGGCCAAAATCTACAGGTAGGCACTTTGCAAAAAACACCTCTGTTTTCTTTCAAAAATTTGGAAGTGTCCACGTTGCGCTTTGGGGCATTTCCTGTCGCGGGAGCTAGGCCTACCCACACAAGTGAGGTATCATTTTTATCGGGAGACTTGGGGGAACGCTGGGTGGAAGGAAATTTGTGGCTCCTCTCAGATTCCAGAACTTTCTGCCACAGAAATGTGAGGAACATGTGCTTTTTTAGCCAAATTTTGAGGTTTGCAAAGGATTCTGGGTAACAGAACCTGGTCCGAGCCCCACAAGTCACCCCATCTTGGATACCCTAGGTATCTAATTTTTAGAAATGCACAGGTTTGGTAGGTTTCCCTAGGTGCCGGCTGAGCTAGAGGCCAAAATCTACAGGTAGGCACTTCGCAAAAAACACCTCTGTTTTCTTTCAAAAATTTGGATGTGTCCAAGTTGCGCTTTGGGGCGTTTCCTGTCGCGGGCGCTAGGCCTTCCCACACAAGTGAGGTATCATTTTTATCGGGAGACTTGGGGGAACGCTGGGTGGAAGGAAATTTGTGGCTCCTCTCAGATTCCAGAACTTTCTGCCACAGAAATGTGAGGAACATGTGTTTTTTTACCCAAATTTTGAGGTTTGCAAAGGATTCTGGGTAACAGAACCTGGTCCGAGCCCCACAAGTCACCCCATCTTGGATTCCCCTAGGTCTCTAGTTTTCAGAAAGGCACAGGTTTGGTAGGTTTCCCTAGGTGCCGGCTGAGCTAGAGGCCAAAATCTAAAGGTAGGCACTTTGCAAAAAACACCTCTGTTTTCTTTAAAAAATTTGGATGTGTCCACGTTGCGCTTTGGGGCATTTCCTGTTGCGGGCGCTAGGCCTACCCACACAAGTGAGGTGTCATTTTTATCGGGAGACTTGGTGAAATGCTGGGTGGAAGGAGATTTGTGGCTCCTCTCAGATTCCAGAACTTTCTGCCACAGAAATGTGAGGAACATGTACTTTTTTAGCCAAATTTTGAGGTTTGCAAAGGATTCTGGGTAACAGAACCTGGTCCGAGCCCCACAAGTCACCCCATCTTGGATTCCCCTAGGTCTCTAGCTTTTAGAAATGCACAGGTTTGGTAGGTTTCCCTAGGTGCCGGCTGAGCTAGAGGCCAAAATCGACAGGTAGGCACTTCGCAAAAAACACCTCTGTTTTCTTTCAAAAATGTTGGTGTGTCCAAGTTGCGCTTTGGGGCGTTTCCTGTCGCGGGCGCTAGGCCTACCCACACAAGTGAGGTATCATTTTTATCGGGAGACTTGGGGGAACGCTGGGTGGAAGGAAATTTGTGGCTCCTCTCAGATTCCAGAACTTTCTGCCACAGAAATGTGAGGAACATGTGTTTTTTTAGCCAAATTTTGAGGTTTGCAAAGGATTCTGGGTAACAGAACCTGGTCCGAGCCCCACAAGTCACCCCATCTTGGATTCCCCTAGGTCTCTAGTTTTCAGAAATGCACAAGTTTGGTAGGTTTCCCTAGGTGCCGGCTGAGCTAGAAGCAAAAAATCTACAGGTAGGCACTTCGCAAAAAACACCTCTGTTTTCTTTTAAAAAATTGGATGTGTCCACGTTGCGCTTTGGGGCGTGTCCTGTCGCGGGCGCTAGGCCTACCCACACAAGTGAGGTATCATTTTTATCGGGAGACTTGGGGGAACGCTGGGTGGAAGGAAATTTGTGGCTCCTCTCAGATTCAAGAACTTTCTGCCACAGAAATGTGAGGAACATGTTTTTTTTTAGGCACATTTTGAGGTTTGCAAAGGATTCTGGGAAACAGAACCTGGTCCGAGCCCCACAAGTCACCCCATCTTGGATTCCCCTAGGTCTCTAGTTTTCAGAAATGCACAGGTTTGGTAGGTTTCCCTAGGTGCCGGCTGAGCTAGAGGCCAAAATCTACAGGTAGGCACTTTGCAAAAAACACCTCTGTTTTCTTTCAAAAATTTGGATGTGTCCACGTTGCGCTTTGGGGCATTTCCTGTCGCGGGAGCTAGGCCTACCCACACAAGTGAGGTATCATTTTTATCGGGAGACTTGGGGGAACGCTGGGTGGAAGGAAATTTGTGGCTCCTCTCAGATTCCAGAACTTTCTGCCACAGAAATGTGAGGAACATGTGCTTTTTTAGCCAAATTTTGAGGTTTGAAAAGGATTCTGGGTAACAGAACCTGGTCCGAGCCCCACAAGTCACCCCATCTTGGATACCCTAGGTATCTAATTTTTAGAAATGCACAGGTTTGGTAGGTTTCCCTAGGTGCCGGCTGAGCTAGAGGCCAAAATCTACAGGTAGGCACTTCGCAAAAAACACCTCTGTTTTCTTTCAAAAATTTGGATGTGTCCAAGTTGCGCTTTGGGGCGTTTCCTGTCGCGGGCGCTAGGCCTTCCCACACAAGTGAGGTATCATTTTTATCGGGAGACTTGGGGGAACGCTGGGTGGAAGGAAATTTGTGGCTCCTCTCAGATTCCAGAACTTTCTGCCACAGAAATGTGAGGAACATGTGTTTTTTTACCCAAATTTTGAGGTTTGCAAAGGATTCTGGGTAACAGAACCTGGTCCGAGCCCCACAAGTCACCCCATCTTGGATTCCCCTAGGTCTCTAGTTTTCAGAAAGGCACAGGTTTGGTAGGTTTCCCTAGGTGCCGGCTGAGCTAGAGGCCAAAATCTAAAGGTAGGCACTTTGCAAAAAACACTTCTGTTTTCTTTCAAAAATTTGGATGTGTCCACGTTGCGCTTTGGGGCATTTCCTGTTGCGGGCGCTAGGCCTTCCCTCACAAGTGAGGTGTCATTTTTATCGGGAGACTTGGGGAAATGCTGGGTGGAAGGAAATTTGTGGCTCCTCTCAGATTCCAGAACTTTCTGCCACAGAAATGTGAGGAACATGTGTTTTTCTACCCAAATTTTGAGATTTGCAAAGGATTCTGGGTAACAGAACCTGGTCCGAGCCCCACAAGTCACCCCATCTTGGATTCCCCTAGGTCTCTAGTTTTCAGAAATGCACAGGTTTGGTAGGTTTCCCTAGGTGCCGGCTGAGCTAGAGGCCAAAATCTACAGGTAGGCACTTTGCAAAAAACACCTCTGTTTTCTTTCAACAATTTTGATGTGTCCACGTTGCGCTTTGGGGCATTTCCTGTTGCGGGCGCTAGGCCTTCCCTCACAAGTGAGGTATCATTTTTATCGGGAGACTTGGGGGAACGTTGGGTGGAAGGAAATTTGTGGCTCCTCTCAGATTCCAGAACTTTCTGCCACAGAAATGTGAGGAACATGTGTTTTTCTACACAAATTTTGAGGTTTGCAAAGGATTCTGGCTAACAGAACCTGGTCCGAGCCCCACAAGTCACCCCATCTTGGATTCCCCTAGGTCTCTAGCTTTTAGAAATGCACAGGTTTGGTAGGTTTCCCTAGGTGCCGGCTGAGCTAGAGGCCAAAATCGACAGGTAGGCACTTCGCAAAAAACACCTCTGTTTTCTTTCAAAAATGTTGATGTGTCCAAGTTGCGCTTTGGGGCGTTTCCTGTCGCGGGCGCTAGGCCTACCCACACAAGTGAGGTATCATTTTTATCGGGAGACTTGGGGGAACGCTGGGTGGAAGAAAATTTGTTGCTCCTCTCAGATTCCAGAACTTTCTGCCACAGAAATGTGAGGAACATGTGCTTTTTTAGCCAAATTTTGAGGTTTGCAAAGGATTCTGGGTAACAGAACCTGGTCCGAGCCCCACAAGTCACCCCATCTTGGATTCCCCTAGGTCTCTAGTTTTCAGAAATGCACAAGTTTGGTAGGTTTCACTTGGTGCCGGCTGAGCTAGAGGCCAAAATCTACAGGTAGGCACTTCGCAAAAAACACCTCTGTTTTCTTTAAAAAAATTGGATGTGTCCACGTTGCGCTTTGGGGCGTTTCCTGTCGCGGGCGCTAGGCCTAACCACACAAGTGAGGTATCATTTTTATCGGGAGACTTGGGGGAACGCTGGGTGGAAGGAAATTGGTGGCTCCTCTCAGATTCAAGAACTTTCTGCCACAGAAATGTGAGGAATATTTTTTTTTTAGGCAAATTTTGAGGTTTGCAAAGGATTCTGGGAAACAGAACCTGGTCCGAGCCCCACAAGTCACCCCATCTTGGATTCCCCTAGGTCTCTAGTTTTCAGAAATGCACAGGTTTGGTAGGTTTCCCTAGGTGCCGGCTGAGCTAGAGGTAGGCACTTTGCAAAAAACACCTCTGTTTTCTTTCAAAAATTTGGATGTGTCCATGTTGCGCTTTGGGGCATTTCCTGTCGCGGGCGCTAGGCCTACCCACACAAGTGAGGTATCATTTTTATCGGGAGACTTGGGGGAACGCTGGGTGGAAGGAAATTTGTGGCTCCTCTCAGATTCCAGAACTTTCTGCCACAGAAATGTGAGGAACATGTGCTTTTTTAGCCATATTTTGAGGTTTGCAAAGGATTCTGGGTAACAGAACCTGGTCCGAGCCCCACAAGTCACCCCATATTGGATTCCTCTAGGTCTCTTGTTTTCAGAAATGCACAGGTTTGGTAGGTTCCCTAGGTGCCGGCTGAGCCAGAGGCCAAAATCTACAGGTAGGGACTTTGCAAAAAACACCTCTGTTTTCTTTCAAAAATTTTGATGTGTCCAAGTTGCGCTTTGGGGCGTTTCCTGTCGCCGGCGCTAGGCCAACCCACACAAGTGAGGTATCATTTTTATCGGGAGACTTGGGGGAACGCTGGGTAGAAGGAAATTTGTGGCTCCTCTCAGATTCCAGAACTTTCTGCCACAGAAATGTGAGGAACATGTGCTTTTTTAGCCAAATTTTGAGGTTTGCAAAGGATTCTGGGTAATAGAACCTGGTCCGAGCCACACAAGTCACCCCATCTTGGATTCCCCAAGGTCTCAAATTTTTAGAAATGCACAGGTTTGGTAGGTTTCCCTAGGTGCCGGCTGAGCTAGAGGCCAAAATCTACAGGTAGGCACTTCGCAAAAAACACCTCTGTTTTCTTTCAAAAATTTGGATGTGTCCAAGTTGCGCTTTGGGGCGTTTCCTGTCGCGGGCGCTATGCCTTCCCACACAAGTGAGGTATCATTTTTATCGGGAGACTTGGGGGAACGCTGGGTGGAAGGAAATTTGTGGCTCCCCTCAGATTCTAGAACTTTCTGCCACAGAAATGTGAGGAACATGTGTTTTTGTACCCAAATTTTGAAGTTTGCAAAGGATTCTAGGTAACAGAACCTGGTCCGAGCCCCACAAGTCACCCCATCTTGGATTCCCCTAGGTCTCTAGTTTTCAGAAATGCACAGGTTTGGTAGGTTTCCCTAGGTGCCGGCTGAGCTAGAGGCCAAAATCTACAGGTAGGCACTTTGCAAAAAACACCTCTGTTTTCTTTCAAAAATTTGGATGTGTCCACGTTGCACTTTGGGGCATTTCCTGTCGCGGGCGCTAGGCCTACCCACACAAGTGAGGTATCATTTTTATCGGGAGACTTGGGGGAACGCTGGGTGGAAAGAAATTTGTGGCTCCTCTCAGATTCAAGAACTTTCTGCCACAGAAATGTGAGGAACATGTTTTTTTTTAGGCACATTTTGAGGTTTGCAAAGGATTCTGGGAAACAGAACCTGGTCCGAGCCCCACAAGTCACCCCATCTTGGATTCCCCTAGGTCTCTAGTTTTCAGAAATGCACAGGTTTGGTAGGTTTCCCTAGGTGCCGGCTGAGCTAGAGGCCAAAATCTACAGGTAGGCACTTTGCAAAAAACACCTCTGTTTTCTTTCAAAAATTTGGATGTGTCCACGTTGCGCTTTGGGGCATTTCCTGTCGCGGGAGCTAGGCCTACCCACACAAGTGAGGTATCATTTTTATCGGGAGACTTGGGGGAACGCTGGGTGGAAGGAAATTTGTGGCTCCTCTCAGATTCCAGAACTTTCTGCCACAGAAATGTGAGGAACATGTGCTTTTTTAGCCAAATTTTGAGGTTTGCAAAGGATTCTGGGTAACAGAACCTGGTCCGAGCCCCACAAGTCACCCCATCTTGGATACCCTAGGTATCTAATTTTTAGAAATGCACAGGTTTGGTAGGTTTCCCTAGGTGCCGGCTGAGCTAGAGGCCAAAATCTACAGGTAGGCACTTCGCAAAAAACACCTCTGTTTTCTTTCAAAAATTTGGATGTGTCCAAGTTGCGCTTTGGGGCGTTTCCTGTCGCGGGCGCTAGGCCTTCCCACACAAGTGAGGTATCATTTTTATCGGGAGACTTGGGGGAACGCTGGGTGGAAGGAAATTTGTGGCTCCTCTCAGATTCCAGAACTTTCTGCCACAGAAATGTGAGGAACATGTGTTTTTTTACCCAAATTTTGAGGTTTGCAAAGGATTCTGGGTAACAGAATCTGGTCCGAGCCCCACAAGTCACCCCATCTTGGATTCCCCTAGGTCTCTAGTTTTCAGAAAGGCACAGGTTTGGTAGGTTTCCCTAGGTGCCGGCTGAGCTAGAGGCCAAAATCTAAAGGTAGGCACTTTGCAAAAAACACTTCTGTTTTCTTTCAAAAATTTGGATGTGTCCACGTTGCGCTTTGGGGCATTTCCTGTTGCGGGCGCTAGGCCTTCCCACACAAGTGAGGTGTCATTTTTATCGGGAGACTTGGGGAAATGCTGGGTGGAAGGAAATTTGTGGCTCCTCTCAGATTCCAGAACTTTCTGCCACAGAAATGTGAGGAACATGTGTTTTTGTACCCAAATTTTGAAGTTTGCAAAGGATTCTGGGTAACAGAACCTGGTCCGAGCCCCACAAGTCACCCCATCTTGGATTCCCCTAGGTCTCTAGTTTTCAGAAATGCACAGGTTTGGTAGGTTTCCCTAGGTGCCGGCTGAGCTAGAGGCCAAAATCTACAGGTAGGCACTTTGCAAAAAACACCTCTGTTTTCTTTCAACAATTTTGATGTGTCCAAGTTGCGCTTTGGGGCGTTTCCTGTCGCGGGCGCTAGGCCTACCCACACAAGTGAGGTATCATTTTTATCGGGAGACTTGGGGGAACGTTGGGTGGAAGGAAATTTGTTGCTCCTCTCAGATTCCAGAACTTTCGGCCACAGAAATGTGAGGAACATGTGCTTTTTTAGCCAAATTTTGAGGTTTGCAAAGGATTCTGGCTAACAGAACCTGGTCCGAGCCCCACAAGTCACCCCATCTTGGATTCCCCTAGGTCTCTAGCTTTTAGAAATGCACAGGTTTGGTAGGTTTCCCTAGGTGCCGGCTGAGCTAGAGACCAAAATCGACAGGTAGGCACTTCGCAAAAAACACCTCTGTTTTCTTTCAAAAATGTTGATGTGTCCAAGTTGCGCTTTGGGGCGTTTCCTGACGCGGGCGCTAGGCCTACCCACACAAGTGAGGTATCATTTTTATCGGGAGACTTGGGGGAACGCTGGGTGGAAGAAAATTTGTTGCTCCTCTCAGATTCCAGAACTTTCTGCCACAGAAATGTGAGGAACATGTGCTTTTTTAGCCAAATTTTGAGGTTTGCAAAGGATTCTGGGTAACAGAACCTGGTCCGAGCCCCACAAGTCACCCCATCTTGGATTCCCCTAGGTCTCTAGTTTTCAGAAATGCACAAGTTTGGTAGGTTTCCCTTGGTGCCGGCTGAGCTAGAGGCCAAAATCTACAGGTAGGCACTTCGCAAAAAACACCTCTGTTTTCTTTAAAAAAATTGGATGTGTCCACGTTGCGCTTTGGGGCGTTTCCTGTCGCGGGCGCTAGGCCTAACCACACAAGTGAGGTATCATTTTTATCGGGAGACTTGGGGGAACGCTGGGTGGAAGGAAATTGGTGGCTCCTCTCAGATTCAAGAACTTTCTGCCACAGAAATGTGAGGAATATTTTTTTTTTAGGCAAATTTTGAGGTTTGCAAAGGATTCTGGGAAACAGAACCTGGTCCGAGCCCCACAAGTCACCCCATCTTGGATTCCCCTAGGTCTCTAGTTTTCAGAAATGCACAGGTTTGGTAGGTTTCCCTAGGTGCCGGCTGAGCTAGAGGCCAAAATCTACAGGTAGGCACTTCGCAAAAAACACCTCTGTTTTCTTTCAAAAATTTGAATGTGTCCAAGTTGCGCTTTGGGGCGTTTCCTGTCACGGGCGCTATGCCTTCCCACACAAGTGAGGTATCATTTTTATCGGGAGACTTGGGGGACTGCTGGGTGGAAGGAAATTTGTGGCTCCCCTCAGATTCCAGAACTTTCTGCCACAGAAATGTGAGGAACATGTGTTTTTGTACCCAAATTTTGAGGTTTGCAAAGGATTCTGGGTAACAGAACCTGGTCCGAGCCCCACAAGTCACCCCATCTTGGATTCCCCTAGGTCTCTAGTTTTCAGAAATGCACAGGTTTGGTAGGTTTCCCTAGGTGCCGGCTGAGCTAGAGGTAGGCACTTTGCAAAAAACACCTCTGTTTTCTTTCAAAAATTTGGATGTGTCCATGTTGCGCTTTGGGGCATTTCCTGTCGCGGGCGCTAGGCCTACCCACACAAGTGAGGTATCATTTTTATCGGGAGACTTGGGGGAACGCTGGGTGGAAGGAAATTTGTGGCTCCTCTCAGATTCCAGAACTTTCTGCCACAGAAATGTGAGGAACATGTGCTTTTTTAGCATATTTTGAGGTTTGCAAAGGATTCTGGGTAACAGAACCTGGTCCGAGCCCCACAAGTCACCCCATATTGGATTCCTCTAGGTCTCTTGTTTTCAGAAATGCACAGGTTTGGTAGGTTCCCTAGGTGCCGGCTGAGCCAGAGGCCAAAATCTACAGGTAGGGACTTTGCAAAAAACACCTCTGTTTTCTTTCAAAAATTTTGATGTGTCCAAGTTGCGCTTTGGGGCGTTTCCTGTCGCAGGCGCTAGGCCAACCCACACAAGTGAGGTATCATTTTTATCGGGAGACTTGGGGGAACGCTGGGTAGAAGGAAATTTGTGGCTCCTCTCAGATTCCAGAACTTTCTGCCACAGAAATGTGAGGAACATGTGCTTTTTTAGCCAAATTTTGAGGTTTGCAAAGGATTCTGGGTAACAGAACCTGGTCCGAGCCACACAAGTCACCCCATCTTGGATTCCCCAAGGTCTCAAATTTTTAGAAATGCACAGGTTTGGTAGGTTTCCCTAGGTGCCGGCTGAGCTAGAGGCCAAAATCTACAGGTAGGCACTTCGCAAAAAACACTTCTGTTTTCTTTCAAAAAATTTGGATGTGTCCAAGTTGCGCTTTGGGGCGTTTCCTGTCGCGGGCGCTATGCCTTCCCACACAAGTGAGGTATCATTTTTATCGGGAGACTTGGGGGAACGCTGGGTGGAAGGAAATTTGTGGCTCCCCTCAGATTCCAGAACTTTCTGCCACAGAAATGTGAGGAACATGTGTTTTTGTACCCAAATTTTGAAGTTTGCAAAGGATTCTAGGTAACAGAACCTGGTCCGAGCCCCACAAGTCACCCCATCTTGGATTCCCCTAGGTCTCTAGTTTTCAGAAATGCACAGGTTTGGTAGGTTTCCCTAGGTGCCGGCTGAGCTAGAGGCCAAAATCTACAGGTAGGCACTTTGCAAAAAACACCTCTGTTTTCTTTCAAAAATTTGGATGTGTCCACGTTGCGCTTTGGGGCATTTCCTGTCGCGGGCGCTAGGCCTACCCACACAAGTGAGGTATCATTTTTATCGGGAGACTTGGGGGAACGCTGGGTGGAAGGAAATTTGTGGCTCCTCTCAGATTCAAGAACTTTCTGCCACAGAAATGTGAGGAACATGTTTTTTTTTAGGCACATTTTGAGGTTTGCAAAGGATTCTGGGAAACAGAACCTGGTCCGAGCCCCACAAGTCACCCCATCTTGGATTCCCCTAGGTCTCTAGTTTTCTGAAATGCACAGGTTTGGTAGGTTTCCCTAGGTGCCGGCTGAGCTAGAGGCCAAAATCTACAGGTAGGCACTTTGCAAAAAACACCTCTGTTTTCTTTCAAAAATTTGGATGTGTCCACGTTGCGCTTTGGGGCATTTCCTGTCGCGGGAGCTAGGCCTACCCACACAAGTGAGGTATCATTTTTATCGGGAGACTTGGGGGAACGCTGGGTGGAAGGAAATTTGTGGCTCCTCTCAGATTCAAGAACTTTCTGCCACAGAAATGTGAGGAACATGTTTTTTTTTAGGCACATTTTGAGGTTTGCAAAGGATTCTGGGAAACAGAACCTGGTCCGAGCCCCACAAGTCATGGATTCCCCTAGGTCTCTAGTTTTCAGAAATGCACAGGTTTGGTAGGTTTCCCTAGGTGCCGGCTGAGCTAGAGGCCAAAATCTACAGGTAGGCACTTTGCAAAAAACACCTCTGTTTTCTTTCAAAAATTTGGATGTGTCCACGTTGCGCTTTGGGGCATTTCCTGTCGCGGGAGCTAGGCCTACCCACACAAGTGAGGTATCATTTTTATCGGGAGACTTGGGGGAACGCTGGGTGGAAGGAAATTTGTGGCTCCTCTCAGATTCCAGAACTTTCTGCCACAGAAATGTGAGGAACATGTGCTTTTTTAGCCAAATTTTGAGGTTTGCAAAGGATTCTGGGTAACAGAACCTGGTCCGAGCCCCACAAGTCACCCCATCTTGGATACCCTAGGTATCTAATTTTTAGAAATGCACAGGTTTGGTAGGTTTCCCTAGGTGCCGGCTGAGCTAGAGGCCAAAATCTACAGGTAGGCACTTCGCAAAAAACACCTCTGTTTTCTTTCAAAAATGTGGATGTGTCCAAGTTGCGCTTTGGGGCGTTTCCTGTCGCGGGCGCTATGCCTTCCCACACAAGTGAGGTATCATTTTTATCGGGAGACTTGGGGGAACGCTGGGTGGAAGGAAATTTGTGGCTCCCCTCAGATTCCAGAACTTTCTGCCACAGAAATGTGAGGAACATGTGTTTTTGTACCCACATTTTGAAGTTTGCAAAGGATTCTAGGTAACAGAACCTGGTCCGAGCCCCACAAGTCACCCCATCTTGGATTCCCCTAGGTCTCTAGTTTTCAGAAATGCACAGGTTTGGTAGGTTTCCCTAGGTGCCGGCTGAGCTAGAGGCCAAAATCTACAGGTAGGCACTTTGCAAAAAACACCTCTGTTTTCTTTCAAAAATTTGGATGTGTCCACGTTGCGCTTTGGGGCATTTCCTGTCGCGGGCGCTAGGCCTACCCACACAAGTAAGGTATCATTTTTATCGGGAGACTTGGGGGAACGCTGGGTGGAAGGAAATTTGTGGCTCCTCTCAGATTCAAGAACTTTCTGCCACAGAAATGTGAGGAACATGTTTTTTTTTAGGCACATTTTGAGGTTTGCAAAGGATTCTGGGAAACAGAACCTGGTCCGAGCCCCACAAGTCATGGATTCCCCTAGGTCTCTAGTTTTCAGAAATGCACAGGTTTGGTAGGTTTCCCTAGGTGCCGGCTGAGCTAGAGGCCAAAATCTACAGGTAGGCACTTTGCAAAAAACACCTCTGTTTTCTTTCAAAAATTTGGATGTGTCCACGTTGCGCTTTGGGGCATTTCCTGTCGCGGGAGCTAGGCCTACCCACACAAGTGAGGTATCATTTTTATCGGGAGACTTGGGGGAACGCTGGGTGGAAGGAAATTTGTGGCTCCTCTCAGATTCCAGATCTTTCTGCCACAGAAATGTGAGGAACATGTGCTTTTTTAGCCAAATTTTGAGGTTGGCAAAGGATTCTGGGTAACAGAACCTGGTCCGAGCCCCACAAGTCACCCCATCTTGGATACCCTAGGTATCTAATTTTTAGAAATGCACAGGTTTGGTAGGTTTCCCTAGGTGCCGGCTGAGCTAGAGGCCAAAATCTACAGGTAGGCACTTCGCAAAAAACACCTCTGTTTTCTTTCAAAAATTTGGATGTGTCCAAGTTGCGCTTTGGGGCGTTTCCTGTCGCGGGCGCTAGGCCTTCCCACACAAGTGAGGTATCATTTTTATCGGGAGACTTGGGGGAACGCTGGGTGGAAGGAAATTTGTGGCTCCTCTCAGATTCCAGAACTTTCTGCCACAGAAATGTGAGGAACATGTGTTTTTTTACCCAAATTTTGAGGTTTGCAAAGGATTCTGGGTAACAGAACCTGGTCCGAGCCCCACAAGTCACCCCCATCTTGGATTCCCCTAGGTCTCTAGTTTTCAGAAAGGCACAGGTTTTGTAGGTTTCCCTAGGTGCCGGCTGAGCTAGAGGCCAAAATCTAAAGGTAGGCACTTTGCAAAAAACACTTCTGTTTTCTTTCAAAAATTTGGATGTGTCCACGTTGCGCTTTGGGGCATTTCCTGTTGCGGGCCCTAGGCCTTCCCACACAAGTGAGGTGTCATTTTTATCGGGAGACTTGGGGAAATGCTGGGTGGAAGGAAATTTGTGGCTCCTCTCAGATTCCAGAACTTTCTGCCACAGAAATGTGAGGAACATGTGTTTTTCTACCCAAATTTTGAGGTTTGCAAAGGATTCTGGGTAACAGAACCTGGTCCGAGCCCCACAAGTCACCCCATCTTGGATTCCCCTAGGTCTCTAGTTTTCAGAAATGCACAGGTTTGGTAGGTTTCCCTAGGTGCCGGCTGAGCTAGAGGCCAAAATCTATAGGTAGGCACTTTGCAAAAAACACCTCTGTTTTCTTTCAACAATTTTGATGTGTCCAAGTTGCGCTTTGGGGCGTTTCCTGTCGCGGGCGCTAGGCCTACCCACACAAGTGAGGTATCATTTTTATCGGGAGACTTGGGGGAACGTTGGGTGGAAGGAAATTTGTTGCTCCTCTCAGATTCCAGAACTTTCTGCCACAGAAATGTGAGGAACATGTGCTTTTTTAGCCAAATTTTGAGGTTTGCAAAGGATTCTGGATAACAGAACCTGGTCCGAGCCCCACAAGTCACCCCATCTTGGATTCCCCTAGGTCTCTAGCTTTTAGAAATGCACAGGTTTGGTAGGTTTCCCTAGGTGCCGGCTGAGCTAGAGGCCAAAATCGACAGGTAGGCACTTTGCAAAAAACACCTCTGTTTTCTTTCAAAAATTTGGATGTGTCCACGTTGCGCTTTGGGGCATTTCCTGTCGCGGGCGCTAGGCCTACCCACACAAGTGAGGTATCATTTTTATCGGGAGACTTGGGGGAACGCTGGGTGGAAGGAAATTTGTGGCTCCTCTCAGATTCAAGAACTTTCTGCCACAGAAATGTGAGGAACATGTTTTTTTTTAGGCACATTTTGAGGTTTGCAAAGGATTCTGGGAAACAGAACCTGGTCCGAGCCCCACAAGTCATGGATTCCCCTAGGTCTCTAGTTTTCAGAAATGCACAGGTTTGGTAGGTTTCCCTAGGTGCCGGCTGAGCTAGAGGCCAAAATCTACAGGTAGGCACTTTGCAAAAAACACCTCTGTTTTCTTTCAAAAATTTGGATGTGTCCACGTTGCGCTTTGGGGCATTTCCTGTCGCGGGAGCTAGGCCTACCCACACAAGTGAGGTATCATTTTTATCGGGAGACTTGGGGGAACGCTGGGTGGAAGGAAATTTGTGGCTCCTCTCAGATTCCAGATCTTTCTGCCACAGAAATGTGAGGAACATGTGCTTTTTTAGCCAAATTTTGAGGTTGGCAAAGGATTCTGGGTAACAGAACCTGGTCCGAGCCCCACAAGTCACCCCATCTTGGATACCCTAGGTATCTAATTTTTAGAAATGCACAGGTTTGGTAGGTTTCCCTAGGTGCCGGCTGAGCTAGAGGCCAAAATCTACAGGTAGGCACTTCGCAAAAAACACCTCTGTTTTCTTTCAAAAATTTGGATGTGTCCAAGTTGCGCTTTGGGGCGTTTCCTGTCGCGGGCGCTAGGCCTTCCCACACAAGTGAGGTATCATTTTTATCGGGAGACTTGGGGGAACGCTGGGTGGAAGGAAATTTGTGGCTCCTCTCAGATTCCAGAACTTTCTGCCACAGAAATGTGAGGAACATGTGTTTTTTTACCCAAATTTTGAGGTTTGCAAAGGATTCTGGGTAACAGAACCTGGTCCGAGCCCCACAAGTCACCCCCATCTTGGATTCCCCTAGGTCTCTAGTTTTCAGAAAGGCACAGGTTTTGTAGGTTTCCCTAGGTGCCGGCTGAGCTAGAGGCCAAAATCTAAAGGTAGGCACTTTGCAAAAAACACTTCTGTTTTCTTTCAAAAATTTGGATGTGTCCACGTTGCGCTTTGGGGCATTTCCTGTTGCGGGCGCTAGGCCTTCCCACACAAGTGAGGTGTCATTTTTATCGGGAGACTTGGGGAAATGCTGGGTGGAAGGAAATTTGTTGCTCCTCTCAGATTCCAGAACTTTCTGCCACAGAAATGTGAGGAACATGTGTTTTTCTACCCAAATTTTGAGGTTTGCAAAGGATTCTGGGTAACAGAACCTGGTCCGAGCCCCACAAGTCACCCCATCTTGGATTCCCCTAGGTCTCTAGTTTTCAGAAATGCACAGGTTTGGTAGGTTTCCCTAGGTGCCGGCTGAGCTAGAGGCCAAAATCTATAGGTAGGCACTTTGCAAAAAACACCTCTGTTTTCTTTCAACAATTTTGATGTGTCCAAGTTGCGCTTTGGGGCGTTTCCTGTCGTGGGCGCTAGGCCTACCCACACAAGTGAGGTATCATTTTTATCGGGAGACTTGGGGGAACGTTGGGTGGAAGGAAATTTGTTGCTCCTCTCAAATTCCAGAACTTTCTGCCACAGAAATGTGAGGAACATGTGCTTTTTTAGCCAAATTTTGAGGTTTGCAAAGGATTCTGGATAACAGAACCTGGTCCGAGCCCCACAAGTCACCCCATCTTGGATTCCCCTAGGTCTCTAGCTTTTAGAAATGCACAGGTTTGGTAGGTTTCCCTAGGTGCCGGCTGAGCTAGAGGCCAAAATCGACAGGTAGGCACTTCGCAAAAAACACCTCTGTTTTCTTTCAAAAATGTTAATGTGTCCAAGTTGCGCTTTGGGGCGTTTCCTGTCGGGGGCGCTAGGCCTACCCACACAAGTGAGGTATCATTTTTATCGGAAGACTTGGGGGAACGCTGGGTGGAAGAAAATTTGTTGCTCCTCTCAGATTCCAGAACTTTCTGCCACAGAAATGTGAGGAACATGTGCTTTTTTAGCCAAATTTTGAGGTTTGCAAAGGATTCTGGGTAACAGAACCTGGTCCGAGCCCCACAAGTCACCCCATCTTGGATTCCCCTAGGTCTCTAGTTTTCAGAAATTCACAAGTTTGGTAGGTTTCCCTTGGTGCCGGCTGAGCTAGAGGCCAAAATCTACAGGTAGGCACTTCGCAAAAAACACCTCTGTTTTCTTTACAAAAATTGGATGTGTCCACGTTGCGCTTTGGGGCGTTTCCTGTCGCGGGCGCTAGGCCTAACCACACAAGTGAGGTATCATTTTTATCGGGAGACTTGGGGGAACGCTGGGTGGAAGGAAATTGGTGGCTCCTCTCAGATTCAAGAACTTTCTGCCACAGAAATGTGAGGAATATTTTTTTTTTAGGCAAATTTTGAGGTTTGCAAAGGATTCTGGGAAACAGAACCTGGTCCGAGCCCCACAAGTCACCCCATCTTGGATTCCCCTAGGTCTCTAGTTTTCAGAAATGCACAGGTTTGGTAGGTTTCCCTAGGTGCCGGCTGAGCTAGAGGCCAAAATCTACAGGAAGGCACTTCGCAAAAAACACCTCTGTTTTCTTTCAAAAATTTGAATGTGTCCAAGTTGCGCTTTGGGGCGTTTCCTGTCACGGGCGCTATGCCTTCCCACACAAGTGAGGTATCATTTTTATCGGGAGACTTGGGGGACTGCTGGGTGGAAGGAAATTTGTGGCTCCCCTCAGATTCCAGAACTTTCTGCCACATAAATGTGAGGAACATGTGTTTTTGAACCCAAATTTTGAGGTTTGCAAAGGATTCTGGGTAACAGAACCTGGTCCGAGCCCCACAAGTCACCCCATCTTGGATTCCCCTAGGTCTCTAGTTTTCAGAAATGCACAGGTTTGGTAGGTTTCCCTAGGTGCCGGCTGAGCTAGAGGCCAAAATCTATAGGTAGGCACTTTGCAAAAAACACCTCTGTTTTCTTTCAACAATTTTGATGTGTCCAAGTTGCGCTTTGGGGCGTTTCCTGTCGTGGGCGCTAGGCCTACCCACACAAGTGAGGTATCATTTTTATCGGGAGACTTGGGGGAACGTTGGGTGGAAGGAAATTTGTTGCTCCTCTCAAATTCCAGAACTTTCTGCCACAGAAATGTGAGGAACATGTGCTTTTTTAGCCAAATTTTGAGGTTTGCAAAGGATTCTGGATAACAGAACCTGGTCCGAGCCCCACAAGTCACCCCATCTTGGATTCCCCTAGGTCTCTAGCTTTTAGAAATGCACAGGTTTGGTAGGTTTCCCTAGGTGCCGGCTGAGCTAGAGGCCAAAATCGACAGGTAGGCACTTCGCAAAAAACACCTCTGTTTTCTTTCAAAAATGTTAATGTGTCCAAGTTGCGCTTTGGGGCGTTTCCTGTCGGGGGCGCTAGGCCTACCCACACAAGTGAGGTATCATTTTTATCGGAAGACTTGGGGGAACGCTGGGTGGAAGAAAATTTGTTGCTCCTCTCAGATTCCAGAACTTTCTGCCACAGAAATGTGAGGAACATGTGCTTTTTTAGCCAAATTTTGAGGTTTGCAAAGGATTCTGGGTAACAGAACCTGGTCCGAGCCCCACAAGTCACCCCATCTTGGATTCCCCTAGGTCTCTAGTTTTCAGAAATTCACAAGTTTGGTAGGTTTCCCTTGGTGCCGGCTGAGCTAGAGGCCAAAATCTACAGGTAGGCACTTCGCAAAAAACACCTCTGTTTTCTTTAAAAAAATTGGATGTGTCCACGTTGCGCTTTGGGGCGTTTCCTGTCGCGGGCGCTAGGCCTAACCACACAAGTGAGGTATCATTTTTATCGGGAGACTTGGGGGAACGCTGGGTGGAAGGAAATTGGTGGCTCCTCTCAGATTCAAGAACTTTCTGCCACAGAAATGTGAGGAATATTTTTTTTTTAGGCAAATTTTGAGGTTTGCAAAGGATTCTGGGAAACAGAACCTGGTCCGAGCCCCACAAGTCACCCCATCTTGGATTCCCCTAGGTCTCTAGTTTTCAGAAATGCACAGGTTTGGTAGGTTTCCCTAGGTGCCGGCTGAGCTAGAGGCCAAAATCTACAGGAAGGCACTTCGCAAAAAACACCTCTGTTTTCTTTCAAAAATTTGAATGTGTCCAAGTTGCGCTTTGGGGCGTTTCCTGTCACGGGCGCTATGCCTTCCCACACAAGTGAGGTATCATTTTTATCGGGAGACTTGGGGGACTGCTGGGTGGAAGGAAATTTGTGGCTCCCCTCAGATTCCAGAACTTTCTGCCACATAAATGTGAGGAACATGTGTTTTTGAACCCAAATTTTGAGGTTTGCAAAGGATTCTGGGTAACAGAACCTGGTCCGAGCCCCACAAGTCACCCCATCTTGGATTCCCCTAGGTCTCTAGTTTTCAGAAATGCACAGGTTTGGTAGGTTTCCCTAGGTGCCGGCTGAGCTAGAGGTAGGCACTTTGCAAAAAACACCTCTGTTTTCTTTCAAAAATTTGGATGTGTCCATGTTGCGCTTTGGGGCATTTCCTGTCGCGGGCGCTAGGCCTACCCACACAAGTGAGGTATCATTTTTATCGGGAGACTTGGGGGAACGCTGGGTGGAAGGAAATTTGTGGCTCCTCTCAGATTCCAGAACTTTCTGCCACAGAAATGTGAGGAACATGTGCTTTTTTAGCCATATTTTGAGGTTTGCAAAGGATTCTGGGTAACAGAACCTGGTCCGAGCCCCACAAGTCACCCCATCTTGGATTCCCCTAGGTCTCTTGTTTTCAGAAATGCACAGGTTTGGTAGGTTCCCTAGGTGCCGGCTGAGCTAGAGGCCAAAATCTACAGGTAGGGACTTTGCAAAAAACACCTCTGTTTTCTTTCAAAAATTTTGATGTGTCCAAGTTGCGCTTTGGGGCGTTTCCTGTCGCAGGCGCTAGGCCAACCCACACAAGTGAGGTATAATTTTTATCGGGAGACTTGGGGGAACGCTGGGTAGAAGGAAATTTGTGGCTCCTCTCAGATTCCAGAACTTTCTGCCACAGAAATGTGAGGAACATGTGCTTTTTTAGCCAAATTTTGAGGTTTGCAAAGGATTCTGGGTAACAGAACCTGGTCCGAGCCACACAAGTCACCCCATCTTGGATTCCCCTAGGTCTCAAATTTTTAGAAATGCACAGGTTTGGTAGGTTTCCCTAGGTGCCGGCTGAGCTAGAGGCCAAAATCTACAGGTAGGCACTTCGCAAAAAACACCTCTGTTTTCTTTCAAAAATTTGGATGTGTCCAAGTTGCGCTTTGGGGCGTTTCCTGTCGCGGGCGCTATGCCTTCCCACACAAGTGAGGTATCATTTTTATCGGGAGACTTGGGGGAACGCTGGGTGGAAGGAAATTTGTGGCTCCCCTCAGATTCCAGAACTTTCTGCCACAGAAATGTGAGGAACATGTGTTTTTGTACCCAAATTTTGAAGTTTGCAAAGGATTCTAGGTAACAGAACCTGGTCCGAGCCCCACAAGTCACCCCATCTTGGATTCCCCTAGGTCTCTAGTTTTCAGAAATGCACAGGTTTGGTAGGGTTCCCTAGGTGCCGGCTGAGCTAGAGGCCAAAATCTACAGGTAGGCACTTTGCAAAAAACACCTCTGTTTTCTTTCAAAAATTTGGATGTGTCCACGTTGCGCTTTGGGGCATTTCCTGTCGCGGGCGCTAGGCCCATACCTCACAAGTGAGGTATCATTTTTATCGGGAGACTTGGGGGAACGCTGGGTGGAAGGAAATTTGTGGCTCCTCTCAGATTCCAGAACTTTCTGCCACAGAAATGTGAGGAACATGTGCTTTTTTAGCCATATTTTGAGGTTTGCAAAGGATTCTGGGTAACAGAACCTGGTCCGAGCCCCACAAGTCACCCCATCTTGGATTCCCCTAGGTCTCTTGTTTTCAGAAATGCACAGGTTTGGTAGGTTTCCCTAGGTGACGGCTGAGCTAGAGGCCAAAATCTACAGGTAGGCACTTCGCAAAAAACACCTCTGTTTTCTTTTAAAAAATTGGATGTGTCCACGTTCCGCTTTGGGGCGTTTCCTGTCGCGGGCACTAGGCCTACCCACACAAGTGAGGTATCATTTTTATCGGGAGACTTGGGGGAACGCTGGGTGGAAGGAAATTTGTGTCTCCTCTCAGATTCCAGAACTTTCTGCCACAGAAATGTGAGGAACATGTGTTTTTTTAGCCAAATTTTGAGGTTTGCAAAGGATTCTAGGTAACAGAACCTGGTCCGAGCCCCACAACTCACCCCATCTTGGATTCCCCTAGGTCTCTAGTTTTCAGAAATGCACAAGTTTGGTAGGTTTCCCTAGGTGCCGGCTGAGCTAGAGGCCAAAATCTACAGGTAGGCACTTCGCAAAAAACACCTCTGTTTTCTTTAAAAAATGTGGATGTGTCCTAGTTGCGCTTTGGGGCGTTTCCTGTCGCGGGCGCTATGCCTTCCCACACAAGTGAGGTATCATTTTTATCGGGAGACTTGGGGGAACGCTGGGTGGAAGGAAATTTGTGGCTCCCCTCAGATTCCAGAACTTTCTGCCACAGAAATGTGAGGAACATGTGTTTTTGTACCCAAATTTTGAAGTTTGCAAAGGATTCTGGGTAACAGAACCTCGTCCGAGCCCCACAAGTCACCCCATCTTGGATTCCCCTAGGTCTCTTGTTTTCAGAAATGCACAGGTTTGGTAGGTTTCCCTAGGTGCCGGCTGAGCTAGAGGCCAAAATCTACAGGTAGGCACTTCGCAAAAAACACCTCTGTTTTCTTTCAAAAAATTTTATGTGTCCAAGTTGCGCTTTGGGGCGTTTCCTGTCGCGGGCGCTAGGCCTACCCACACAAGTGAGGTATCATTTTTATCGGGAGACTTGGGGGAACGCTGGGTGGAAGGAAATTTGTGGCTCCTCTCAGATTCAAGAACTTTCTGCCACAGAAATGTGAGGAACATGTGCTCTTTTAGCCATATTTTGAGGTTTGCAAAGGATTCTGGGTAACAGAACCTGGTCCGAGCCCCACAAGTCACCCCATCTTGGATTCCCCTAGGTCTCAAATTTTTAGAAATGCACAGGTTTGGTAGGTTTCCCTAGGTGCCGGCTGAGCTAGAGGCCAAAATCTACAGGTAGGCACTTCACAAAAAACACCTCTGTTTTCTTAAAAAAATTCGGATGTGTCCAAGTTGCGCTTTGTGGCTTTTCCTGTCGCGGGCGCTATGCCTTCCCACACAAGTGAGGTATCATTTTTATCGGGAGACTTGGGGGAACGCTGGGTGGAAGGAAATTTGTGGCTCCCCTCAGATTCCAGAACTTTCAGCCACAGAAATGTGAGGAACATGTGTTTTTGTACCCAAATTTTGAAGTTTGCAAAGGATTCTGGGTAACAGAACCTGGTCCGAGCCCCACAAGTCACCCCATCTTGGATTCCCCTAGGTCTCTAGTTTTCAGAAATACACAGGTTTGGTAGGTTTCCCTAGGTGCCGGCTGAGCTAGAGGCCAAAATCTACAGGTAGGCACTTTGCAAAAAACACCTCTGTTTTCTTTCAAAAATTTGGATGTGTCCACGTTGCGCTTTGGGGCATTTCCTGTCGCGGGCGCTATGCCTTCCCACACAAGTGAGGTATCATTTTTATCGGGAGACTTGGGGGAACGCTGGGTGGAAGGAAATTTGTGGCTCCCCTCAGATTCCAGAACTTTCAGCCACAGAAATGTGAGGAACATGTGTTTTTGTACCCAAATTTTGAAGTTTGCAAAGGATTCTGGGTAACAGAACCTGGTCCGAGCCCCACAAGTCACCCCATCTTGGATTCCCCTAGGTCTCAAATTTTTAGAAATGCACAGGTTTGGTAGGTTTCCCTAGGTGCCGGCTGAGCTAGAGGCCAAAATCTACAGGTAGGCACTTCACAAAAAACACCTCTGTTTTCTTAAAAAAATTCGGATGTGTCCAAGTTGCGCTTTGTGGCTTTTCCTGTCGCGGGCGCTATGCCTTCCCACACAAGTGAGGTATCATTTTTATCGGGAGACTTGGGGGAACGCTGGGTGGAAGGAAATTTGTGGCTCCCCTCAGATTCCAGAACTTTCAGCCACAGAAATGTGAGGAACATGTGTTTTTGTACCCAAATTTTGAAGTTTGCAAAGGATTCTGGGTAACAGAACCTGGTCCGAGCCCCACAAGTCACCCCATCTTGGATTCCCCTAGGTCTCTAGTTTTCAGAAATACACAGGTTTGGTAGGTTTCCCTAGGTGCCGGCTGAGCTAGAGGCCAAAATCTACAGGTAGGCACTTTGCAAAAAACACCTCTGTTTTCTTTCAAAAATTTGGATGTGTCCACGTTGCGCTTTGGGGCATTTCCTGTCGCGGGCGCTAGGCCTACCCACACAAGTGAGGTATCATTTTTATCGGGAGACTTGGGGGAACGCTGGGTGGAAGGAAATTTGTGGCTCCTCTCAGATTCCAGAACTTTCTGCCACAGAAATGTGAGGAACATGTGCTTTTTTAGCCATATTTTGAGGTTTGCAAAGGATTCTGGGTAACAGAACCTGGTCCGAGCCCCACAAGTCACCCCATCTTGGATTCCCCTAGGTCTCTTGTTTTCAGAAATGCACAGGTTTGGTAGGTTTCCCTAGGTGCCGGCTGAGCTAGAGGCCAAAATCTACAGGTAGGCACTTCGCAAAAAACACCTCTGTTTTCTTTTAAAAAATTGGATGTGTCCACGTTGCGCTTTGGGGCGTTTCCTGTCGCGGGCGCTAGGCCTACCCACACAAGTGAGGTATCATTTTTATCGGGAGACTTGGGGGAACGCTGGGTGGAAGGAAATTTGTGGCTCCTCTCAGATTCCAGAACTTTCTGCCACAGAAATGTGAGGAACATGTGTTTTTTTAGCCAAATTTTGAGGTTTGCAAAGGATTCTGGGTAACAGAACCTGGTCCGAGCCCCACAAGTCACCCCATCTTGGATTCCCCTAGGTCTCTAGTTTTCAGAAATGCACAAGTTTGGTAGGTTTCCCTAGGTGCCGGCTGAGCTAGAAGCAAAAAATCTACAGGTAGGCACTTCGCAAAAAACACCTCTGTTTTCTTTTAAAAAATTGGATGTGTCCACGTTGCGCTTTGGGGTGTGTCCTGTCGCGAGCGCTAGGCCTACCCACACAAGTGAGGTATCATTTTTATCGGGAGACTTGGGGGAACGCTGGGTGGAAGGAAATTTGTGGCTCCTCTCAGATTCAAGAACTTTCTGCCACAGAAATGTGAGGAACATGTTTTTTTTTAGGCACATTTTGAGGTTTGCAAACGATTCTGGGAAACAGAACCTGGTCCGAGCCCCACAAGTCACCCCATCTTGGATTCCCCTAGGTCTCTAGTTTTCAGAAATGCACAGGTTTGGTAGGTTTCCCTAGGTGCCGGCTGAGCTAGAGGCCAAAATCTACAGGTAGGCACTTTGCAAAAAACACCTCTGTTTTCTTTCAAAAATTTGGATGTGTCCACGTTGCGCTTTGGGGCATTTCCTGTCGCGGGAGCTAGGCCTACCCACACAAGTGTGGTATCATTTTTATCGGGAGACTTGGGGGAACGCTGGGTGGAAGGAAATTTGTGGCTCCTCTCAGATTCCAGAACTTTCTGCCACAGAAATGTGAGGAACATGTGCTTTTTTAGCCAAATTTTGAGGTTTGCAAAGGATTCTGGGTAACAGAACCTGGTCCGAGCCCCACAAGTCACCCCATCTTGGATACCCTAGGTATCTAATTTTTAGAAATGCACAGGTTTGGTAGGTTTCCCTAGGTGCCGGCTGAGCTAGAGGCCAAAATCTACAGGTAGGCACTTCGCAAAAAACACCTGTTTTCTTTAAAAAATTTGGATGTGTCCAAGTTGCGCTTTGGGGCGTTTCCTGTCGCGGGCGCTAGGCCTTCCCACACAAGTGAGGTATCATTTTTATCGGGAGACTTGGGGGAACGCTGGGTGGAAGGAAATTTGTGGCTCCTCTCAGATTCCAGAACTTTCTGCCACAGAAATGTGAGGAACATGTGTTTTTTTACCCAAATTTTGAGGTTTGCAAAGGATTCTGGGTAACAGAACCTGGTCCGAGCCCCACAAGTCACCCCATCTTGGATTCCCCTAGGTCTCTAGTTTTCAGAAAGGCACAGGTTTGGTAGGTTTCCCTAGGTGCCGGCTGAGCTAGAGGCCAAAATCTAAAGGTAGGCCCTTTGCAAAAAACACCTCTGTTTTCTTTCAAAAATTTGGATGTGTCCACGTTGCGCTTTGGGGCATTTCCTGTTGCGGGCGCTAGGCCTACCCACACAAGTGAGGTGTCATTTTTATCGGGAGACTTGGTGAAATGCTGGGTGGAAGGAAATTTGTGGCTCCTCTCAGATTCCAGAACTTTCTGCCACAGAAATGTGAGGAACATGTGTTTTTCTACCCAAATTTTGAGGTTTGCAAAGGATTCTGGGTAACAGAACCTGGTCCGAGCCCCACAAGTCACCCCATCTTGGATTCCCCTAGGTCTCTAGTTTTCAGAAATGCACAGGTTTGGTAGGTTTCCCTAGGTGCCGGCTGAGCTAGAGGCCAAAATCTACAGGTAGGCACTTTGCAAAAAACACCTCTGTTTTCTTTCAACAATTTTGATGTGTCCAAGTTGCGCTTTGGGGCGTTTCCTGTCGCGGGCGCTAGGCCTACCCACACAAGTGAGGTATCATTTTTATCGGGAGACTTGGGGGAACGTTGGGTGGAAGGAAATTTGTTGCTCCTCTCAGATTCCAGAACTTTCTGCCACAGAAATGTGAGGAACATGTGCTTTTTTAGCCAAATTTTGAGGTTTGCAAAGGATTCTGGGTAACAGAACCTGGTCCGAGCCCCACAAGTCACCCCATCTTGGATTCCCCTAGGTCTCTAGCTTTTAGAAAGGCACAGGTTTGGTAGGTTTCCCTAGGTGCCGGCTGAGCTAGAGGCCAAAATCGACAGGTAGGCACTTCGCAAAAAACACCTCTGTTTTCTTTCAAAAATGTTGATGTGTCCAAGTTGCGCTTTGGGGCGTTTCCTGTCGCGGGCGCTAGGCCTACCCACACAAGTGAGGTATCATTTTTATCGGGAGACTTGGGGAAACGCTGGGTGGAAGAAAATTTGTTGCTCCTCTCAGATTCCAGAACTTTCTGCCACAGAAATGTGAGGAACATGTGCTTTTTTAGCCAAATTTTGAGGTTTGCAAAGGATTCTGGGTAACAGAACCTGGTCCGAGCCCCACAAGTCACCCCATCTTGGATTCCCCTAGGTCTCTTGTTTTCAGAAATGCACCGGTTTGGTAGGTTTCCCTAGGTGCCGGCTGAGCTAGAGGCCAAAATCTACAGGTAGGCACTTCGCAAAAAACACCTCTGTTTTCTTTAAAAAAATTGGATGTGTCCACGTTGCGCTTTGGGGCGTTTCCTGTCGCGGGCGCTAGGCCTACCCACACAAGTGAGGTATCATTTTTATCGGGAGACTTGGGGGAACGCTGGGTGGAAGGAAATTTGTGGCTCCTCTCAGATTCCAGAACTTTCTGCCACAGAAATGTGAGGAACATGTGTTTTTTTAGCCAAATTTTGAGGTTTGCAAAGGATTCTGGGTAACAGAACCTGGTCCGAGCCCCACAAGTCACCCCATCTTGGATTCCCCTAGGTCTCTAGTTTTCAGAAATGCACAAGTTTGGTAGGTTTCCCTAGGTGCCGGCTGAGCTAGAAGCAAAAAATCTTCAGGTAGGCACTTCGCAAAAAACACCTCTGTTTTCTTTTAAAAAATTGGATGTGTCCACGTTGCGCTTTGGGGCGTGTCCTGTCGCGGGCGCTAGGCCTACCCACACAAGTGAGGTATCATTTTTATCGGGAGACTTGGGGGAACGCTGGGTGGAAGGAAATTTGTGGCTCCTCTCGGATTCAAGAACTTTCTGCCACAGAAATGTGAGGAACATGTTGTTTTTTAGGCACATTTTGAGGTTTGCAAAGGATTCTGGGAAACAGAACCTGGTCCGAGCCCCACAAGTCACCCCATCTTGGATTCCCCTAGGTCTCTAGTTTTCAGAAATGCACAGGTTTGGTAGGTTTCCCTAGGTGCCGGCTGAGCTAGAGGCCAAAATCTACAGGTAGGCACTTTGCAAAAAACACCTCTGTTTTCTTTCAAAAATTTGGATGTGTCCACGTTGCGCTTTGGGGCATTTCCTGTCGCGGGAGCTAGGCCTACCCACACAAGTGAGGTATCATTTTTATCGGGAGACTTGGGGGAACGCTGGGTGGAAGGAAATTTGTGGCTCCTCTCAGATTCCAGAACTTTCTGCCACAGAAATGTGAGGAACATGTGCTTTTTTAGCCAAATTTTGAGGTTTGCAAAGGATTCTGGGTAACAGAACCTGGTCCGAGCCCCACAAGTCACCCCATCTTGGATACCCTAGGTATCTAATTTTTAGAAATGCACAGGTTTGGTAGGTTTCCCTAGGTGCCGGCTGAGCTAGAGGCCAAAATCTACAGGTAGGCACTTCGCAAAAAACACCTCTGTTTTCTTTCAAAAATTTGGATGTGTCCAAGTTGCGCTTTGGGGCGTTTCCTGTCGCGGGCGCTAGGCCTTCCCACACAAGTGAGGTATCATTTTTATCGGGAGACTTGGGGGAACGCTGGGTGGAAGGAAATTTGTGGCTCCTCTCAGATTCCAGAACTTTCTGCCACAGAAATGTGAGGAACATGTGTTTTTTTACCCAAATTTTGAGGTTTGCAAAGGATTCTGGGTAACAGAACCTGGTCCGAGCCCCACAAGTCACCCCATCTTGGATTCCCCTAGGTCTCTAGTTTTCAGAAAGGCACAGATTTGGTAGGTTTCCCTAGGTGCCGGCTGAGCTAGAGGCCAAAATCTAAAGGTAGGCACTTTGCAAAAAACACTTCTGTTTTCTTTCAAAAATTTGGATGTGTCCACGTTGCGCTTTGGGGCATTTCCTGTTGCGGGCGCTAGGCCTACCCACACAAGTGAGGTGTCATTTTTATCGGGAGACTTGGGGAAATGCTGGGTGGAAGGAAATTTGTGGCTCCTCTCAGATTCCAGAACTTTCTGCCACAGAAATGTGAGGAACATGTGTTTTTCTACCCAAATTTTGAGGTTTGCAAAGGATTCTGGGTAACAGAACCTGGTCCGAGCCCCACAAGTCACCCCATCTTGGATTCCCCTAGGTCTCTAGTTTTCAGAAATGCACAGGTTTGGTAGGTTTCCCTAGGTGCCGGCTGAGCTAGAGGCCAAAATCTACAGGTAGGCACTTCGCAAAAAACACCTCTGTTTTCTTTCTACAATTTTGATGTGTCCAAGTTGCGCTTTGGGGCGTTTCCTGTCGCGGGCGCTAGGCCTACCCACACAAGTGAGGTATCATTTTTATCGGGAGACTTGGGGGAACGTTGGGTGGAAGGAAATTTGTTGCTCCTCTCAGATTCCAGAACTTTCTGCCACAGAAATGTGAGGAACATGTGCTTTTTTAGCCAAATTTTGAGGTTTGCAAAGGATTCTGGGTAACAGAACCTGGTCCGAGCCCCACAAGTCACCCCATCTTGGATTCCCCTACGTCTCTAGCTTTTAGAAATGCACAGGTTTGGTAGGTTTCCCTAGATGCCGGCTGAGCTAGAGGCCAAAATCGACAGGTAGGCACTTCGCAAAAAACACCTCTGTTTTCTTTCAAAAATGTTGATGTGTCCAAGTTGCGCTTTGGGGCGTTTCCTGTCGCGGGCGCTAGGCCTACCCACACAAGTGAGGTATCATTTTTATCGGGAGACTTGGGGGAACGCTGGGTGGAAGAAAATTTGTTGCTCCTCTCAGATTCCAGAACTTTCTGCCACAGAAATGTGAGGAACATGTGCTTTTTTAGCCAAATTTTGAGGTTTGCAAAGGATTCTGGGTAACAGAACCTGGTCCGAGCCCCACAAGTCACCCCATCTTGGATTCCCCTAGGTCTCTAGTTTTCAGAAATGCACAAGTTTGGTAGGTTTCCCTTGGTGCCGGCTGAGCTAGAGGCCAAAATCTACAGGTAGGCACTTTGCAAAAAACACCTCTGTTTTCTTTAAAAAAATTGGATGTGTCCACGTTGCGCTTTGGGGCGTTTCCTGTCGCGGGCGCTAGGCCTAACCACACAAGTGAGGTATCATTTTAATCGGGATACTTGGGGGAACGCTGGGTGGAAGGAAATTGGTGGCTCCTCTCAGATTCAAGAACTTTCTGCCACAGAAATGTGAGGAATATTTTTTTTTTAGGCAAATTTTGAGGTTTGCAAAGGATTCTGGGAAACAGAACCTGGTCCGAGCCCCACAAGTCACCCCATCTTGGATTCCCCTAGGTCTCTAGTTTTCAGAAATGCACAGGTTTGGTAGGTTTCCCTAGGTGCCGGCTGAGCTAGAGGCCAAAATCTACAGGTAGGCACTTCGCAAAAAACACCTCTGTTTTCTTTCAAAAATTTGAATGTGTCCAAGTTGCGCTTTGGGGCGTTTCCTGTCACGGGCGCTATGCCTTCCCACACAAGTGAGGTATCATTTTTATCGGGAGACTTGGGGGACTGCTGGGTGGAAGGAAATTTGTGGCTCCCCTCAGATTCCAGAACTTTCTGCCACAGAAATGTGAGGAACATGTGTTTTTGTACCCAAATTTTGAGGTTTGCAAAGGATTCTGGGTAACAGAACCTGGTCCGAGCCCCACAAGTCACCCCATCTTGGATTCCCCTAGGTCTCTAGTTTTCAGGAATGCACACGTTTGGTAGGTTTCCCTAGGTGCCGGCTGAGCTAGAGGTAGGCACTTTGCAAAAAACACCTCTGTTTTCTTTCAAAAATTTGGATGTGTCCATGTTGCGCTTTGGGGCATTTCCTGTCGCGGGCGCTAGGCCTACCCACACAAGTGAGGTATCATTTTTATCGGGAGACTTGGGGGAACGCTGGGTGGAAGGAAATTTGTGGCTCCTCTCAGATTCCAGAACTTTCTGCCACAGAAATGTGAGGAACATGTGCTTTTTTAGCCATATTTTGAGGTTTGCAAAGGATTCTGGTTAACAGAACCTGGTCCGAGCCCCACAAGTCACCCCATCTTGGATTCCCCTAGGTCTCTTGTTTTCAGAAATGCACAGGTTTGGTAGGTTCCCTAGGTGCCGGCTGAGCTAGAGGCCAAAATCTACTGGTAGGGACTTTGCAAAAAACACCTCTGTTTTCTTTCAAAAATTTTGATGTGTCCAATTTGCGCTTTGGGGCGTTTCCTGTCGCAGGCGCTAGGCCAACCCACACAAGTGAGGTGTCATTTTTATCGGGAGACTTGGGGGAACGCTGGGTAGAAGGAAATTTGTGGCTCCTCTCAGATTCCAGAACTTTCTGCCACAGAAATGTGAGGAACATGTGCTTTTTTAGCCAAATTTTGAGGTTTGCAAAGGATTCTGGGTAACAGAACCTGGTCCGAGCCACACAAGTCACCCCATCTTGGATTCCCCTAGGTCTCAAATTTTTAGAAATGCACAGGTTTGGTAGGTTTCCCTAGGTGCCGGCTGAGCTAGAGGCCAAAATCTACAGGTAGGCACTTCGCAAAAAACACCTCTGTTTTCTTTCAAAAATTTGGATGTGTCCAAGTTGCGCTTTGGGGCGTTTCCTGTCGCGGGCGCTATGCCTTCCCACACAAGTGAGGTATCATTTTTATCGGGAGACTTGGGGGAACGCTGGGTGGAAGGAAATTTGTGGCTCCCCTCAGATTCCAGAACTTTCTGCCACAGAAATGTGAGGAACATGTGTTTTTTTACCCAAATTTTGAGGTTTGCAAAGGATTCTGGGTAACAGAACCCGGTCCGAGGCCCACAAGTCACCCCATCTTGGATTCCCCTAGGTCTCTTGTTTTCAGAAATGCACAGGTTTGGTAGGTTCCCTAGGTGCCGGCTGAGCTAGAGGCCAAAATCTACAGGTAGGCACTTTGCAAAAAACACCTCTGTTTTCTTTCAAAAATTTCGATATGTCCAAGTTGCGCTTTGGGGCGTTTCCTGTCGCGGGCGCTAGGCCAACCCACACAAGTGAGGTATCATTTTTATCTGGAGACTTGGGGGAACGCTGGGTAGAAGGAAATTTGTGGCTCCTCTCAGATTCCAGAACTTTCTGCCACAGAAATGTGAGGAACATGTGCTTTTTTAGCCAAATTTTGAGGTTTGCAAAGGATTCTGGGTAACAGAACCTGGTCCGAGCCCCACAAGTCACCCCATCTTGTATTCCCCTAGGTCTCAAATTTTTAGAAATGCACAGGTTTGGTAGGTTTCCCTAGGTGCCGGCTGAGCTAGAGGCCAAAATCTACAGGTAGGCACTTCACAAAAAACACCTCTGTTTTCTTAAAAAAATTCGGATGTGTCCAAGTTGCGCTTTGGGGCGTTTCCTGTCGCGGGCGCTATGCCTTCCCACACAAGTGAGGTATCATTTTTATCGGGAGACTTGGGGTAACGCTGGGTGGAAGGAAATATGTGGCTCCCCTCAGATTCCAGAACTTTCTGCCACAGAAATGTGAGGAACATGTGTTTTTGTACCCAAATTTTGAAGTTTGCAAAGGATTCTGGGTAACAGAACCTGGTCCGAGCCCCACAAGTCACCCCATCTTGGATTCCCCTAGGTCTCTAGATTTCAGAAATGCACAGGTTTGGTAGGTTTCCCTAGGTGCCGGCTGAGCTAGAGGCCAAAATCTACAGGTAGGCACTTTGCAAAAAACACCTCTGTTTTCTTTCAAAAATTTGGATGTGTCCATGTTGCGCTTTGGGGCATTTCCTGTCGCGGGCGCTAGGCCTACCCACACAAGTGAGGTATCATTTTTATCGGGAGACTTGGGGGAACGCTGGGTGGAAGGAAATTTGTGGCTCCTCTCAGATTCCAGAACTTTCTGCCACAGAAATGTGAGGAACATGTGCTTTTTTAGCCATATTTTGAGGTTTGCAAAGGATTCTGGGTAACAGAACCTGGTCCGAGCCCCACAAGTCACCCCATCTTGGATTCCCCTAGGTCTCTTGTTTTCAGAAATGCACAGGTTTGGTAGGTTTCCCTAGGTGCCGGCTGAGCTAGAGGCCAAAATCTACAGGTAGGCACTTCGCAAAAAACACCTCTGTTTTCTTTTAAAAAATTGGATGTTTCCACGTTGCGCTTTGGGGCGTTTCCTGTCGCGGGCGCTAGGCCTACCCACACAAGTGAGGTATCATTTTTATCGGGAGACTTGGGGGAACGCTGGGTGGAAGGAAATTTGTGGCTCCTCTCAGATTCCAGAACTTTCTGCCACAGAAATGTGAGGAACATGTGTTTTTTTAGCCAAATTTTGAGGTTTGCAAAGGATTCTGGGTAACAGAACCTGGTCCGAGCCCCACAAGTCACCCCATCTTGGATTCCCCTAGGTCTCTAGTTTTCAGAAATGCACAAGTTTGGTAGGTTTCCCTAGGTGCCGGCTGAGCTAGAGGCCAAAATCTACAGGTAGGCACTTCGCAAAAAACACCTCTGTTTTCTTTAAAAAAATTGGATGTGTCCACGTTGCGCTTTGGGGCGTTTCCTGTCGCGGGCGCTAGGCCTACCCACACAAGTGAGGTATCATTTTTATCGGGACACTTGGGGGAACGCTGGGTGGAAGGAAATTTGTGGCTCCTCTCAGATTCAAGAACTTTCTGCCACAGAAATGTGAGGAACATGTTTTTTTTTAGGCAAATTTTGAGGTTTGCAAAGGATTCTGGGTAACAGAACCTGGTCCGAGCCCCACAAGTCACCCTATCTTGGATTCCCCTAGGTCTCTTGTTTTCAGAAATGCACAGGTTTGGTAGGTTTCCCTAGGTGCCGCCTGAGCTAGAGGCCAAAATCTACAGGTTGGCATTTCGCAAAAAACACCTCTGTTTTCTTTCAAAAATTTTGATGTGTCCAAGTTGCGCTTTGGGGCATTTCCTGTCGCGGGCGCTAGGCCTACCCACACAAGTGAGGTATCATTTTTATCGGGAGACTTGGGGGAACGCTGGGTGGAAGGAAATTTGTGGCTCCTCTCAGATTCCAGAACTTTCTGCCACAGAAATGTGAGGAACATGTGCTTTTTTAGCCATATTTTGAGGTTTGCAAAGGATTCTGGGTAACAGAACCTGGTCCGAGCCCCACAAGTCACCCCATCTTGGATTCCCCTAGGTCTCTTGTTTTCAGAAATGCACAGGTTTGGTAGGTTTCCCTAGGTGCCGGCTGAGCTAGAGGCCAAAATCTACAGGTAGGCACTTCGCAAAAAACACCTCTGTTTTCTTTTAAAAAATTGGATGTGTCCACGTTGCGCTTTGGGGCGTTTCCTGTCGCGGGCGCTAGGCCTACCCACACAAGTGAGGTATCATTTTTATCGGGAGACTTGGGGGAACGCTGGGTGGAAGGAAATTTGTGGCTCCTCTCAGATTCCAGAACTTTCTGCCACAGAAATGTGAGGAACATGTGTTTTTTTAGCCAAATTTTGAGGTTTGCAAAGGATTCTGGGTAACAGAACCTGGTCCGAGCCCCACAAGTCACCCCATCTTGGATTCCCCTAGGTCTCTAGTTTTCAGAAATGCACAAGTTTGGTAGGTTTCCCTAGGTGCCGGCTGAGCTAGAGGCCAAAATCTACAGGTAGGCACTTCGCAAAAAACACCTCTGTTTTCTTTTAAAAAATTGGATGTGTCCACGTTGCGCTTTGGGGCGTTTCCTGTCGCGGGCGCTAGGCCTACCCACACAAGTGAGGTATCATTTTTATCGTGACACTTGGGGGAACGCTGGGTGGAAGGATATTTGTGGCTCCTCTCAGATTCAAGAACTTTCTGCCACAGAAATGTGAGGAACATGTTTTTTTTTAGGCAAATTTTGAGGTTTGCAAAGGATTCTGGGTAACAGAACCTGGTCCGAGCCCCACAAGTCACCCCATCTTGGATTCCCCTAGGTCTCTTGTTTTCAGAAATGCACAGGTTTGGTAGGTTTCCCTAGGTGCCGCCTGAGCTAGAGGCCAAAATCTACAGGTTGGCATTTCGCAAAAAACACCTCTGTTTTCTTTCAAAAATTTTGATGTGTCCAAGTTGAGCTTTGGGGCGTTTCCTGTCGCGGGCGCTAGGCCTACCCACACAAGTGAGGTATCATTTTTATCGGGAGACGTGTGGGAACGCTGGGTAGAAGGAAATTTGTGGCTCCTCTCAGATTCCAGAACTTTCTGCCACAGAAATGTGAGGAACATGTGCTTTTTTAGCCAAATTTTGAGGTTTGCAAAGGATTCTGGGTAACAGAACCTGGTCCGAGCCCCACAAGTCACCCCATCTTGGATTCCCCTAGGTCTCAAATTTTTAGAAATGCACAGGTTTGGTAGGTTTCCCTAGGTGCCGGCTGAGCTAGAGGCCAAAATCTACAGGTAGGCACTTCAAAAAAAACACCTCTGTTTTCTTTCAAAAATTTGGATGTGTCCAAGTTGCGCTTTGGGGCGTTTCCTGTCGCGGGCGCTATGCCTTCCCACACAAGTGAGGTATAATTTTTATCGGGAGACTTGGGGGAACGCTGGGTGGAAGGAAATATGTGGCTCCCCTCAGATTCCAGAACTTTCTGCCACAGAAATGTGAGGAACATGTGTTTTTGTACCCAAATTTTGAAGTTTGCAAAGGATTCTGGGTAACAGAACCTGGTCCGAGCCCCGCAAGTCACCCCATCTTGGATTCCCCTAGGTCTCTAGTTTTCAGAAATGCACAGGTTTGGTAGGTTTCCTTAGGTGCCGGATGAGCTAGAGGCCAAAATCTACAGGTAGGCTCTTTGCAAAAAACACCACTGTTTTCTTTCAAAAATTTGAATGTGTCCAAGTTGCGCTTTGGGGCGTTTCCTGTCGCGGGCACTATGCCTTCCCACACAAGTGAGGTATCATTTTTATCGGGAGACTTGGGGGAACGCTGGGTGGAAGGAAATTTGTGGCTCCCCTCAGATTCCAGAACTTTCTGCCACAGAAATGTGAGGAACATGTGTTTTTTTACCCAAATTTTGAGGTTTGCAAAGGATTCTGGGTAACAGAACCTGGTCCGAGCCCCACAAGTCACCCCATCTTGGATTCCCCTAGGTCTCTTGTTTTCAGAAATGCACAGGTTTGGTAGGTTTCCCTAGGTGCCGGCTGAGCTAGAGGTAGGCACTTTGCAAAAAACACCTCTGTTTTCTTTCAAAAATTTGGATGTGTCCATGTTGCGCTTTGGGGCATTTCCTGTCGCGGGCGCTAGGCCTACCCACACAAGTGAGGTATCATTTTTATCGGGAGACTTGGGGGAACGCTGGGTGGAAGGAAATTTGTGGCTCCTCTCAGATTCCAGAACTTTCTACCACAGAAATGTGAGGAACATGTGCTTTTTAGCCATATTTTGAGGTTTGCAAAGGATTCTGGGTAACAGAACCTGGTCCGAGCCCCA
Source organism: Pleurodeles waltl (assembly GCF_031143425.1). NCBI lineage: Eukaryota > Metazoa > Chordata > Amphibia > Caudata > Salamandridae > Pleurodeles > Pleurodeles waltl. The sequence goes on along the minus strand of NC_090439.1, from coordinate 918,293,962 downwards.
CAAGTCACCCCATCTTGGATTCCCCTAGGTCTCTTGTTTTCAGAAATGCACAGGTTTGGTAGGTTCCCTAGGTGCCGGCTGAGCTAGAGGCCAAAATCTACAGGTAGGGACTTTGCAAAAAACACCTCTGTTTTCTTTAAAAAATTTTGATGTGTCCAAGTTGCGCTTTGGGGCGTTTCCTGTCGCGGGCGCTAGGCCAACCCACACAAGTGAGGTATCATTTTTATCGGGAGACTTGGGGGAACGCTGGGTAGAAGGAAATTTGTGGCTCCTCTCAGATTCCAGAACTTTCTGCCACAGAAATGTGAGGAACATGTGCTTTTTTAGCCAAATTTTGAGGTTTGCAAAGGATTCTGGGTAACAGAACCTGGTCCGAGCCACACAAGTCACCCCATCTTGGATTCCCCTAGGTCTCAAATTTTTAGAAATGCACAGGTTTGGTAGGTTTCCCTAGGTGCCGGCTGAGCTAGAGGCCAAAATCTAAAGGTAGGCACTTCGCAAAAAACACCTCTGTTTTCTTTCAAAAATTTGGATGTGTCCAAGTTGCGCTTTGGGGCGTTTCCTGTCGCGGGCGCTATGCCTTCCCACACAAGTGAGGTATCATTTTTATCGGGAGACTTGGGGGAACGCTGGGTGGAAGGAAATTTGTGGCTCCCCTCAGATTCCAGAACTTTCTGCCACAGAAATGAGGAACATGTGTTTTTTTACCCAAATTTTGAGGTTTGCAAAGGATTCTGGGTAACAGACCCCGGTCCGAGGCCCACAATTCACCCCATCTTGGATTCCCCTAGGTCTCTAGTTTTCAGAAATGCACAAGTTTGGTAGGTTTCCCTAGGTGCCGGCTGAGCTAGAAGCAAAAAATCTACAGGTAGGCACTTCGCAAAAAACACCTCTGTTTTCTTTTAAAAAATTGGATGTGTCCACGTTGCGCTTTGGGGTGTGTCCTGTCGCGGGCGCTAGGCCTACCCACACAAGTGAGGTATCATTTTTATCGGGAGACTTGGGGGAACGCTGGGTGGAAGGAAATTTGTGGCTCCTCTCAGATTCAAGAACTTTCTGCCACAGAAATGTGAGGAACATGTTTTTTTTTAGGCACATTTTGAGGTTTGCAAAGGATTCTGGGAAACAGAACCTGGTCCGAGCCCCACAAGTCACCCCATCTTGGATTCCCCTAGGTCTCTAGTTTTCAGAAATGCACAGGTTTGGTAGGTTTCCCTAGGTGCCGGCTGAGCTAGAGGCCAAAATCTACAGGTAGGCACTTTGCAAAAAACACCTCTGTTTTCTTTCAAAAATTTGGATGTGTCCACGTTGCGCTTTGGGGCATTTCCTGTCGCGGGAGCTAGACCTACCCACACAAGTGTGGTATCATTTTTATCGGGAGACTTGGGGGAACGCTGGGTGGAAGGAAATTTGTGGCTCCTCTCAGATTCCAGAACTTTCTGCCACAGAAATGTGAGGAACATGTGCTTTTTTAGCCAAATTTTGAGGTTTGCAAAGGATTCTGGGTAACAGAACCTGGTCCGAGCCCCACAAGTCACCCCATCTTGGATTCCCCTAGGTCTCTAGTTTTCAGAAATGCACAGGTTTGGTAGGTTTCCCTAGGTGCCGGCTGAGCTAGAGGCCAAAATCTACAGGTAGGCACTTTGCAAAAAACACCTCTGTTTTCTTTCAACAATTTTGATGTGTCCAAGTTGCGCTTTGGGGCGTTTCCTGTCGCGGGCGCTAGGCCTACCCACACAAGTGAGGTATCATTTTTATCGGGAGACTTGGGGGAACGTTGGGTGGAAGGAAATTTGTTGCTCCTCTCAGATTCCAGAACTTTCTGCCACAGAAATGTGAGGAACATGTGCTTTTTTAGCCAAATTTTGAGGTTTGCAAAGGATTCTGGGTAACAGAACCTGGTCCGAGCCCCACAAGTCACCCCATCTTGGATTCCCCTAGGTCTCTAGCTTTTAGAAAGGCACAGGTTTGGTAGGTTTCCCTAGGTGCCGGCTGAGCTAGAGGCCAAAATCGACAGGTAGGCACTTCGCAAAAAACACCTCTGTTTTCTTTCAAAAATGTTGATGTGTCCAAGTTGCGCTTTGGGGCGTTTCCTGTCGCGGGCGCTAGGCCTACCCACACAAGTGAGGTATCATTTTTATCGGGAGACTTGGGGGAACGCTGGGTGGAAGAAAATTTGTTGCTCCTCTCAGATTCCAGAACTTTCTGCCACAGAAATGTGAGGAACATGTGCTTTTTTAGCCAAATTTTGAGGTTTGCAAAGGATTCTGGGTAACAGAACCTGGTCCGAGCCCCACAAGTCACCCCATCTTGGATTCCCCTAGGTCTCTTGTTTTCAGAAATGCACCGGTTTGGTAGGTTTCCCTAGGTGCCGGCTGAGCTAGAGGCCAAAATCTACAGGTAGGCACTTCGCAAAAAACACCTCTGTTTTCTTTAAAAAAATTGGATGTGTCCACGTTGCGCTTTGGGGCGTTTCCTGTCGCGGGCGCTAGGCCTACCCACACAAGTGAGGTATCATTTTTATCGGGAGACTTGGGGGAACGCTGGGTGGAAGGAAATTTGTGGCTCCTCTCAGATTCCAGAACTTTCTGCCACAGAAATGTGAGGAACATGTGTTTTTTTAGCCAAATTTTGAGGTTTGCAAAGGATTCTGGGTAACAGAACCTGGTCCGAGCCCCACAAGTCACCCCATCTTGGATTCCCCTAGGTCTCTAGTTTTCAGAAATGCACAAGTTTAGTAGGTTTCCCTAGGTGCCGGCTGAGCTAGAAGCAAAAAATCTTCAGGTAGGCACTTCGCAAAAAACTCCTCTGTTTTCTTTTAAAAAATTGGATGTGTCCACGTTGCGCTTTGGGGCGTGTCCTGTCGCGGGCGCTAGGCCTACCCACACAAGTGAGGTATCATTTTTATCGGGAGACTTGGGGGAACGCTGGGTGGAAGGAAATTTGTGGCTCCTCTCAGATTCAAGAACTTTCTGCCACAGAAATGTGAGGAACATGTTTTTTTTTAGGCACATTTTGAGGTTTGCAAAGGATTCTGGGAAACAGAACCTGGTCCGAGCCCCACAAGTCACCCCATCTTGGATTCCCCTAGGTCTCTAGTTTTCAGAAATGCACAGGTTTGGTAGGTTTCCCTAGGTGCCGGCTGAGCTAGAGTCCAAAATCTACAGGTAGGCACTTTGCAAAAAACACCTCTGTTTTCTTTCAAAAATTTGGATGTGTCCACGTTGCGCTTTGGGGCATTTCCTGTCGCGGGAGCTAGGCCTACCCACACAAGTGAGGTATCATTTTTATCGGGAGACTTGGGGGAACGCTGGGTGGAAGGAAATTTGTGGCTCCTCTCAGATTCCAGAACTTTCTGCCACAGAAATGTGAGGAACATGTGCTTTTTTAGCCAAATTTTGAGGTTTGCAAAGGATTCTGGGTAACAGAACCTGGTCCGAGCCCCACAAGTCACCCCATCTTGGATACCCTAGGTATCTAATTTTTAGAAATGCACAGGTTTGGTAGGTTTCCCTAGGTGCCGGCTGAGCTAGAGGCCAAAATCTACAGGTAGGCACTTCGCAAAAAACACCTCTGTTTTCTTTCAAAAATTTGGATGTGTCCAAGTTGCGCTTTGGGGCGTTTCCTGTCGCGGGCGCTAGGCCTTCCCACACAAGTGAGGTATCATTTTTATCGGGAGTCTTGGGGGAACGCTGGGTGGAAGGAAATTTGTGGCTCCTCTCAGATTCCAGAACTTTCTGCCACAGAAATGTGAGGAACATGTGTTTTTTTACCCAAATTTTGAGGTTTGCAAAGGATTCTGGGTAACAGAACCTGGTCCGAGCCCCACAAGTCACCCCATCTTGGATTCCCCTAGGTCTCTAGTTTTCAGAAAGGCACAGATTTGGTAGGTTTCCCTAGGTGCCGGCTGAGCTAGAGGCCAAAATCTAAAGGTAGGCACTTTGCAAAAAACACTTCTGTTTTCTTTCAAAAATTTGGATGTGTCCACGTTGCGCTTTGGGGCATTTCCTGTTGCGGGCGCTAGGCCTACCCACACAAGTGAGGTGTCATTTTTATCGGGAGACTTGGGGAAATGCTGGGTGGAAGGAAATTTGTGGCTCCTCTCAGATTCCAGAACTTTCTGCCACAGAAATGTGAGGAACATGTGTTTTTCTACCCAAATTTTGAGGTTTGCAAAGGATTCTGGGTAACAGAACCTGGTCCGAGCCCCACAAGTCACCCCATCTTGGATTCCCCTAGGTCTCTAGTTTTCAGAAATGCACAGGTTTGGTAGGTTTCCCTAGGTGCCGGCTGAGCTAGAGGCCAAAATCTACAGGTAGGCAATTTGCAAAAAACACCTCTGTTTTCTTTCAACAATTTTGATGTGTCCAAGTTGCGCTTTGGGGCGTTTCCTGTCGCGGGCGCTAGGCCTACCCACACAAGTGAGGTATCATTTTTATCGGGAGACTTGGGGGAACGTTGGGAGAAGGAAATTTGTTGCTCCTCTCAGATTCCAGAACTTTCTGCCACGGAAATGTGAGGAACATGTGCTTTTTTAGCCAAATTTTGAGGTTTGCAAAGGATTCTGGGTAACAGAACCTGGTCCGAGCCCCACAAGTCACCCCATCTTGGATTCCCCTACGTCTCTAGCTTTTAGAAATGCACAGGTTTGGTAGGTTTCCCTAGATGCCGGCTGAGCTAGAGGCCAAAATCGACAGGTAGGCACTTCGCAAAAAACACCTCTGTTTTCTTTCAAAAATGTTGATGTGTCCAAGTTGCGCTTTGGGGCGTTTCCTGTCGCGGGCGCTAGGCCTACCCACACAAGTGAGGTATCATTTTTATCGGGAGACTTGGGGGAACGCTGGGTGGAAGAAAATTTGTTGCTCCTCTCAGATTCCAGAACTTTCTGCCACAGAAATGTGAGGAACATGTGCTTTTTTAGCCAAATTTTGAGGTTTGCAAAGGATTCTGGGTAACAGAACCTGGTCCGAGCCCCACAAGTCACCCCATCTTGGATTCCCCTAGGTCTCTAGTTTTCAGAAATGCACAAGTTTGGTAGGTTTCCCTTGGTGCCGGCTGAGCTAGAGGCCAAAATCTACAGGTAGGCACTTTGCAAAAAACACCTCTGTTTTCTTTAAAAAAATTGGATGTGTCCACGTTGCGCTTTGGGGCGTTTCCTGTCGCGGGCGCTAGGCCTAACCACACAAGTGAGGTATCATTTTAATCGAGAGACTTGGGGGAACGCTGGGTGGAAGGAAATTGGTGGCTCCTCTCAGATTCAAGAACTTTCTGCCACAGAAATGTGAGGAATATTTTTTTTTTAGGCAAATTTTGAGGTTTGCAAAGGATTCTGGGAAACAGAACCTGGTCCGAGCCCCACAAGTCACCCCATCTTGGATTCCCCTAGGTCTCTAGTTTTCAGAAATGCACAGGTTTGGTAGGTTTCCCTAGGTGCCGGCTGAGCTAGAGGCCAAAATCTACAGGTAGGCACTTCGCAAAAAACACCTCTGTTTTCTTTCAAAAATTTGAATGTGTCCAAGTTGCGCTTTGGGGCGTTTCCTGTCACGGGCGCTATGCCTTCCCACACAAGTGAGGTATCATTTTTATCGGGAGACTTGGGGGACTGCTGGGTGGAAGGAAATTTGTGGCTCCCCTCAGATTCCAGAACTTTCTGCCACAGAAATGTGAGGAACATGTGCTTTTTTAGCCAAATTTTGAGGTTTGCAAAGGGTTCTGGGTAACAGAACCTGGTCCGAGCCCCACAAGTCACCCCATCTTGGATTCCCCTAGGTCTCTAGTTTTCAGAAATGCACACGTTTGGTAGGTTTCCCTAGGTGCCGGCTGAGCTAGAGGTAGGCACTTTGCAAAAAACACCTCTGTTTTCTTTCAAAAATTTGGATGTGTCCATGTTGCGCTTTGGGGCATTTCCTGTCGCGGGCGCTAGGCCTACCCACACAAGTGAGGTATCATTTTTATCGGGAGACTTGGGGGAACGCTGGGTGGAAGGAAATTTGTGGCTCCTCTCAGATTCCAGAACTTTCTGCCACAGAAATGTGAGGAACATGTGCTTTTTTAGCCATATTTTGAGGTTTGCAAAGGATTCTGGTTAACAGAACCTGGTCCGAGCCCCACAAGTCACCCCATCTTGGATTCCCCTAGGTCTCTTGTTTTCAGAAATGCACAGGTTTGGTAGGTTCCCTAGGTGCCGGCTGAGCTAGAGGCCAAAATCTACAGGTAGGGACTTTGCAAAAAACACCTCTGTTTTCTTTCAAAAATTTTGATGTGTCCAAGTTGCGCTTTGGGGCGTTTCCTGTCGCAGGCGCTAGGCCAACCCACACAAGTGAGGTGTCATTTTTATCGGGAGACTTGGGGGAACGCTGGGTAGAAGGAAATTTGTGGCTCCTCTCAGATTCCAGAACTTTCTGCCACAGAAATGTGAGGAACATGTGCTTTTTTAGCCAAATTTTGAGGTTTGCAAAGGATTCTGGGTAACAGAACCTGGTCCGAGCCACACAAGTCACCCCATCTTGGATACCCCTAGGTCTCAAATTTTTAGAAATGCACAGGTTTGGTAGGTTTCCCTAGCTGCCGGCTGAGCTAGAGGCCAAAATCTACAGGTAGGCACTTCGCAAAAAACACCTCTGTTTTCTTTCAAAAATTTGGATGTGTCCAAGTTGCGCTTTGGGGCGTTTCCTGTCGCGGGCGCTATGCCTTCCCACACAAGTGAGGTATCATTTTTATCGGGAGACTTGGGGGAACGCTGTGTGGAAGGAAATTTGTAGCTCCCCTCAGATTCCAGAACTTTCTGCCACAGAAATGTGAGGAACATGTGTTTTTTTACCCAAATTTTGAGGTTTGCAAAGGATTCTGGGTAACAGAACCCGGTCCGAGGCCCACAAGTCACCCCATCTTGGATTCCCCTAGGTCTCTTGTTTTCAGAAATGCACAGGTTTGGTAGGTTCCCTAGGTGCCGGCTGAGCTAGAGGCCAAAATCTACAGGTAGGGACTTTGCAAAAAACACCTCTGTTTTCTTTCAAAAATTTCGATATGTCCAAGTTGCGCTTTGGGGCGTTTCCTGTCGCGGGCGCTAGGCCAACCCACACAAGTGAGGTATAATTTTTATCGGGAGACTTGGGGGAACGCTGGGTAGAAGGAAATTTGTGGCTCCTCTCAGATTCCAGAACTTTCTGCCACAGAAATGTGAGGAACATGTGCTTTTTTAGCCAAATTTTGAGGTTTGCAAAGGATTCTGGGTAACAGAACCTGGTCCGAGCCCCACAAGTCACCCCATCTTGTATTCCCCTAGGTCTCAAATTTTTAGAAGTGCACAGGTTTGGTAGGTTTCCCTAGGTGCCGGCTGAGCTAGAGGCCAAAATCTACAGGTAGGCACTTCACAAAAAACACCTCTGTTTTCTTAAAAAAATTCGGATGTGTCCAAGTTGCGCTTTGGGGCGTTTCCTGTCGCGGGCGCTATGCCTTCCCACACAAGTGAGGTATCATTTTTATCGGGATACTTGGGGGAACGCTGGGTGGAAGGAAATTTGTGGCTCCCCTCAGATTCCAGAACTTTCTGCCACAGAAATGTGAGGAACATGTGCTTTTTTAGCCAAATTTTGAGGTTTGCAAAGGGTTCTGGGTAACAGAACCTGGTCCGAGCCCCACAAGTCACCCCATCTTGGATTCCCCTAGGTCTCTAGTTTTCAGAAATGCACACGTTTGGTAGGTTTCCCTAGGTGCCGGCTGAGCTAGAGGTAGGCACTTTGCAAAAAACACCTCTGTTTTCTTTAAAAAATTTGGATGTGTCCATGTTGCGCTTTGGGGCATTTCCTGTCGCGGGCGCTAGGCCTACCCACACAAGTGAGGTATCATTTTTATCGGGAGACTTGGGGGAACGCTGGGTGGAAGGAAATTTGTGGCTCCTCTCAGATTCCAGAACTTTCTGCCACAGAAATGTGAGGAACATGTGCTTTTTTAGCCATATTTTGAGGTTTGCAAAGGATTCTGGTTAACAGAACCTGGTCCGAGCCCCACAAGTCACCCCATCTTGGATTCCCCTAGGTCTCTTGTTTTCAGAAATGCACAGGTTTGGTAGGTTCCCTAGGTGCCGGCTGAGCTAGAGGCCAAAATCTACAGGTAGGGACTTTGCAAAAAACACCTCTGTTTTCTTTCAAAAATTTTGATGTGTCCAAGTTGCGCTTTGGGGCGTTTCCTGTCGCAGGCGCTAGGCCAACCCACACAAGTGAGGTGTCATTTTTATCGGGAGACTTGGGGGAACGCTGGGTAGAAGGAAATTTGTGGCTCCTCTCAGATTCCAGAACTTTCTGCCACAGAAATGTGAGGAACATGTGCTTTTTTAGCCAAATTTTGAGGTTTGCAAAGGATTCTGGGTAACAGAACCTGGTCCGAGCCACACAAGTCACCCCATCTTGGATTCCCCTAGGTCTCAAATTTTTAGAAATGCACAGGTTTGGTAGGTTTCCCTAGCTGCCGGCTGAGCTAGAGGCCAAAATCTACAGGTAGGCACTTCGCAAAAAACACCTCTGTTTTCTTTCAAAAATTTGGATGTGTCCAAGTTGCGCTTTGGGGCGTTTCCTGTCGCGGGCGCTATGCCTTCCCACACAAGTGAGGTATCATTTTTATCGGGAGACTTGGGGGAACGCTGGGTGGAAGGAAATTTGTAGCTCCCCTCAGATTCCAGAACTTTCTGCCACAGAAATGTGAGGAACATGTGTTTTTTTACCCAAATTTTGAGGTTTGCAAAGGATTCTGGGTAACAGAACCCGGTCCGAGGCCCACAAGTCACCCCATCTTGGATTCCCCTAGGTCTCTTGTTTTCAGAAATGCACAGGTTTGGTAGGTTCCCTAGGTGCCGGCTGAGCTAGAGGCCAAAATCTACAGGTAGGCACTTTGCAAAAAACACCTCTGTTTTCTTTCAAAAATTTCGATATGTCCAAGTTGCGCTTTGGGGCGTTTCCTGTCGCGGGCGCTAGGCCAACCCACACAAGTGAGGTATCATTTTTATCGGGAGACTTGGGGGAACGCTGGGTAGAAGGAAATTTGTGGCTCCTCTCAGATTCCAGAACTTTCTGCCACAGAAATGTGAGGAACATGTGCTTTTTTAGCCAAATTTTGAGGTTTGCAAAGGATTCTGGGTAACAGAACCTGGTCCGAGCCCCACAAATCACCCCATCTTGTATTCCCCTAGGTCTCAAATTTTTAGAAATGCACAGGTTTGGTAGGTTTCCCTAGGTGCCGGCTGAGCTAGAGGCCAAAATCTACAGGTAGGCACTTCACAAAAAACACCTCTGTTTTCTTAAAAAAATTCGGATGTGTCCAAGTTGCGCTTTGGGGCGTTTCCTGTCGCGGGCGCTATGCCTTCCCACACAAGTGAGGTATCATTTTTATCGGGAGACTTGGGGTAACGCTGGGTGGAAGGAAATATGTGGCTCCCCTCAGATTCCAGAACTTTCTGCCACAGAAATGTGAGGAACATGTGTTTTTGTACCCAAATTTTGAAGTTTGCAAAGGATTCTGGGTAACAGAACCTGGTCCGAGCCCCACAAGTCACCCCATCTTGGATTCCCCTAGGTCTCTAGATTTCAGAAATGCACAGGTTTGGTAGGTTTCCCTAGGTGCCGGCTGAGCTAGAGGCCAAAATCTACAGGTAGGCACTTTGCAAAAAACACCTCTGTTTTCTTTCAAAAATTTGGATGTGTCCATGTTGCGCTTTGGGGCATTTCCTGTCGCGGGCGCTAGGCCTACCCACACAAGTGAGGTATCATTTTTATCGGGAGACTTGGGGGAACGCTGGGTGGAAGGAAATTTGTGGCTCCTCTCAGATTCCAGAACTTTCTGCCACAGAAATGTGAGGAACATGTGCTTTTTTAGCCATATTTTGAGGTTTGCAAAGGATTCTGGGTAACAGAACCTGGTCCGAGCCCCACAAGTCACCCCATCTTGGATTCCCCTAGGTCTCTTGTTTTCAGAAATGCACAGGTTTGGTAGGTTTCCCTAGGTGCCGGCTGAGCTAGAGGCCAAAATCTACAGGTAGGCACTTCGCAAAAAACACCTCTGTTTTCTTTTAAAAAATTGGATGTGTCCACGTTGCGCTTTGGGGCGTTTCCTGTCGCGGGCGCTAGGCCTACCCACACAAGTGAGGTATCATTTTTATCGGGAGACTTGGGGGAACGCTGGGTGGAAGGAAATTTGTGGCTCCTCTCAGATTCCAGAACTTTCTGCCACAGAAATGTGAGGAACATGTGTTTTTTTAGCCAAATTTTGAGGTTTGCAAAGGATTCTGGGTAACAGAACCTGGTCCGAGCCCCACAAGTCACCCCATCTTGGATTCCCCTAGGTCTCTAGTTTTCAGAAATGCACAAGTTTGGTAGGTTTCCCTAGGTGCCGACTGAGCTAGAGGCCAAAATCTACAGGTAGGCACTTCGCAAAAAACACCTCTGTTTTCTTTAAAAAAATTGGATGTGTCCACGTTGCGCTTTGGGGCGTTTCCTGTCGCGGGCGCTAGGCCTACCCACACAAGTGAGGTATCATTTTTATCGGGACACTTGGGGGAACGCTGGGTGGAAGGAAATTTGTGGCTCCTCTCAGATTCAAGAACTTTCTGCCACAGAAATGTGAGGAACATGTTTTTTTTTAGGCAAATTTTGAGGTTTGCAAAGTATTCTGGGTAACAGAACCTGGTCCGAGCCCCACAAGTCACCCCATCTTGGATTCCCCTAGGTCTCTTGTTTTCAGAAATGCACAGGTTTGGTAGGTTTCCCTAGGTGCCGCCTGAGCTAGAGGCCAAAATCTACATGTTGGCATTTCGCAAAAAACACCTCTGTTTTCTTTCAAAAATTTTGATGTGTCCAAGTTGCGCTTTGGGGCATTTCCTGTCGCGGGCGCTAGGCCTACCCACACAAGTGAGGTATCATTTTTATCGGGAGACTTGGGGGAACGCTGGGTGGAAGGAAATTTGTGGCTCCTCTCAGATTCCAGAACTTTCTGCCACAGAAATGTGAGGAACATGTGCTTTTTTAGCCATATTTTGAGGTTTGCAAAGGATTCTGGGTAACAGAACCTGGTCCGAGCCCCACAAGTCACCCCATCTTGGATTCCCCTAGGTCTCTTGTTTTCAGAAATGCACAGGTTTGGTAGGTTTCCCTAGGTGCCGGCTGAGCTAGAGGCCAAAATCTACAGGTAGGCACTTCGCAAAAAACACCTCTGTTTTCTTTTAAAAAATTGGATGTGTCCACGTTGCGCTTTGGGGCGTTTCCTGTCGCGGGCGCTAGGCCTACCCACACAAGTGAGGTATCATTTTTATCGGGAGACTTGGGGGAACGCTGGGTGGAAGGAAATTTGTGGCTCCTCTCATATTCCAGAACTTTCTGCCACAGAAATGTGAGGAACATGTGTTTTTTTAGCCAAATTTTGAGGTTTGCAAAGGATTCTGGGTAACAGAACCTGGTCCGAGCCCCACAAGTCACCCCATCTTGGATTCCCCTAGGTCTCTAGTTTTCAGAAATGCACAAGTTTGGTAGGTTTCCCTAGGTGCCGGCTGAGCTAGAGGCCAAAATCTACAGGTAGGCACTTCGCAAAAAACACCTCTGTTTTCTTTAAAAAAATTGGATGTGTCCACGTTGCGCTTTGGGGCTTTTCCTGTCGCGGGCGCTAGGCCTACCCACACAAGTGAGGTATCATTTTTATCGGGACACTTGGGGGAACGCTGGGTGGAAGGAAATTTGTGGCTCCTCTCAGATTCAAGAACTTTCTGCCACAGAAATGTGAGGAACATGTTTTTTTTTAGGCAAATTTTGAGGTTTGCAAAGGATTCTGGGTAACAGAACCTGGTCCGAGCCCCACAAGTCACCCCATCTTGGATTCCCCTAGGTCTCTTGTTTTCAGAAATGCACAGGTTTGGTAGGTTTCCCTAGGTGCCGCCTGAGCTAGAGGCCAAAATCTACAGGTTGGCATTTCGCAAAAAACACCTCTGTTTTCTTTCAAAAATTTTGATGTGTCCAAGTTGAGCTTTGGGGCGTTTCCTGTCGCGGGCGCTAGGCCTACCCACACAAGTGAGGTATCATTTTTATCGGGAGACGTGTGGGAACGCTGGGTAGAAGGAAATTTGTGGCTCCTCTCAGATTCCAGAACTTTCTGCCACAGAAATGTTAGGAACATGTGCTTTTTTAGCCAAATTTTGAGGTTTGCAAAGGATTCTGGGTAACAGAACCTGGTCCGAGCCCCACAAGTCACCCCATCTTGGATTCCCCTAGGTCTCAAATTTTTAGAAATGCACAGGTTTGGTAGGTTTCCCTAGGTGCCGGCTGAGCTAGAGGCCAAAATCTACAGGTAGGCACTTCAAAAAAAACACCTCTGTTTTCTTAAAAAAATTTGGATGTGTCCAAGTTGCGCTTTGGGGCGTTTCCTGTCGCGGGCGCTATGCCTTCCCACACAAGTGAGGTATAATTTTTATCGGGAGACTTGGGGGAACGCTGGGTGGAAGGAAATATGTGGCTCCCCTCAGATTCCAGAACTTTCTGCCACAGAAATGTGAGGAACATGTGTTTTTGTACCCAAATTTTGAAGTTTGCAAAGGATTCTGGGTAACAGAACCTGATCCGAGCCCCGCAAGTCACCCCATCTTGGATTCCCCTAGGTCTCTAGTTTTCAGAAATGCACAGGTTTGGTAGGTTTCCTTAGGTGCCGGCTGAGCTAGAGGCCAAAATCTACAGGTAGGCTCTTTGCAAAAAACACCACTGTTTTCTTTCAAAAATTTGAATGTGTCCAAGTTGCGCTTTGGGGCGTTTCCTGTCGCGGGCACTATGCCTTCCCACACAAGTGAGGTATCATTTTTATCGGGAGACTTGGGGGAACGCTGGGTGGAAGGAAATTTGTGGCTCCCCTCAGATTCCAGAACTTTCTGCCACAGAAATGTGAGGAACATGTGTTTTTTTACCCAAATTTTGAGGTTTGCAAAGGATTCTGGGTAACAGAACCTGGTCCGAGCCCCACAAGTCACCCCATCTTGGATTCCCCTAGGTCTCTTGTTTTCAGAAATGCACAGGTTTGGTAGGTTTCCCTAGGTGCCGGCTGAGCTAGAGGTAGGCACTTTGCAAAAAACACCTCTGTTTTCTTTCAAAAATTTGGATGTGTCCATGTTGCGCTTTGGGGCATTTCCTGTCGCGGGCGCTAGGCCTACCCACACAAGTGAGGTATCATTTTTAACGGGAGACTTGGGGGAACGCTGGGTGGAAGGAAATTTGTGGCTCCTCTCAGATTCCAGAACTTTCTACCACAGAAATGTGAGGAACATGTGCTTTTTAGCCATATTTTGAGGTTTGCAAAGGATTCTGGGTAACAGAACCTGGTCCGAGCCCCACAAGTCACCCCATCTTGGATTCCCCTAGGTCTCTTGTTTTCAGAAATGCACAGGTTTGGTAGGTTCCCTAGGTGCCGGCTGAGCTAGAGGCCAAAATCTACAGGTAGGGACTTTGCAAAAAACACCTCTGTTTTCTTTCAAAAATTTTGATGTGTCCAAGTTGCGCTTTGGGGCGTTTCCTGTCGCGGGCGCTAGGCCAACCCACACAAGTGAGGTATCAGTTTTATCGGGAGACTTGGGGGAACGCTGGGTAGAAGGAAATTTGTGGCTCCTCTCAGATTCCAGAACTTTCTGCCACAGAAATGTGAGGAACATGTGCTTTTTTAGCCAAATTTTGAGGTTTGCAAAGGATTCTGGGTAACAGAACCTGGTCCGAGCCACACAAGTCACCCCATCTTGGATTCCCCTAGGTCTCAAATTTTTAGAAATGCACAGGTTTGGTAGGTTTCCCTAGGTGCCGGCTGAGCTAGAGGCCAAAATCTACAGGTAGGCACTTCGCAAAAAACACCTCTGTTTTCTTTCAAAAATTTGGATGTGTCCAAGTTGCGCTTTGGGGCGTTTCCTGTCGCGGGCGCTATGCCTTCCCACACAAGTGAGGTATCATTTTTATCGGGAGACTTGGGGGAACGCTGGGTGGAAGGAAATTTGTGGCTCCCCTCAGATTCCAGAACTTTCTGCCACAGAAATGTGAGGAACATGTGTTTTTTTACCCAAATTTTGAGGTTTGCAAAGGATTCTGGGTAACAGACCCCGGTCCGAGGCCCACAAGTCACCCCATCTTGGATTCCCCTAGGTCTCTTGTTTTCAGAAATGCACAGGTTTGGTAGGTTCCCTAGGTGCCGGCTGAGCTAGAGGCCAAAATCTACAGGTAGGCACTTTGCAAAAAACACCTCTGTTTTCTTTCAAAAATTTCGATATGTCCAAGTTGCGCTTTGGGGCGTTTCCTGTCGCGGGCGCTAGGCCAACCCACACAAGTGAGGTATCATTTTTATCGGGAGACTTGGGGGAACGCTGGGTGGAAGGAAATTTGTGGCTCCTCTCAGATTCCAGAACTTTCTGCCACAGAAATGTGAGGAACATGTGCTTTTTTAGCCAAATTTTGAGGTTTGCAAAGGATTCTGGGTAACAGAACCTGGTCCGAGCCCCACAAGTCACCCCATCTTGTATTCCCCTAGGTCTCAAATTTTTAGAAATGCACAGGTTTGGTAGGTTTCCCTAGGTGCCGGCTGAGCTAGAGGCCAAAATCTACAGGTAGGCACTTCACAAAAAACACCTCTGTTTTCTTAAAAAAATTCGGATGTGTCCAAGTTGCGCTTTGGGGCGTTTCCTGTCGCGGGCGCTATGCCTTCCCACACAAGTGAGGTATCATTTTTATCGGGAGACTTGGGGTAACGCTGGGTGGAAGGAAATATGTGGCTCCCCTCAGATTCCAGAACTTTCTGCCACAGAAATGTGAGGAACATGTGTTTTTGTACCCAAATTTTGAAGTTTGCAAAGGATTCTGGGTAACAGAACCTGGTCCGAGCCCCACAAGTCACACCATCTTGGATTCCCCTAGGTCTCTAGATTTCAGAAATGCACAGGTTTGGTAGGTTTCCCTAGGTGCCGGCTGAGCTAGAGGCCAAAATCTACAGGTAGGCACTTTGCAAAAAACACCTCTGTTTTCTTTCAAAAATTTGGATGTGTCCATGTTGCGCTTTGGGGCATTTCCTGTCGCGGGCGCTAGGCCTACCCACACAAGTGAGGTATCATTTTTATCGGGAGACTTGGGGGAACGCTGGGTGGAAGGAAATTTGTGGCTCCTCTCAGATTCCAGAACTTTCTGCCACAGAAATGTGAGGAACATGTGCTTTTTTAGCCATATTTTGAGGTTTGCAAAGGATTCTGGGTAACAGAACCTGGTCCGAGCCCCACAAGTCACCCCATCTTGGATTCCCCTAGGTCTCTTGTTTTCAGAAATGCACAGGTTTGGTAGGTTTCCCTAGGTGCCGGCTGAGCTAGAGGCCAAAATCTACAGGTAGGCACTTCGCAAAAAACACCTCTGTTTTCTTTTAAAAAATTGGATGTGTCCACGTTGCGCTTTGGGGCGTTTCCTGTCGCGGGCGCTAGGCCTACCCACACAAGTGAGGTATCATTTTTATCGGGAGACTTGGGGGAACGCTGGGTGGAAGGAAATTTGTGGCTCCTCTCAGATTCCAGAACTTTCTGCCACAGAAATGTGAGGAACATGTGTTTTTTTAGCCAAATTTTGAGGTTTGCAAAGGATTCTGGGTAACAGAACCTGGTCCGAGCCCCACAAGTCACCCCATCTTGGATTCCCCTAGGTCTCTAGTTTTCAGAAATGCACAAGTTTGGTAGGTTTCCCTAGGTGCCGGCTGAGCTAGAGGCCAAAATCTACAGGTAGGCACTTCGCAAAAAACACCTCTGTTTTCTTTTAAAAAATTGGATGTGTCCACGTTGCGCTTTGGGGCGTTTCCTGTCGCGGGCGCTAGGCCTACCCACACAAGTGAGGTATCATTTTTATCGGGACACTTGGGGGAACGCTGGGTGGAAGGAAATTTGTGGCTCCTCTCAGATTCAAGAACTTTCTGCCACAGAAATGTGAGGAACATGTTTTTTTTTAGGCAAATTTTGAGGTTTGCAAAGGATTCTGGGTAACAGAACCTGGTCCGAGCCCCACAAGTCACCCCATCTTGGATTCCCCTAGGTCTCTTGTTTTCAGAAATGCACAGGTTTGGTAGGTTTCCCTAGGTGCCGCCTGAGCTAGAGGCCAAAATCTACAGGTTGGCATTTCGCAAAAAACACCTCTGTTTTCTTTCAAAAATTTTGATGTGTCCAAGTTGCGCTTTGGGGCATTTCCTGTCGCGGGCGCTAGGCCTACCCACACAAGTGAGGTATCATTTTTATCGGGAGACTTGGGGGAACGCTGGGTGGAAGGAAATTTGTGGCTCCTCTCAGATTCCAGAACTTTCTGCCACAGAAATGTGAGGAACATGTGCTTTTTTAGCCATATTTTGAGGTTTGCAAAGGATTCTGGGTAACAGAACCTGGTCCGAGCCCCACAAGTCACCCCATCTTGGATTCCCCTAGGTCTCTTGTTTTCAGAAATGCACAGGTTTGGTAGGTTTCCCTAGGTGCCGGATGAGCTAGAGGCCAAAATCTACAGGTAGGCACTTCGCAAAAAACACCTCTGTTTTCTTTTAAAAAATTGGATGTGTCCACGTTGCGCTTTGGGGCGTTTCCTGTCGCGGGCGCTAGGCCTTCCCACACAAGTGAGGTATCATTTTTATCGGGAGACTTGGGGGAACGCTGGGTGGAAGGAAATTTGTGGCTCCTCTCAGATTCCAGAACTTTCTGCCACAGAAATGTGAGGAACATGTGTTTTTTTAGCCAAATTTTGAGGTTTGCAAAGGATTCTGGGTAACAGAACCTGGTCCGAGCCCCACAAGTCACCCCATCTTGGATTCCCCTAGGTCTCTAGTTTTCAGAAATGCACAAGTTTGGTAGGTTTCCCTAGGTGCCTGCTGAGCTAGAGGCCAAAATCTACAGGTAGGCACTTCGCAAAAAACACCTCTGTTTTCTTTAAAAAAATTGGATGTGTCCACGTTGCGCTTTGGGGCGTTTCCTGTCGCGGGCGCTAGGCCTACCCACACAAGTGAGGTATCATTTTTATCGGGACACTTGGGGGAACGCTGGGTGGAAGGAAATTTGTGGCTCCTCTCAGATTCAAGAACTTTCTGCCACAGAAATGTGAGGAACATGTTTTTTTTTAGGCAAATTTTGAGGTTTGCAAAGGATTCTGGGTAACAGAACCTGGTCCGAGCCCCACAAGTCACCCCATCTTGGATTCCCCTAGGTCTCTTGTTTTCAGAAATGCACAGGTTTGGTAGGTTTCCCTAGGTGCCGCCTGAGCTAGAGGCCAAAATCTACAGGTTGGCATTTCGCAAAAAACACCTCTGTTTTCTTTCAAAAATTTTGATGTGTCCAAGTTGAGCTTTGGGGCGTTTCCTGTCGCGGGCGCTAGGCCTACCCACACAAGTGAGGTATCATTTTTATCGGGAGACGTGTGGGAACGCTGGGTAGAAGGAAATTTGTGGCTCCTCTCAGATTCCAGAACTTTCTGCCACAGAAATGTGAGGAACATGTGCTTTTTTAGCCAAATTTTGAGGTTTGCAAAGGATTCTGGGTAACAGAACCTGGTCCGAGCCCCACAAGTCACCCCATCTTGGATTCCCCTAGGTCTCAAATTTTTAGAAATGCACAGGTTTGGTAGGTTTCCCTAGGTGCCGGCTGAGCTAGAGGCCAAAATCTACAGGTAGGCACTTCAAAAAAAACACCTCTGTTTTCTTAAAAAAATTTGGATGTGTCCAAGTTGCGCTTTGGGGCGTTTCCTGTCGCGGGCGCTATGCCTTCCCACACAAGTGAGGTATAATTTTTATCGGGAGACTTGGGGGAACGCTGGGTGGAAGGAAATATGTGGCTCCCCTCAGATTCCAGAACTTTCTGCCACAGAAATGTGAGGAACATGTGTTTTTGTACCCAAATTTTGAAGTTTGCAAAGGATTCTGGGTAACAGAACCTGGTCCGAGCCCCGCAAGTCACCCCATCTTGGATTCCCCTAGGTCTCTAGTTTTCAGAAATGCACAGGTTTGGTAGGTTTCCTTAGGTGCCGGCTGAGCTAGAGGCCAAAATCTACAGGTAGGCTCTTTGCAAAAAACACCACTGTTTTCTTTCAAAAATTTGGATGTGTCCAAGTTGCGCTTTGGGGCGTTTCCTGTCGCGGGCACTATGCCTTCCCACACAAGTGAGGTATCATTTTTATCGGGAGACTTGGGGGAACGCTGGGTGGAAGGAAATTTGTGGCTCCCCTCAGATTCCTGAACTTTCTGCCACAGAAATGTGAGGAACATGTGTTTTTTTACCCAAATTTTGAGGTTTGCAAAGGATTCTGGGTAACAGAACCTGGTCCGAGCCCCACAAGTCACCCCATCTTGGATTCCCCTAGGTCTCTTGTTTTCAGAAATGCACAGGTTTGGTAGGTTTCCCTAGGTGCCGGCTGAGCTAGAGGTAGGCACTTTGCAAAAAACACCTCTGTTTTCTTTCAAAAATTTGGATGTGTCCATGTTGCGCTTTGGGGCATTTCCTGTCGCGGGCGCTAGGCCTACCCACACAAGTGAGGTATCATTTTTATCGGGAGACTTGGGGGAACGCTGGGTGGAAGGAAATTTGTGGCTCCTCTCAGATTCCAGAACTTTCTGCCACAGAAATGTGAGGAACATGTGCTTTTTAGCCATATTTTGAGGTTTGCAAAGGATTCTGGGTAACAGAACCTGGTCGTCCGAGCCCCACAAGTCACCCCATCTTGGATTCCCCTAGGTCTCTTGTTTTCAGAAATGCACAGGTTTGGTAGGTTCCCTAGGTGCCGGCTGAGCTAGAGGCCAAAATCTACAGGTAGGGACTTTGCAAAAAACACCTCTGTTTTCTTTCAAAAATTTTGATGTGTCCAAGTTGCGCTTTGGGGCGTTTCCTGTCGCGGGCGCTAGGCCAACCCACACAAGTGAGGTATCATTTTTATCGGGAGACTTGGGGGAACGCTGGGTAGAAGGAAATTTGTGGCTCCTCTCAGATTCCAGAACTTTCTGCCACAGAAATGTGAGGAACATGTGCTTTTTTAGCCAAATTTTGAGGTTTGCAAAGGATTCTGGGTAACAGAACCTGGTCCGAGCCACACAAGTCACCCCATCTTGGATTCCCCTAGGTCTCAAATTTTTGGAAATGCACAGGTTTGGTAGGTTTCCCTAGGTGCCGGCTGAGCTAGAGGCCAAAATCTACAGGTAGGCACTTCGCAAAAAACACCTCTGTTTTCTTTCAAAAATGTGGATGTGTCCAAGTTGCGCTTTGGGGCGTTTCCTGTCGCGGGCGCTATGCCTTCCCACACAAGTGAGGTATCATTTTTATCGGGAGACTTGGGGGGAACGCTGGGTGGAAGGAAATTTGTGGCTCCCCTCAGATTCCAGAACTTTCTGCCACAGAAATGTGAGGAACATGTGTTTTTTTACCCAAATTTTGAGGTTTGCAAAGGATTCTGGGTAACAGAACCCGGTCCGAGGCCCACAAGTCACCCCATCTTGGATTCCCCTAGGTCTCTTGTTTTCAGAAATGCACAGGTTTGGTAGGTTCCCTAGGTGCCGGCTGAGCTAGAGGCCAAAATCTACAGGTAGGCACTTTGCAAAAAACACCTCTGTTTTCTTTCAAAAATTTCGATGTGTCCAAGTTGCGCTTTGGGGCGTTACCTGTCGCGGGCGCTAGGCCAACCCACACAAGTGAGGTATCATTTTTATCGGGAGACTTGGGGGAACGCTGGGTAGAAGGAAATTTGTGGCTCCTCTCAGATTCCAGAACTTTCTGCCACAGAAATGTGAGGAACATGTGCTTTTTTAGCCAAATTTTGAGGTTTGCAAAGGATTCTGGGTAACAGAACCTGGTCCGAGCCCCACAAGTCACCCCATCTTGTATTCCCCTAGGTCTCAAATTTTTAGAAATGCACAGGTTTGGTAGGTTTCCCTAGGTGCCGGCTGAGCTAGAGGCCAAAATCTACAGGTAGGCACTTCACAAAAAACACCTCTGTTTTCTTTAAAAAATTCGGATGTGTCCAAGTTGCGCTTTGGGGCGTTTCCTGTCGCGGGCGCTATGCCTTCCCACACAAGTGAGGTATCATTTTTATCGGGAGACTTGGGAGAACGCTGGGTGGAAGGAAATTTGTGGCTCCCCTCAGATTCCAGAACTTTCTGCCACAGAAATGTGAGGAACATGTGTTTTTGTACCCAAATTTTGAAGTTTGCAAAGGATTCTGGGTAACAGAACCTGGTCCGAGCCCCACAAGTCACCCCATCTTGGATTCCCCTAGGTCTCTAGTTTTCAGAAATGCACAGGTTTGGTAGGTTTCCCTAGGTGCCGGCTGAGCTATAGGCC
Source organism: Pleurodeles waltl (assembly GCF_031143425.1). Classification (NCBI taxonomy): domain Eukaryota; kingdom Metazoa; phylum Chordata; class Amphibia; order Caudata; family Salamandridae; genus Pleurodeles; species Pleurodeles waltl. Next base: position 918,273,636 of record NC_090439.1, on the reverse strand, counting down.
AAAATCTACAGGTAGGCACTTTGCAAAAAACACCTCTGTTTTCTTTCAAAAATTTGGATGTGTCCATGTTGCGCTTTGGGGCATTTCCTGTCGCGGGCACTAGGCCTACCCACACAAGTGAGGTATCATTTTTATCGGGAGACTTGGGGGAACGCTGGGTGGAAGGAAATTTGTGGCTCCTCTCAGATTCCAGAACTTTCTGCCACAGAAATGTGAGGAACATGTGCTTTTTTAGCCATATTTTGAGGTTTGCAAAGGATTCTGGGTAAAAGAACCTGGTCCGAGCCCCACAAGTCACCCCATCTTGGATTCCCCTAGGTCTCTTGTTTTCAGAAATGCACAGGTTTGGTAGGTTTCCCTAGGTGCCGGCTGAGCTAGAGGCCAAAATCTACAGGTAGGCACTTCGCAAAAAACACCTCTGTTTTCTTTTAAAAAATTGGATGTGTCCACGTTGCGCTTTGGGGCGTTTCCTGTCGCGGGCGCTAGGCCTACCCACACAAGTGAGGTATCATTTTTATCGGGACACTTGGGGGAACGCTGGGTGGAAGGAAATTTGTGGCTCCTCTCAGATTCAAGAACTTTCTGCCACAGAAATGTGAGGAACATGTTTTTTTTTAGGCAAATTTTGAGGTTTGCAAAGGATTCTGGGTAACAGAACCTGGTCCGAGCCCCACAAGTCACCCCATCTTGGATTCCCCTAGGTCTCTTGTTTTCAGAAATGCACAGGTTTGGTAGGTTTCCCTAGGTGCCGCCTGAGCTAGAGGCCAAAATCTACAGGTAGGCATTTCGCAAAAAACACCTCTGTTTTCTTTCAAAAATTTTGATGTGTCCAAGTTGCGCTTTGGGGCGTTTCCTGTCGCGGGCGCTAGGCCTACCCACACAAGTGAGGTATCATTTTTATCGGGAGACTTGGGGGAACGCTGGGTAGAAGGAAATTTGTGGCTCCTCTCAGATTCCAGAACTTTCTGCCACAGAAATGTGAGGAACATGTGCTTTTTTAGCCAAATTTTGAGGTTTGCAAAGGATTCTGGGTAACAGAACCTGGTCCGAGCCCCACAAGTCACCCCATCTTGTATTCCCCTAGGTCTCAAATTTTTAGAAATGCACAGGTTTGGTAGGTTTCCCTAGGTGCCGGCTGAGCTAGAGGCCAAAATCTACAGGTAGGCACTTCACAAAAAACACCTCTGTTTTCTTTAAAAAATTCGGATGTGTCCAAGTTGCGCTTTGGGGCGTTTCCTGTCGCGGACGCTATGCCTTCCCACACAAGTGAGGTATCATTTTTATCGGGAGACTTGGGAGAACGCTGGGTGGAAGGAAATTTGTGGCTCCCCTCAGATTCCAGAACTTTCTGCCACAGAAATGTGAGGAACATGTGTTTTTGTACCCAAATTTTGAAGTTTGCAAAGGATTCTGGGTAACAGAACCTGGTCCGAGCCCCACAAGTCACCCCATCTTGGATTCCCCTAGGTCTCTAGTTTTCAGAAATGCACAGGTTTGGTAGGTTTCCCTAGGTGCCGGCTGAGCTAGAGGCCAAAATCTACAGGTAGGCACTTTGCAAAAAACACCTCTGTTTTCTTTCAAAAATTTGGATGTGTCCATGTTGCGCTTTGGGGCATTTCCTGTCGCGGGCACTAGGCCTACCCACACAAGTGAGGTATCATTTTTATCGGGAGACTTGGGGGAACGCTGGGTGGAAGGAAATTTGTGGCTCCTCTCAGATTCCAGAACTTTCTGCCACAGAAATGTGAGGAACATGTGCTTTTTTAGCCATATTTTGAGGTTTGCAAAGGATTCTGGGTAAAAGAACCTGGTCCGAGCCCCACAAGTCACCCCATCTTGGATTCCCCTAGGTCTCTTGTTTTCAGAAATGCACAGGTTTGGTAGGTTTCCCTAGGTGCCGGCTGAGCTAGAGGCCAAAATCAACAGGTAGGCACTTCGCAAAAAACACCTCTGTTTTCTTTTAAAAAATTGGATGTGTCCACGTTGCGCTTTGGGGCGTTTCCTGTCGCGGGCGCTAGGCCTACCCACACAAGTGAGGTATCATTTTTATCGGGACACTTGGGGGAACGCTGGGTGGAAGGAAATTTGTGGCTCCTCTCAGATTCAAGAACTTTCTGCCACAGAAATGTGAGGAACATGTTTTTTTTTAGGCAAATTTTGAGGTTTGCAAAGGATTCTGGGTAACAGAACCTGGTCCGAGCCCCACAAGTCACCCCATCTTGGATTCCCCTAGGTCTCTTGTTTTCAGAAATGCACAGGTTTGGTAGGTTTCCCTAGGTGCCGCCTGAGCTAGAGGCCAAAATCTACAGGTAGGCATTTCGCAAAAAACACCTCTGTTTTCTTTCAAAAATTTTGATGTGTCCAAGTTGCGCTTTGGGGCGTTTCCTGTCGCGGGCGCTAGGCCTACCCACACAAGTGAGGTATCATTTTTATCGGGAGACGTGGGGGAACGCTGGGTAGAAGGAAATTTGTGGCTCCTCTCAGATTCCAGAACTTTCTGCCACAGAAATGTGAGGAACATGTGCTTTTTTAGCCAAATTTTGAGGTTTGCAAAGGATTCTGGGTAACAGAACCTGGTCCGAGCCCCACAAGTCACCCATCTTGGATTCCCCTAGGTCTCAAATTTTTAGAAATGCACAGGTTTGGTAGGTTTCCCTAGGTGCCGGCTGAGCTAGAGGCCAAAATCTACAGGTAGGCACTTCACAAAAAACACCTCTGTTTTCTTAAAAAAATTTGGATGTGTCCAAGTTGCGCTTTGGGGCGTTTCCTGTCGCGGGCGCTATGCCTTCCCACACAAGTGAGGTATCATTTTTATCGGGACACTTGGGGGAACGCTGGGTGGAAGGAAATTTGTGGCTCCTCTCAGATTCAAGAACTTTCTGCCACAGAAATGTGAGGAACATGTTTTTTTTTAGGCAAATTTTGAGGTTTGCAAAGGATTCTGGGTAACAGAACCTGGTCCGAGCCCCACAAGTCACCCCATCTTGGATTCCCCTAGGTCTCTAGTTTTCAGAAATGCACAGGTTTGGTAGGTTTCCCTAGGTGCCGGCTGAGCTAGAGGCCAAAATCTACAGGTAGGCTCTTTGCAAAAAACACCACTGTTTTCTTTCAAAAATTTGGATGTGTCCAAGTTGCGCTTTGGGGCGTTTCCTGTCGCGGGCGCTATGCCTTCCCACACAAGTGAGGTATCATTTTTATCGGTAGACTTGGGGGAACGCTGGGTGGAAGGAAATTTTTGGCTCCTCTCAGATTCCAGAACTTTCTGCCACAGAAATGTGAGGAACATGTGCTTTTTTAGCCAAATTTTGAGGTTTGCAAAGGATTCTGGGTAACAGACCCTGGTCCGAGCCCCACAAGTCACCCCATCTTGGATTCCCCTAGGTCTCAAATTTTTAGAAATGCACAGGTTTGGTAGGTTTCCCTAGGTGCCGGCTGAGCTAGAGGCCAAAATCTACAGATAGGCACTTCACAAAAAACACCTCTGTTTTCTTAAAAAAATTCGGATGTGTCCAAGTTGCACTTTGGGGAGTTTCCTGTCGCGGGCGCTATGCCTTCCCACACAAGTGAGGTATCATTTTTATCGGGAGACTTGGGGGAACGCTGGGTGGAAGGAAATTTGTGGCTCCCCTCAGATTCCAGAACTTTCCGCCACAGAAATGTGAGGAACATGTGTTTTTGTACCCAAATTTTGAAGTTTGCAAAGGATTCTAGGTAACAGAACCTGGTCCGAGCCCCACAAGTCACCCCATCTTGGATTCCCCTAGGTCTCTAGTTTTCAGAAATGCACAGGTTTGGTAGGTTTCCCTAGGTGCCGGCTGAGCTAGAGGCCAAAATCTACAGGTAGGCACTTCGCAAAAAACACCTCTGTTTTCTTTTAAAAAATTGGATGTGTCCACGTTGCGCTTTGGGGCGTTTCCTGTCGCGGGCGCTAGGCCTACCCACACAAGTGAGGTATCATTTTTATCGGGAGACTTGGGGGAACGCTGGGTGGAAGGAAATTTGTGGCTCCTCTCAGATTCCAGAACTTTCTGCCACAGAAATGTGAGGAACATGTGTTTTTTTAGCCAAATGTTGAGGTTTGCAAAGGATTCTGGGTAACAGAACCTGGTCCGAGCCCCACAACTCACCCCATCTTGGATTCCCCTAGGTCTCTAGTTTTCAGAAATGCACAAGTTTGGTAGGTTTCCCTAGGTGCCGGCTGAGCTAGAGGCCAAAATCTACAGGTAGGCACTTCGCAAAAAACACCTCTGTTTTCTTTAAAAAAATTGGATGTGTCCACGTTGCGCTTTGGGGCGTTTCCTGTCGCGGGCGCTAGGCCTACCCACACAAGTGAGGTATTATTTTTATCGGGAGACTTGGGGGAACGCTGGGTGGAAGGAAATTTGTGGCTCCTCTCAGATTCAAGAACTTTCTGCCACAGAAATGTGAGGAACATGTTTTTTTTAGTCAAATTTTGAGGTTTGCAAAGGATTCTGGGTAACAGAACCTGGTCCGAGCCCCACAAGTCACCCCATCTTGGATTCCCCTAGGTCTCTTGTTTTCAGAAATGCACAGGTTTGGTAGGTTTCCCTAGGTGCCGGCTGAGCTAGAGGCCAAAATCTACAGGTAGGCACTTCGCAAAAAACACCTCTGTTTTCTTTAAAAAAATTGGATGTGTCCACGTTGCGCTTTGGGGCGCTTCCTGTCGCGGGCGCTAGGCCTACCCACACAAGTGAGGTATCATTTTTATCGGGAGACTTGGGGGAACGCTGGGTAGAAGGAAATTTGTGGCTCCTCTCAGATTCCAGAACTTTCTGCCACAGAAATGTGAGGAACATGTGCTTTTTTAGCCAAATTTTGAGGTTTGCAAAGGATTCTGGGTAACAGAACCTGGTCCGAGCCCCACAAGTCACCCCATCTTGGATTCCCCTAGGTCTCAAATTTTTAGAAATGCACAGGTTTGGTAGGTTTCCCTAGGTGCCGGCTGAGCTAGAGGCCAAAATCTACAGGTAGGCACTTCACAAAAAACACCTCTGTTTTCTTAAAAAAATTCGGATGTGTCCAAGTTGCGCTTTGGGGCTTTTCCTGTCGCGGGCGCTATGCCTTCCCACACAAGTGAGGTATCATTTTTATCGGGAGTCTTGGGGGAACGCTGGGTGGAAGGAAATTTGTGGCTCCCCTCAGATTCCAGAACTTTCAGCCACAGAAATGTGAGGAACATGTGTTTTTGTACCCAAATTTTGAAGTTTGCAAAGGATTCTGGGTAACAGAACCTGGTCCGAGCCCCACAAGTCACCCCATCTTGGATTCCCCTAGGTCTCTAGTTTTCAGAAATGCACAGGTTTGGTAGGTTTCCCTAGGTGCCGGCTGAGCTAGAGGCCAAAATCTACAGGTAGGCACTTTGCAAAAAACACCTCTGTTTTCTTTCAAAAATTTGGATGTGTCCACGTTGCGCTTTGGGGCATTTCCTGTCGCGGGCGCCAAGCCTACCCACACAAGTGAGGTATCATTTTTATCGGGAGACTTGGGGGAACGCTGGGTGGATGGAAATTTGTGGCTCCTCTCAGATTCCAGAACTTTCTGCCACAGAAATGTGAGGAACATGTGCTTTTTTAGCCATATTTTGAGGTTTGCAAAGGATTCCGGGTAACAGAACCTGGTCCGAACACCACAAGTCACCCCATCTTGGATTCCCCTAGGTCTCTTGTTTTCAGAAATGCACAGGTTTGGTAGGTTTCCCTAGGTGCCGGCTGAGCTAGAGGCCAAAATCTACAGGTAGGCACTTCGCAAAAAACACCTCTGTTTTCTTTTAAAAAATTGGATGTGTCCACGTTGTGCTTTGGGGCGTTTCCTGTCGCGGGCGCTAGGCCTACCCACACAAGTGAGGTATCATTTTTATCGGGAGACTTGGGGGAACGCTGGGTGGAAGGAAATTTGTGGCTCCTCTCAGATTCCAGAACTTTCTGCCACAGAAATATGAGGAACATGTGTTTTTTTAGCCAAATTTTGAGGTTTGCAAAGGATTCTGGGTAACAGAACCTGGTCCGAGCCCCACAAGTCACCCCATCTTGGATTCCCCCAGGTCTCTTGTTTTAAAAAATGCACAGGTTTGGTAGGTTTCCCTAGGTGCCGGCTGAGCTAGAGGCCAAAATCTACAGGTAGGCACTTCGCAAAAAACACCTCTGTTTTCTTTAAAAAAATTGGATGTGTCCACGTTGCGCTTTGGGGCGTTTCCTGTCGCGGGCGCTAGGCTTACCCACACAAGTGAGGTATCATTTTTATCGGGAGACTTGGGGGAACGCTGGGTAGAAGGAAATGTGTGGCTCCTCTCAGATTCCAGAACTTTCTGCCACAGAAATGTGAGGAACATGTGCTTTTTTAGCCAAATTTTGAGGTTTGCAAAGGATTCTGGGTAACAGAACCTGGTCCGAGCCCCACAAGTCACCCCATCTTGGATTCCCCTAGGTCTCAAATTTTTAGAAATGCACAGGTTTGGTAGGTTTCCCTAGGTGCCGGCTGAGCTAGAGGCCAAAATCTACAGGTAGGCACATCACAAAAAACACCTCTGTTTTCTTTAAAAAATTCGGATGTGTCCAAGTTGCGCTTTGGGGCTTTTCCTGTCGCGGGCGCTAGGCCTACCCACACAAGTGAGGTATCATTTTTATCGGGAGACTTGGGGGAACGCTGGGTGGAAGGAAATTTGTGGCTCCTCTCAGATTCCAGAACTTTCTGCCACAGAAATGTGAGGAACATGTGTTTTTTTAGCCAAATTTTGAGGTTTGCAAAGGATTCTGGGTAACAGAACCTGGTCCGAGCCCCACAAGTCACCCCATCTTGGATTCCCCTAGGTCTCTTGTTTTCAGAAATGCACAGGTTTGTTAGGTTTCCCTAGGTGCCGGCTGAGCTAGAGGCCAAAATCTACAGGTAGGCACTTCGCAAAAAACACCTCTGTTTTCTTTCAAAAAATTGGATGTGTCCACGTTGCGCTTTGGGGCGTTTCCTGTCGCGGGGCGCTAGGCCTACCCACACAAGTGAGGTATCATTTTTATCGGGAGACTTGGGGGAACGCTGGGTGGAAGGAAATTTGTGGCTCCCCTCAGATTCCAGAACTTTCCGCCACAGAAATGTGAGGAACATGTGTTTTTGTACCCAAATTTTGAGGTTTGCAAAGGATTCTGGGTAACAGAACCTGGTCCGAGCCCCACAAGTCACCCCATCTTGGATTCCCCTAGGTCTCAAATTTTTAGAAATGCACAGGTTTGGTAGGTTTCCCTAGGTGCCGGCTGAGCTAGAGGCCAAAATCTACAGGTAGGCACATCACAAAAAACACCTCTGTTTTCTTTAAAAAATTCGGATGTGTCCAAGTTGCGCTTTGGGGCTTTTCCTGTCGCGGGCGCTAGGCCTACCCACACAAGTGAGGTATCATTTTTATCGGGAGACTTGGGGGAACGCTGGGTGGAAGGAAATTTGTGGCTCCTCTCAGATTCCAGAACTTTCTGCCACAGAAATGTGAGGAACATGTGTTTTTTTAGCCAAATTTTGAGGTTTGCAAAGGATTCTGGGTAACAGAACCTGGTCCGAGCCCCACAAGTCACCCCATCTTGGATTCCCCTAGGTCTCTTGTTTTCAGAAATGCACAGGTTTGTTAGGTTTCCCTAGGTGCCGGCTGAGCTAGAGGCCAAAATCTACAGGTAGGCACTTCGCAAAAAACACCTCTGTTTTCTTTCAAAAAATTGGATGTGTCCACGTTGCGCTTTGGGGCGTTTCCTGTCGCGGGGCGCTAGGCCTACCCACACAAGTGAGGTATCATTTTTATCGGGAGACTTGGGGGAACGCTGGGTGGAAGGAAATTTGTGGCTCCCCTCAGATTCCAGAACTTTCCGCCACAGAAATGTGAGGAACATGTGTTTTTGTACCCAAATTTTGAAGTTTGCAAAGGATTCTAGGTAACAGAACCTGGTCCGAGCCCCACAAGTCACCCCATCTTGGATTCCCCTAGGTCTCTAGTTTTCAGAAATGCACAGGTTTGGTAGGTTTCCCTAGGTGCCGGCTGAGCTAGAGGCCAAAATCTACAGGTAGGCACTTCGCAAAAAACACCTCTGTTTTCTTTTAAAAAATTGGATGTGTCCACGTTGCGCTTTGGGGCGTTTCCTGTCGCGGGCGCTAGGCCTACCCACACAAGTGAGGTATCATTTTTATCGGGAGACTTGGGGGAACGCTGGGTGGAAGGAAATTCGTGGCTCCTCTCAGATTCCAGAACTTTCTGCCACAGAAATGTGAGGAACATGTGTTTTTTTAGCCAAATGTTGAGGTTTGCAAAGGATTCTGGGTAACAGAACCTGGTCCGAGCCCCACAACTCACCCCATCTTGGATTCCCCTAGGTCTCTAGTTTTCAGAAATGCACAAGTTTGGTAGGTTTCCCTAGGTGCCGGCTGAGCTAGAGGCCAAAATCTACAGGTAGGCACTTCGCAAAAAACACCTCTGTTTTCTTTAAAAAAATTGGATGTGTCCACGTTGCGCTTTGGGGCGTTTCCTGTCGCGGGCGCTAGGCCTACCCACACAAGTGAGGTATTATTTTTATCGGGAGACTTGGGGGAACGCTGGGTGGAAGGAAATTTATGGCTCCTCTCAGATTCAAGAACTTTCTGCCACAGAAATGTGAGGAACATGTTTTTTTTAGTCAAATTTTGAGGTTTGCAAAGGATTCTGGGTAACAGAACCTGGTCCGAGCCCCACAAGTCACCCCATCTTGGATTCCCCTAGGTCTCTTGTTTTCAGAAATGCACAGGTTTGGTAGGTTTCCCTAGGTGCCGGCTGAGCTAGAGGCCAAAATCTACAGGTAGGCACTTCGCAAAAAACACCTCTGTTTTCTTTAAAAAATTGGATGTGTCCACGTTGCGCTTTGGGGCGCTTCCTGTCGCGGGCGCTAGGCCTACCCACACAAGTGAGGTATCATTTTTATCGGGAGACTTGGGGGAACGCTGGGTAGAAGGAAATTTGTGGCTCCTCTCAGATTCCAGAACTTTCTGCCACAGAAATGTGAGGAACATGTGCTTTTTTAGCCAAATTTTGAGGTTTGCAAAGGATTCTGGGTAACAGAACCTGGTCCGAGCCCCACAAGTCACCCCATCTTGGATTCCCCTAGGTCTCAAATTTTTAGAAATGCACAGGTTTGGTAGGTTTCCCTAGGTGCCGGCTGAGCTAGAGGCCAAAATCTACAGGTAGGCACTTCACAAAAAACACCTCTGTTTTCTTAAAAAAATTCGGATGTGTCCAAGTTGCGCTTTGGGGCTTTTCCTGTCGCGGGCGCTATGCCTTCCCACACAAGTGAGGTATCATTTTTATCGGGAGACTTGGGGGAACGCTGGGTGGAAGGAAATTTGTGGCTCCCCTCAGATTCCAGAACTTTCAGCCACAGAAATGTGAGGAACATGTGTTTTTGTACCCAAATTTTGAAGTTTGCAAAGGATTCTGGGTAACAGAACCTGGTCCGAGCCCCACAAGTCACCCCATCTTGGATTCCCCTAGGTCTCTAGTTTTCAGAAATGCACAGGTTTGGTAGGTTTCCCTAGGTGCCGGCTGAGCTAGAGGCCAAAATCTACAGGTAGGCACTTTGCAAAAAACACCTCTGTTTTCTTTCAAAAATTTGGATGTGTCCACGTTGCGCTATGGGGCATTTCCTGTCGCGGGCGCCAAGCCTACCCACACAAGTGAGGTATCATTTTTATCGGGAGACTTGGGGGAACGCTGGGTGGAAGGAAATTTGTGGCTCCTCTCAGATTCCAGAACTTTCTGCCACAGAAATGTGAGGAACATGTGCTTTTTTAGCCATATTTTGAGGTTTGCAAAGGATTCCGGGTAACAGAACCTGGTCCGAACACCACAAGTCACCCCATCTTGGATTCCCCTAGGTCTCTTGTTTTCAGAAATGCACAGGTTTGGTAGGTTTCCCTAGGTGCCGGCTGAGCTAGAGGCCAAAATCTACAGGTAGGCACTTCGCAAAAAACACCTCTGTTTTCTTTTAAAAAATTGGATGTGTCCACGTTGTGCTTTGGGGCGTTTCCTGTCGCGGGCGCTAGGCCTACCCACACAAGTGAGGTATCATTTTTATCGGGAGACTTGGGGGAACGCTGGGTGGAAGGAAATTTGTGGCTCCTCTCAGATTCCAGAACTTTCTGCCACAGAAATATGAGGAACATGTGTTTTTTTAGCCAAATTTTGAGGTTTGCAAAGGATTCTGGGTAACTGAACCTGGTCCGAGCCCCACAAGTCACCCCATCTTGGATTCCCCTAGGTCTCTTGTTTTAAAAAATGCACAGGTTTGGTAGGTTTCCCTAGGTGCCGGCTGAGCTAGAGGCCAAAATCTACAGGTAGGCACTTCGCAAAAAACACCTCTGTTTTCTTTAAAAAAATTGGATGTGTCCACGTTGCGCTTTGGGGCGTTTCCTGTCGCGGGCGCTAGGCTTACCCACACAAGTGAGGTATCATTTTTATCGGGAGACTTGGGGGAACGCTGGGTAGAAGGAAATGTGTGGCTCCTCTCAGATTCCAGAACTTTCTGCCACAGAAATGTGAGGAACATGTGCTTTTTTAGCCAAATTTTGAGGTTTGCAAAGGATTCTGGGTAACAGAACCTGGTCCGAGCCCCACAAGTCACCCCATCTTGGATTCCCCTAGGTCTCTAGTTTTCAGAAATGCACAGGTTTGGTAGGTTTCCCTAGGTGCCGGCTGAGCTAGAGGCCAAAATCTACAGGTAGGCACTTTGCAAAAAACACCTCTGTTTTCTTTCAAAAATTTGGATGTGTCCACGTTGCGCTTTGGGGCATTTCCTGTCGCGGGCGCTAGGCCTACCCACACAAGTGAGGTATCATTTTTATCGGGAGACTTGGGGGAACGCTGGGTGGAAGGAAATTTGTGGCTCCTCTCAGATTCCAGAACTTTCTGCCACAGAAATGTGAGGAACATGTGTTTTTTTAGCCAAATTTTGAGGTTTGCAAAGGATTCTGGGTAACAGAACCTGGTCCGAGCCCCACAGGTCACCCCATCTTGGATTCCCCTAGGTCTCTAGTTTTCAGAAATGCACAAGTTTGGTAGGTTTCCCTAGGTGCCGGCTGAGCTAGAGGCCAAAATCTACAGGTAGGCACTTTGCAAAAAACACCTCTGTTTTCTTTCAAAAATTTGGATGTGTCCACGTTGCGCTTTGGGGCATTTCCTGTCGCGGGCGCCAAGCCTACCCACACAAGTGAGGTATTATTTTTATCGGGAGACTTGGGGGAACGCTGGGTGGAAGGAAATTTGTGGCTCCTCTCAGATTCCAGAACTTTCTGCCACAGAAATGTGAGGAACATGTGCTTTTTTAGCCATATTTTGAGGTTTGCAAAGGATTCCGGGTAACAGAACCTGGTCCGAACACCACAAGTCACCCCATCTTGGATTCCCCTAGGTCTCTTGTTTTCAGAAATGCACAGGTTTGGTAGGTTTCCCTAGGTGCCGGCTGAGCTAGAGGCCAAAATCTACAGGTATGCACTTCGCAAAAAACACCTCTGTTTTCTTTTAAAAAATTGGATGTGTCCACGTTGTGCTTTGGGGCGTTTCCTGTCGCGGGCGCTAGGCCTACCCACACAAGTGAGGTATCATTTTTATCGGGAGACTTGGGGGAACGCTGGGTGGAAGGAAATTTGTGGCTCCTCTCAGATTCCAGAACTTTCTGCCACAGAAATATGAGGAACATGTGTTTTTTTAGCCAAATTTTGAGGTTTGCAAAGGATTCTGGGTAACAGAACCTGGTCCGAGCCCCACAAGTCACCCCATCTTGGATTCCCCTAGGTCTCTTGTTTTAAAAAATGCACAGGTTTGGTAGGTTTCCCTAGGTGCCGGCTGAGCTAGAGGCCAAAATCTACAGGTAGGCACTTCGCAAAAAACACCTCTGTTTTCTTTAAAAAAATTGGATGTGTCCACGTTGCGCTTTGGGGCGTTTCCTGTCGCGGGCGCTAGGCTTACCCACACAAGTGAGGTATCATTTTTATCGGGAGACTTGGGGGAACGCTGGGTAGAAGGAAATGTGTGGTTCCTCTCAGATTCCAGAACTTTCTGCCACAGAAATGTGAGGAACATGTGCTTTTTTAGCCAAATTTTGAGGTTTGCAAAGGATTCTGGGTAACAGAACCTGGTCCGAGCCCCACAAGTCACCCCATCTTGGATTCCCCTAGGTCTCAAATTTTTAGAAATGCACAGGTTTGGTAGGTTTCCCTAGGTGCCGGCTGAGCTAGAGGCCAAAATCTACAGGTAGGCACATCACAAAAAACACCTCTGTTTTCTTTAAAAAATTCGGATGTGTCCAAGTTGCGCTTTGGGGCTTTTCCTGTCGCGGGCGCTAGGCCTACCCACACAAGTGAGGTATCATTTTTATCGGGAGACTTGGGGGAACGCTGGGTGGAAGGAAATTTGTGGCTCCTCTCAGATTCCAGAACTTTCTGCCACAGAAATGTGAGGAACATGTGTTTTTTTAGCCAAATTTTGAGGTTTGCAAAGGATTCTGGGTAACAGAACCTGGTCCGAGCCCCACAAGTCACCCCATCTTGGATTCCCCTAGGTCTCTTGTTTTCAGAAATGCACAGGTTTGTTAGGTTTCCCTAGGTGCCGGCTGAGCTAGAGGCCAAAATCTACAGGTAGGCACTTCGCAAAAAACACCTCTGTTTTCTTTCAAAAAATTGGATGTGTCCACGTTGCGCTTTGGGGCGTTTCCTGTCGCGGGGTGCTAGGCCTACCCACACAAGTGAGGTATCATTTTTATCGGGAGACTTGGGGGAACGCTGGGTGGAAGGAAATTTGTGGCTCCTCTCAGATTCCAGAACTTTCTGCCACAGAAATGTGAGGAACATGTGTTTTTGTACCCAAATTTTGAAGTTTGCAAAGGATTCTGGGTAACAGAACCTGGTCCGAGCCCCACAAGTCACCCCATCTTGGATTCCCCTAGGTCTCTAGTTTTCAGAAATGCACAGGTTTGGTAGGTTTCCCTAGGTGCCGGCTGAGATAGAGGCCAAAATCTACAGGTAGGCACTTTGCAAAAAACACCTCTGTTTTCTTTCAAAAATTTGGATGTGTCCACGTTGCGCTTTGGGGCATTTCCTGTCGCGGGCGCTAGGCCTACCCACACAAGTGAGGTATCATTTTTATCGGGAGACTTGGGGGAACGCTGGGTGGAAGGAAATTTGTGGCTCCTCTCAGATTCCAGAACTTTCTGCCACAGAAATGTGAGGAACATGTGTTTTTTTAGCCAAATTTTGAGGTTTGCAAAGGATTCTGGGTAACAGAACCTGGTCCGAGCCCCACAAGTCACCCCATCTTGGATTCCCCTAGGTCTCTAGTTTTCAGAAATGCACAAGTTTGGTAGGTTTCCCTAGGTGCCGGCTGAGCTAGAGGCCAAAATCTACAGGTAGGCACTTCGCAAAAAACACCTCTGTTTTCTTTCAAAAATTTGGATGTGTCCAAGTTGCGCTTTGGGGCGTTTCCTGTCGCGGGCGCTATGCCTTCCCACACAAGTGAGGTATCATTTTTATCGGGAGACTTGGGGGAACGCTGGGTAGAAGGAAATTTTTGGCTCCTCTCAGATTCCAGAACTTTCTGCCACAGAAATGTGAGGAACATGTGCTTTTTTAGCCAAATTTTGAGGTTTGCAAAGGATTCTGGGTAACAGAACCTGGTCCGAGCCCCACAAGTCACCCCATCTTGGATTCCCCTAGGTCTCAAATTTTTAGAAATGCACAGGTTTGGTAGGTTTCCCTAGGTGCCGGCTGAGCTAGAGGCCAAAATCTACAGGTAGGCACTTCACAAAAAACACCTCTGTTTTCTTTAAAAAATTCGGATGTGTCCAAGTTGCGCTTTGGGGCTTTTCCTGTCGCGGGCGCTATGCCTTCCCACACAAGTGAGGTATCATTTTTATCGGGAGACTTGGGGGAACGCTGGGTGGAAGGAAATTTGTGGCTCCCCTCAGATTCCAGAACTTTCAGCCACAGAAATGTGAGGAACATGTGTTTTTGTACCCAAATTTTGAAGTTTGCAAAGGATTCTGGGTAACAGAACCTGGTCCGAGCCCCACAAGTCACCCCATCTTGGATTCCCCTAGGTCTCTAGTTTTCAGAAATGCACAGGTTTGGTAGGTTTCCCTAGGTGCCGGCTGAGTTAGAGGCCAAAATCTACAGGTAGGCACTTTGCAAAAAACACCTCTGTTTTCTTTCAAATATTTGGATGTGTCCACGTTGCGCTTTGGGGCATTTCCTGTCGCGGGCGCTAGGCCTACCCACACAAGTGAGGTATCATTTTTATCGGGAGACTTGGGCGAACGCTGGGTGGAAGGAAATTTGTGGCTCCTCTCAGATTCCAGAACTTTCTGCCACAGAAATGTGAGGAACATGTGCTTTTTTAGCCATATTTTGAGGTTTGCAAAGGATTCTGGGTAACAGAACCTGGTCCGAGCCCCACAAGTCACCCCATCTTGGATTCCCCTAGGTCTCTTGTTTTCAGAAATGCACAGGTTTGGTAGGTTTCCCTAGGTGCCGGCTGAGCTAGAGGCCAAAATCTACAGGTAGGCACTTCGCAAAAAACACCTCTGTTTTCTTTAAAAAAATTGGATGTGTCCACGTTGCGCTTTGGGGCGTTTCCTGTCGCGGGGCGCTAGGCCTACCCACACAAGTGAGGTATCATTTTTATCGGGAGACTTGGGGGAACGCTGGGTGGAAGGAAATTTGTGGCTCCTCTCAGATTCCAGAACTTTCTGCCACAGAAATGTGAGGAACATGTGTTTTTGTACCCAAATTTTGAAGTTTGCAAAGGATTCTGGGTAACAGAACCTGGTCCGAGCCCCACAAGTCACCCCATCTTGGATTCCCCTAGGTCTCTAGTTTTCAGAAATGCACAGGTTTGGTAGGTTTCCCTAGATGCCGGCTGAGCTAGAGGCCAAAATCTACAGGTAGGCACTTTGCAAAAAACACCTCTGTTTTCTTTCAAAAATTTGGATGTGTCCACGTTGCGCTTTGGGGCATTTCCTGTCGCGGGCGCTAGGCCTACCCACACAAGTGAGGTATCATTTTTATCGGGAGACTTGGGGGAACGCTGGGTGGAAGGAAATTTGTGGCTCCTCTCAGATTCCAGAACTTTCTGCCACAGAAATGTGAGGAACATGTGCTTTTTTAGCCATATTTTGAGGTTTGCAAAGGATTCTGGGTAACAGAACCTGGTCCGAGCCCCACTAGTCACCCCATCTTGGATTCCCCTAGGTCTCTTGTTTTCAGAAATGCACAGGTTTGGTAGGTTTCCCTAGGTGCCGGCTGAGCTAGAGGCCAAAATCTACAGGTAGGCACTTCGCAAAAAACACCTCTGTTTTCTTTAAAAAAATTGGATGTGTCCACGTTGCGCTTTGGGGCGTTTCCTGTCGCGGGCGCTAGGCCTACCCACACAAGTGAGGTATAATTTTTATCGGGAGACTTGGGGGAACGCTGGGTGGAAGGAAATTTGTGGCTCCTCTCAGATTCAAGAACTTTCTGCCACAGAAATGTGAGGAACATGGTTTTTTTTAGGCAAATTTTGAGGTTTGCAAAGGATTCTGGGAAACAGAACCTGGTCCGAGCCCCACAAGTCACCCCATCTTGGATTCCCCTAGGTCTCTAGTTTTCAGAAATTCACAGGTTTGGTAGGTTTCCCTAGGTGCCGGCTGAGCTAGAGGCCAAAATCTACAGGTAGGCACTTTGCAAAAAACACCTCTGTTTTCTTTCAAAAATTTGGATGTGTCCACGTTGCGCTTTGGGGCATTTCCTGTCGCGGGAGCTAGGCCTACCCACACAAGTGAGGTATCATTTTTATCGGGAGACTTGGGGGAACGCTGGGTGGAAGAAAATTTGTGGCTCCTCTCAGATTTCAGAACTTTCTGCCACAGAAATATGAGGAACATGTGCTTTTTTAGCCAAATTTTGAGGTTTGCAAAGGATTCTGGGTAACAGAACCTGGTCCGAGCCCCACAAGTCACCCCATCTTGGATACCCTAGGTATCTAATTTTTAGAAATGCACAGGTTTGGTAGGTTTCCCTAGGTGCCGGCTGAGCTAGAGGCCAAAATCTACAGGTAGGCACTTCGCAAAAAACACCTCTGTTTTCTTTAAAAAAATTGGATGTGTCCACGTTGCGCTTTGGGGCGTTTCCTGTCGCGGGCGCTAGGCCTACCCACACAAGTGAGGTATTATTTTTATCGGGAGACTTGGGGGAACGCTGGGTGGAAGGAAATTTGTGGCTCCTCTCAGATTCAAGAACTTTCTGCCACAGAAATGTGAGGAACATGTTTTTTTTTAGGCAAATTTTGAGGTTTGCAAAGGATTCTGGGTAACAGAACCTGGTCCGAGCCCCACAAGTCACCCCATCTTGGATTCCCCTAGGTCTCTTGTTTTCAAAAATGCACAGGTTTGGTAGGTTTCCCTAGGTGCCGGCTGAGCTAGAGGCCAAAATCTACAGGTAGGCACTTCGCAAAAAACACCTCTGTTTTCTTTAAAAAAATTGGATGTGTCCACGTTGCGCTTTGGGGCGTTTCCTGTCGCGGGCGCTAGGCCTACCCACACAAGTGAGGTATCATTTTTATCGGGAGACTTGAGGGAACGCTGGGTGGAAGGAAATTTGTGGCTCCTCTCAGATTCCAGAACTTTCAGCCACAGAAATGTGAGGAACATGTGTTTTTGTACCCAAATTTTGAAGTTTGCAAAGGATTCTGGGTAACAGAACCTGGTCCGAGCCCCACAAGTCACCCCATCTTGGATTCCCCTAGGTCTCTAGTTTTCAGAAATGCACAGGTTTGGTAGGTTTCCCTAGGAGCCGGCTGATCTAGAGGCCAAAATCTACAGGTAGGCACTTTGCAAAAAACACCTCTGTTTTCTTTCAAATATTTGGATGTGTCCACGTTGCGCTTTGGGGCATTTCCTGTCGCGGGCGCTAGGCCTACCCACACAAGTGAGGTATCATTTTTATCGGGAGACTTGGGGGAACGCTGGGTGGAAGGAAATTTGTGGCTCCTCTCAGATTCCAGAACTTTCTGCCACAGAAATGTGAGGAACATGTGCTTTTTTAGCCATATTTTGAGGTTTGCAAAGGATTCTGGGTAACAGAACCTGGTCCGAGCCCCACAAGTCACCCCATCTTGGATTCCCCTAGGTCTCTTGTTTTCAGAAATGCACAGGTTTGGTAGGTTTCCCTAGGTGCCGGCTGAGCTAGAGGCCAAAATCTACAGGTAGGCACTTCGCAAAAAACACCTCTGTTTTCTTTAAAAAAATAGGATGTGTCCACGTTGCGCTTTGGGGCGTTTCCTGTCGCGGGGCGCTAGGCCTACCCACACAAGTGAGGTATCATTTTTATCGGGAGACTTGGGGGAACGCTGGGTGGAAGGAAATTTGTGGCTCCTCTCAGATTCCAGAACTTTCTGCCACAGAAATGTGAGGAACATGTGTTTTTGTACCCAAATTTTGAAGTTTGCAAAGGATTCTGGGTAACAGAACCTGGTCCGAGCCCCACAAGTCACCCCATCTTGGATTCCCCTAGGTCTCAAATTTTTAGAAATGCACAGGTTTGGTAGGTTTCCCTAGGTGCCGGCTGAGCTAGAGGCCTAAATCTACAGGTAGGCACTTCACAAAAAACACCTCTGTTTTCTTTAAAAAATTCGGATGTGTCCAAGTTGCGCTTTGGGGCTTTTCCTGTCGCGGGCGCTATGCCTTCCCACACAAGTGAGGTATCATTTTTATCGGGAGACTTGGGGGAACACTGGGTGGAAGGAAATTTGTGGCTCCCCTCAGATTCCAGAACTTTCAGCCACAGAAATGTGAGGAACATGTGTTTTTGTACCCAAATTTTGAAGTTTGCAAAGGATTCTGGGTAAGAGAACCTGGTCCGAGCCCCACAAGTCACCCCATCTTGGATTCCCCTAGGTCTCTAGTTTTCAGAAATGCACAGGTTTGGTAGGTTTCCCTAGGTGCCGGCTGAGCTAGAGGCCAAAATCTACAGGTAGGCACTTTGTAAAAAACACCTCTGTTTTCTTTCAAAAATTTGGATGTGTCCACGTTGCGCTTTGGGGCATTTCCTGTCGCGGGCTCTAGGCCTACCCACACAAGTGAGGTATCATTTTTATCGGGAGACTTGGGGGAACGCTGGGTGGTAGGAAATTTGTAGCTCCTCTCAGATTCCAGAACTTTCTGCCACAGAAATGTGAGGAACATGTGCTTTTTTAGCCATATTTTGAGGTTTGCAAAGGATTCTGGGTAACAGAACCTGGTCCGAGCCCCACAAGTCACCCCATCTTGGATTCCCCTAGGTCTCTTGTTTTCAGAAATGCACAGGTTTGTTAGGTTTCCCTAGGTGCCGGCTGAGCTAGAGGCCAAAATCTACAGGTAGGCACTTCGCAAAAAACACCTCTGTTTTCTTTCAAAAAATTGGATGTGTCCACGTTGCGCTTTGGGGCGTTTCCTGTCGCGGGGCGCTAGGCCTACCCACACAAGTGAGGTATCATTTTTATCGGAGACTTGGGGGAACGCTGGGTGGAAGGAAATTTGTGGCTCCTCTCAGATTCCAGAACTTTCTGCCACAGAAATGTGAGGAACATGTGTTTTTGTACCCAAATTTTGAAGTTTGCAAAGGATTCTGGGTAACAGAACCTGGTCCGAGCCCCACAAGTCACCCCATCTTGGATTCCCCTAGGTCTCTAGTTTTCAGAAATGCACAGGTTTGGTAGGTTTCCCTAGGTGCCGGCTGAGCTAGAGGCCAAAATCTACAGGTAGGCACTTTGCAAAAAACACCTCTGTATTCTTTCAAAAATTTGGATGTGTCCACGTTGCGCTTTGGGGCATTTCCTGTCGCGGGCGCTAGGCCTACCCACACAAGTGAGGTATCATTTTTATCGGGAGACTTGGGGGAACGCTGGGTAGAAGGAAATTTTTGGCTCCTCTCAGATTCCAGAACTTTCTGCCACAGAAATGTGAGGAACATGCGCTTTTTTAGCCAAATTTTGAGGTTTGCAAAGGATTCTGGGTAACAGAACCTGGTCCGAGCCCCACAAGTCACCCCATCTTGGATTCCCCTAGGTCTCAAATTTTTAGAAATGCACAGGTTTGGTAGGTTTCCCTAGGTGCCGGCTGAGCTAGAGGCCAAAATCTACAGATAGGCACTTCACAAAAAACACCTCCGTTTTCTTAAAAAAATTCGGATGTGTCCAAGTTGCACTTTGGGGAGTTTCCTGTCGCGGGCGCTATGCCTTCCCACACAAGTGAGGTATCATTTTTATCGGGAGACTTGGGGGAACGCTGGGTGGAAGGAAATTTGTGGCTCCCCTCAGATTCCAGAACTTTCTGCCACAGAAATGTGAGGAACATGTGTTTTTGTACCCAAATTTTGAAGTTTGCAAAGGATTCTAGGTAACAGAACCTGGTCCGAGCCCCACAAGTCACCCCATCTTGGATTCCCCTAGGTCTCTAGTTTTCAGAAATGCACAGGTTTGGTAGGTTTCCCTAGGTGCCGGCTGAGCTAGAGGCCAAAATCTACAGGTAGGCACTTTGCAAAAAACACCTCTGTTTTCTTTCAAAAATTTGGATGTGTCCACGTTGCGCTTTATGGCATTTCCTTTCGCGGGCGCTAGGCCTACCCACACAAGTGAGGTATCATTTTTATCGGGAGACTTGGGGGAACGCTGGGTGGAAGGAAATTTGTGGCTCCTCTCAGATTCCAGAACTTTCTGCCACAGAAATGTGAGGAACATGTGCTTTTTTAGCCATATTTTGAGGTTTGCAAAGGATTCTGGGTAACAGAACCTGGTCCGAGCCCCACAAGTCACCCCATCTTGGATTCCCCTAGGTCTCTTGTTTTCAGAAATGCACAGGTTTGGTAGGTTTCCCTAGGTGCCGGCTGAGCTAGAGGCCAAAATCTACAGGTAGGCACTTCGCAAAAAACACCTCTGTTTTCTTTTAAAAAATTGGATGTGTCCACGTTGCGCTTTGGGGCGTTTCCTGTCGCGGGCGCTAGGCCTACCCACACAAGTGAGGTATCATTTTTATCGGGAGACTTGGGGGAACGCTGGGTGGAAGGAAATTTGTGGCTCCTCTCAGATTCCAGAACTTTCTGCCACAGAAATGTGAGGAACATGTGTTTTTTTAGCCAAATTTTGAGGTTTGCAAAGGATTCTGGGTAACAGAACGTGGTCCGAGCCCCACAACTCACCCCATCTTGGATTCCCCTAGGTCTCTAGTTTTCAGAAATGCACAAGTTTGGTAGGTTTCCCTAGGTGCCGGCTGAGCTAGAGGCCAAAATCTACAGGTAGGCACTTCGCAAAAAACACCTCTGTTTTCTTTAAAAAAATTGGATGTGTCCATGTTGCGCTTTGGGGCGTTTCCTGTCGCGGGCGCTAGGCCTACCCACACAAGTGAGGTATTATTTTTATCGGGAGACTTGGGGGAACGCTGGGTGGAAGGAAATTTGTGGCTCCTCTCAGATTCAAGAACTTTCTGCCACAGAAATGTGAGGAACATGTTTTTTTTTAGGCAAATTTTGAGGTTTGCAAAGTATTCTGGGTAACAGAACCTGGTCCGAGCCCCACAAGTCACCCCATCTTGGATTCCCCTAGGTCTCTTGTTTTCAGAAATGCACAGGTTTGGTAGGTTTCCCTAGGTGCCGGCTGAGCTAGAGGCCAAAATCTACAGGTAGGCACTTCGCAAAAAACACCTCTGTTTTCTTTCAAAAATTTTGATGTGTCCAAGTTGCGCTTTGGGGCGTTTCCTGACGCGGGCGCTAGGCCTACCCACACAAGTGAGGTATCATTTTTATCGGGAGACTTGGGGGAACGCTGGGTAGAAGGACATTTGTGGCTCCCCTCAGATTCCAGAACTTTCTGCCACAGAAATGTGAGGAACATGTGCTTTTTTAGCCAAATTTTGAAGTTTGCAAAGGATTCTGGGTAACAGAACCTGGTCCGAGCCCCACAAGTCACCCCATCTTGGATTCCCCTAGGTCTCTAGTTTTCAGAAATGCACAGGTTTGGTAGGTTTCCCTAGGTGCCGGCTGAGCTAGAGGCCAAAATCTACAGGTAGGCACTTTGCAAAAAACACCTCTGTTTTCTTTCAAAAATTTGGATGTGTCCACGTTGCACTTTGGGGCATTTCCTGTCGCGGGCGCTAGGCCTACCCACACAAGTGAGGTATCATTTTTATCGGGAGACTTGGGGGAACGCTGGGTGGAAGGAAATTTGTGGCTCCTCTCAGATTCCAGAACTTTCTGCCACAGAAATGTGAGGAACATGTGCTTTTTTAGCCATATTTTGAGGTTTGTAAAGGATTCTGGGTAACAGAACCTGGTCCGAGCCCCACAAGTCACCCCATCTTGGATTCCCCTAGGTCTCTTGTTTTCAGAAATGCACAGGTTTGGTAGGTTTCCCTAGGTGCCGGCTGAGCTAGAGGCCAAAATCTACAGGTAGGCACTTCGCAAAAAACACCTCTGTTTTCTTTAAAAAAATTGGATGTGTCCACGTTGCGCTTTGGGGCGTTTCCTGTCGCGGGGCGCTAGGCCTACCCACACAAGTGAGGTATCATTTTTATCGGGAGACTTGGGGGAACGCTGGGTGGAAGGAAATTTGTGGCTCCTCTCAGATTCCAGAACTTTCTGCCACAGAAATGTGAGGAACATGTGTTTTTTTAGCCAAATTTTGAGGTTTGCAAAGGATTCTGGGTAACAGAACCTGGTCCGAGCCCCAAAAGTCACACCATCTTGGATTTCCCTAGGTCTCTAGTTTTCAGAAATGCACAGGTTTGGTAGGTTTCCTTAGGTGCTGGCTGAGCTAGAGGCCAAAATCTACAGGTAGGCACTTCGCAAAAAACACCTCTGTTTTCTTTAAAAAAATTGGATGTGTCATAGTTGCGCTTTGGGGCATTTCCTGTCGCGGGCGCTATGCCTTCCCACACAAGTGAGGTATCATTTTTATCGGGAGACTTGGGGGAACGCTGGGTGGAAGGAAATTTGTGGCTCCTCTCAGATTCCAGAACTTTCTGCCACAGAAATGTTAGGAACATGTGTTTTTGTACCCAAATTTTGAAGTTTGCAAAGGATTCTGGGTAACAGAACCTGGTCCGAGCCCCACAAGTCACCCCATCTTGGATTCCCCTAGGTCTCTAGTTTTCAGAAATGCACAGGTTTGGTAGGTTTCCCTAGGTGCCGGCTGAGCTAGAGGCCAAAATCTAAAGGTAGGCACTTTGCAAAAAACACCTCTGTTTTCTTTCAAAAATTTGGATGTGTCCACGTTGCGCTTTGGGGCAT
This sequence comes from Pleurodeles waltl, assembly GCF_031143425.1. Taxonomy (NCBI): domain Eukaryota; kingdom Metazoa; phylum Chordata; class Amphibia; order Caudata; family Salamandridae; genus Pleurodeles; species Pleurodeles waltl. Next base: position 918,251,337 of record NC_090439.1, on the reverse strand, counting down.
TTCCTGTCGCGGGCGCTAGGCCTACCCACACAAGTGAGGTATCATTTTTATCGGGAGACTTGGGGGAATGCTGGGTGGAAGGAAATTTGTGGCTCCTCTCAGATTCCAGAACTTTCTGCCACAGAAATGTGAGGAACATGTGCTTTTTTAGCCATATTTTGAGGTTTGCAAAGGATTCTGGGTAACAGAACCTGGTCCGAGCCCCATAAGTCACCCCATCTTGGATTCCCCTAGGTCTCTTGTTTTCAGAAATGGACAGGTTTGGTAGGTTTCCCTAGGTGCCGGCTGAGCTAGAGGCCAAAATCTACTGGTAGGCACTTCGCAAAAAACACCTCTGTTTTCTTTTAAAAAATTGGATGTGTCCACGTTGCGCTTTGGGGCGTTTCCTGTCGCGGGCGCTAGGCCTACCCACACAAGTGAGGTATCATTTTTATCGGGAGACTTGGGGGAACGCTGGGTGGAAGGAAATTTGTGGCTCCTCTCAGATTCCAGAACTTTCTGCCACAGAAATGTGAGGAACATGTGTTTTTGTACCCAAATTTTGAAGTTTGCAAAGGATTCTGGGTAACAGAACCTGGTCCGAGCCCCACAAGTCACCCCATCTTGGATTCCCCTAGGTCTCTAGTTTTCAGAAATGCACAGGTTTGGTAGGTTTCCCTAGGTGCCGGCTGAGCTAGAGGCCAAAATCTACAGGTAGGCACTTTGCAAAAAACACCTCTGTTTTCTTTCAAAAATTTGGATGTGTCCACGTTGCGCTTTGGGGCATTTCCTGTCGCGGGCGCTAGGCCTACCCACACAAGTGAGGTATCATTTTTATCAGGAGACTTGGGGGAACGCTGGGTGGAAGATAATTTGTGGCTCCTCTCAGATTCCAGAACTTTCTGCCACAGAAATGTGAGGAACATGTGCTTTTTTAGCCATATTTTGAGGTTTGTAAAGGATTCTGGGTAACAGAACCTGGTCCGAGCCCCACAAGTCACCCCATCTTGGATTCCCCTAGGTCTCTTGTTTTCAGAAATGCACAGGTTTGGTAGGTTTCCCTAGGTGCCGGCTGAGCTAGAGGCCAAAATCTACAGGTAGGCACTTCGCAAAAAACACCTCTGTTTTCTTTAAAAAAATTGGATGTGTCCACGTTGCGCTTTGGGGCGTTTCCTGTCGCGGGGCGCTAGGCCTATCCACACAAGTGAGGTATCATTTTTATCGGGAGACTTGGGGGAACGCTGGGTGGAAGGAAATTTGTGGCTCCTCTCAGATTCCAGAACTTTCTGCCACAGAAATGTGAGGAACATGTGTTTTTTTAGCCAAATTTTGAGGTTTGCAAAGGATTCTGGGTAACAGAACCTGGTCCGAGCCCCATAAGTCACCCCATCTTGGATTCCCCTAGGTCTCTTGTTTTCAGAAATGCACAGGTTTGGTAGGTTTCCCTAGGTGCCGGCTGAGCTAGAGGCCAAAATCTACAGGTAGGCACTTCGCAAAAAACACCTCTGTTTCCTTTTAAAAAATTGGATGTGTCCACGTTGCGCTTTGGGGCGTTTTCTGTCGCGGGCGCTAGGCCTACCCACACAAGTGAGGTATCATTTTTATCGGGAGACTTGGGGGAACGCTGGGTGGAAGGAAATTTGTGGCTCCTCTCAGATTCCAGAACTTTCTGCCACAGAAATGTGAGGAACATGTGTTTTTTTAGCCAAATTTTGAGGTTTGCAAAGGATTCTGGGTAACAGAACCTGTTCCGAGCCCCACAAGTCACCCCATCTTGGATTCCCCTAGGTCTCTAGTTTTCAGAAATGCACAAGTTTGGTAGGTTTCCCTGGTGCCGGCTGAGCTAGAGGCCAAAATATACAGGTAGGCACTTCGCAAAAAACACCTCTGTTTTCTTTAAAAAAATTGGATGTGTACACGTTGCACTTTGGGGCGTTTCCTGTCGCGGGCGCTAGGCCTACCCACACAAGTGAGGTATCATTTTTATCGGGAGACTTGGGGGAACGCTGGGTGGAAGGAAATTTGTGGCTCCTCTCAGATTCAAGAACTTTCTGCCACAGAAATGTGAGGAACATGTGCTTTTTTAGCCAAATTTTGAGGTTTGCAAAGGATTCTGGGTAACAGAACCTGGTCTGAGCCCCACAAGTCACCCCATCTTGGATTCCCCTAGGTCTCAAATTTTTTGAAATGCACAGGTTTGGTAGGTTTCCCTAGGTGCCGGCTGAGCTAGAGGCCAAAATCTACAGGTAGGCACTTCACAAAAAACACCTCTGTTTTCTTTAAAAAATTCGGATGTGTCCAAGTTGCGCTTTGGGGCTTTTCCTGTCGCGGGCGCTATGCCTTCCCACACAAGTGAGGTATCATTTTTATCGGGAGACTTGGGGGAACGCTGGGTGGAAGGAAATTTGTGGCTCCCCTCAGATTCCAGAACTTTCTGCCACAGAAATGTGAGGAACATGTGTTTTTGTACCCAAATTTTGAAGTTTGCAAAGGATTCTGGGTAACAGAACCTGGTCCGAGCCCCACAAGTCACCCCATCGTGGATTCCCCTAGGTCTCTAGTTTTTAGAAATGCACAGGTTTGGTAGGTTTCCCTAGGTGCCGGCTGAGCTAGAGGCCAAAATCTACAGGTAGGCACTTTGCAAAAAACACCTCTGTTTTCTTTTAAAAATGTGGATGTGTCCACGTTGCGCTTTGGGGCATTTCCTGTCGCGGGCGCTAGGCCTACCCACACAAGTGAGGTATCATTTTTATCGGGAGACTTGGGGGAACGCTGGGTGGAAGGAAATTTGTGGCTCCTCTCAGATTCCAGAACTTTCTGCCACAGAAATGTGAGGAACATGTGCTTTTTTAGCCATATTTTGAGGTTTGCAAAGGATTCTGGGTAACAGAACCTGGTCCGAGCCCCACAAGTCACCCCATCTTGGATTCCCCTAGGTCTCTTGTTTTCAGAAATGCACAGGTTTGGTAGGTTTCCCTAGGTGTCGGCTGAGCTAGAGGCCAAAATCTACAGGTAGGCACTTCGCAAAAAACACCTCTGTTTTCTTTAAAAAAATTGGATATGTCCACGTTGCGCTTTGGGGCGTTTCCTGTCGCGGGCGCTAGGCCTACCCACACAAGTGAGGTATCATTTTTATCGGGAGACTTGGGGGAACGCTGGGTGGAAGGAAATTTGTGGCTCCTCTCAGATTCCAGAACTTTCTGCCACAGAAATGTGAGGAACATGTGTTTTTTTTAGCCAAATTTTGAGGTTTGCAAAGGATTCTGGGTAACAGAACCTGTTCCGAGCCCCACAAGTCACCCCATCTTGGATTCCCCTAGGTCTCTAGTTTTCAGAAATGCACAAGTTTGGTAGGTTTCCCTGGTGCCGGCTGAGCTAGAGGCCAAAATATACAGGTAGGCACTTCGCAAAAAACACCTCTGTTTTCTTTAAAAAAATTGGATGTGTACACGTTGCACTTTGGGGCGTTTCCTGTCGCGGGCGCTAGGCCTACCCACACAAGTGAGGTATCATTTTTATCGGGAGACTTGGGGGAACGCTGGGTGGAAGGAAATTTGTGGCTCCTCTCAGATTCAAGAACTTTCTGCCACAGAAATGTGAGGAACATGTGCTTTTTTAGCCAAATTTTGAGGTTTGCAAAGGATTCTGGGTAACAGAACCTGGTCCGAGCCCCACAAGTCACCCCATCTTGGATTCCCCTAGGTCTCAAATTTTTAGAAATGCACAGGTTTGGTAGGTTTCCCTAGGTGCCGGCTGAGCTAGAGGCCAAAATCTACAGGTAGGCACTTCACAAAAAACACCTCTGTTTTCTTTAAAAAATTCGGATGTGTCCAAGTTGCGCTTTGGGGCTTTTCCTGTCGCGGGCGCTATGCCTTCCCACACAAGTGAGGTATCATTTTTATCGGGAGACTTGGGGGAACGCTGGGTGGAAGGAAATTTGTGGCTCCCCTCAGATTCCAGAACTTTCTGCCACAGAAATGTGAGGAACATGTGTTTTTGTACCCAAATTTTGAAGTTTGCAAAGGATTCTGGGTAACAGAACCTGGTCCGAGCCCCACAAGTCACACCATCTTGGATTTCCCTAGGTCTCTAGTTTTCAGAAATGCACAGGTTTGGTAGGTTTCCTTAGGTGCTGGCTGAGCTAGAGGCCAAAATCTACAGGTAGGCAAATCGCAAAAAACACCTCTGTTTTCTTTAAAAAAATTGGATATGTCCACGTTGCGCTTTGGGGCGTTTCCTGTCGCGGGCGCTAGGCCTACCCACACAAGTGAGGTATCATTTTTATCGGGAGACTTGGGGGAACGCTGGGTGGAAGGAAATTTGTGGCTCCTCTCAGATTCCAGAACTTTCTGCCACAGAAATGTGAGGAACATGTGTTTTTTTAGCCAAATTTTGAGGTTTGCAAAGGATTCTGGGTAACAGAACCTGTTCCGAGCCCCACAAGTCACCCCATCTTGGATTCCCCTAGGTCTCTAGTTTTCAGAAATGCACAAGTTTGGTAGGTTTCCCTGGTGCCGGCTGAGCTAGAGGCCAAAATATACAGGTAGGCACTTCGCAAAAAACACCTCTGTTTTCTTTAAAAAAATTGGATGTGTACACGTTGCACTTTGGGGCGTTTCCTGTCGCGGGCGCTAGGCCTACCCACACAAGTGAGGTATCATTTTTATCGGGAGACTTGGGGGAACGCTGGGTGGAAGGAAATTTGTGGCTCCTCTCAGATTCAAGAACTTTCTGCCACAGAAATGTGAGGAACATGTGCTTTTTTAGCCAAATTTTGAGGTTTGCAAAGGATTCTGGGTAACAGAACCTGGTCCGAGCCCCACAAGTCACCCCATCTTGGATTCCCCTAGGTCTCAAATTTTTAGAAATGCACAGGTTTGGTAGGTTTCCCTAGGTGCCGGCTGAGCTAGAGGCCAAAATCTACAGGTAGGCACTTCACAAAAAACACCTCTGTTTTCTTTAAAAAATTCGGATGTGTCCAAGTTGCGCTTTGGGGCTTTTCCTGTCGCGGGCGCTATGCCTTCCCACACAAGTGAGGTATCATTTTTATCGGGAGACTTGGGGGAACGCTGGGTGGAAGGAAATTTGTGGCTCCCCTCAGATTCCAGAACTTTCTGCCACAGAAATGTGAGGAACATGTGTTTTTGTACCCAAATTTTGAAGTTTGCAAAGGATTCTGGGTAACAGAACCTGGTCCGAGCCCCACAAGTCACACCATCTTGGATTTCCCTAGGTCTCTAGTTTTCAGAAATGCACAGGTTTGGTAGGTTTCCTTAGGTGCTGGCTGAGCTAGAGGCCAAAATCTACAGGTAGGCAAATCGCAAAAAACACCTCTGTTTTCTTTAAAAAATTTGGATGTGTCCTAGTTGCGCTTTGGGGCGTTTCCTGTCGCGGGCGCTATGCCTTCCCACACAAGTGAGGTATCATTTTTATCGGTAGACTTGGGGGAACGCTGGGTGGAAGGAAATTTGTGGCTCCCCTCATATTCCACAACTTTCTGCCACAGAAATGTGAGGAACATGTGTTTTTGTACCCAAATTTTGAAGTTTGCAAAGGATTCTGGGTAACAGAACCTGGTCCGAGCCCCACAAGTCACCCCATCTTGGATTCCCCTAGGTCTCTAGTTTTCAGAAATGCACAGGTTTGGTAGGTTTCCCTAGGTGCCGGCTGAGCTAGAGGCCAAAATCTACAGGTAGGCACTTCGCAAAAAACACCTCTGTTTTCTTTCAACAATTTTGATGTGTCCAAGTTGCGCTTTGGGGCGTTTCCTGTCGCGGGCGCTAGGCCTACCCACACAAGTGAGGTATCATTTTTATCGGGAGACTTGGGGGAACGCTGGGTGGAAGGAAATTTGTTGCTCCTCTCAGATTCCAGAACTTTCTGCCACAGAAATGTGAGGAACATGTGCTTTTTTAGCCAAATTTTGAGGTTTGCAAAGGATTCTGGATAACAGAACCTGGTCCGAGCTCCACAAGTCACCCCATCTTGGATTCCCCTCGGTCTCTAGCTTTTAGAAATGCACAGGTTTGGTAGGTTTCCCTAGGTGCCGGCTGAGCTAGAGGCCAAAATCTACAGGTAGGCACTTCGCAAAAAACACCTCTGTTTTCTTTCAAAAATGTTGATGTGTCCAAGTTGCGCTTTGGGGCGTTTCCTGTCACGGGCGCTAGGCCTACCCACACAAGTGAGGTATCATTTTTATCGGGAGACTTGGGGGAACGCTGGGTGGAAGAAAATTTGTTGCTCCTCTCAGATTCCAGAACTTTCTGCCACAGAAATGTGAGGAACATGTGTTTTGTTAGCCAAATTTTGAGGTTTGCAAAGGATTCTGGGTAACAGAACCTGGTCCGAGCCCCACAAGTCACCCCATCTTGGATTCCCCTAGGTCTCTAGTTTTCAGAAATGCACAAGTTTGGTAGGTTTCCCTAGGTGCCGGCTGAGCTAGAGGCCAAAATCTACAGGTAGGCACTTCGCAAAAAACACCTCTGTTTTCTTTAAAAAAATTGGATGTGTCCACGTTGCGCTTTGGGGCGTTTCCTGTCGCGGGCGCTAGGCCTACCCACACAAGTGAGGTATCATTTTTATCGGGAGACTTGGGGAACGCTGGGTGGAAGGAAATTTGTGGCTCCTCTCAGATTCCAGAACTTTCTGCCACAGAAATGTGAGGAACATGTGCTTTTTTAGCCATATTATGAGGTTTGCAAAGGATTCTGGGTAACAGAACCTGGTCCGAGCCCCACAAGTCACCCCATCTTGGATTCCCCTAGGTCTCTTGTTTTCAGAAATGCACAGGTTTGGTAGGTTTCCCTAGGTGCCGGCTGAGCTAGAGGCCAAAATCTACAGGTAGGCACTTCGCAAAAAACACCTGTTTTCTTTTAAAAAATTGGATGTGTCCACGTTGCGCTTTGGGGCGTTTCCTGTCGCGGGCGCTAGGCCTACCCACACAAGTGAGGTATCATTTTTATCGGGAGACTTGGGGGAACGCTGGGTGGAAGGAAATTTGTGGCTCCTCTCAGATTCCAGAACTTTCTGCCACAGAAATGTGAGGAACATGTGCTTTTTTAGCCATATTTTGAGGTTTGCAAAGGATTCTGGGTAACAGAACCTGGTCCGAGCCCCACAAGTCACCCCATCTTGGATTCCCCTAGGTCTCTAGTTTTCATTAATGCACAGGTTTGGTAGGTTTCCCTAGGTGCCGGCTGAGCTAGATGCCAAAATCTAAAGGTAGGCACTTTGCAAAAAACACCTCTGTTTTCTTTAAAAAATGTGGATGTGTCCACGTTGCGCTTTGGGGCATTTCCTGTCGCGGGCGCTAGGCCTACCCACACAAGTGAGGTATCATTTTAATCAGGAGACTTGGGGGAATGCTGGGTGGAAGGAAATTTGTGGCTCCTCTCAGATTCCAGAACTTTCTGCCACAGAAATGAGAGGAACATGTGCTTTTTTAGCCAAATTTTGAGGTTTGCAAAGGATTCTGGGTAACTGAACCTGGTCCGAGCCCCACAAGTCACCCCATCTTGGATTCCCCTAGGTCTCTAGTTATTAGAAATGCACAGGTTTGGTAGGTTTCCCTAGGTGCCGGCTGAGCTAGAGGCCAAAATCTACAGGTAGGCACTTCGCAAAAACCACCTCTGTTTTCTTTCAAAAAGTTTGATGTGTCCAAGTTGCGCTTTGGGGCGTTTCCTGTCGCGGGCGCTAGGCCTACCCACACAAGTGAGGTATCATTTTTATCGGGAGACTTGGGGGAACGCTGGATAGAAGGAAATTTGTGGCTCCTCTCAGATTCCAGAACTTTCTGCCACAGAAATGTGAGGAACATGTGCTTTTTTAGCCAAATTTTGTGGTTTGCAAAGGATTCTGGGTAACAGAACCTGGTCCGAGCCCCACAAGTCACCCCATCTTGGATTCCCCTAGGTCTCAAATTTTTTGAAATGCACAGGTTTGGTAGGTTTCCCTAGGTGCCGGCTGAGCTAGAGGCCAAAATCTACAGGTAGGCACTTCGCAAAAAACACCTCTGTTTTCTTTCAAAAATTTGAATGTGTCCAATTTGCGCTTTGGGGCGTTTCCTGTCACGGGCGCTATGCCTTCCCACACAAGTGAGGTATAATTTTTATCGGGAGACTTGGGGGACTGCTGGGTGGAAGGAAATTTGTGGCTCCCCTCAGATTCCAGAACTTTCTGCCACAGAAATGTGAGGAACATGTGTTTTTGTACCCAAATTTTGAGGTTTGCAAAGGATTCTGGGTAACAGAACCTGGTCCGAGCCCCACAAGTCACCCCATCTTGGATTCCCCTAGGTCTCTAGTTTTCAGAAATGCACAGGTTTGGTAGGTTTCCCTAGGTGCCGGCTGAGCTAGAGGTAGGCACTTTGCAAAAAACACCTCTGTTTTCTTTCAAAAATTTGGATGTGTCCATGTTGCGCTTTGGGGCATTTCCTGTCGCGGGCGCTAGGCCTACCCACACAAGTGAGGTATCATTTTTATCGGGAGACTTGGGGGAACGCTGGGTGGAAGGAAATTTGTGGCTCCTCTCAGATTCCAGAACTTTCTGCCACAGAAATGTGAGGAACATGTGCTTTTTTAGCCATATTTTGAGGTTTGCAAAGGATTCTGGGTAACAGAACCTGGTCCGAGCCCCACAAGTCACCCCATCTTGGATTCCCCTAGGTCTCTTGTTTTCAGAAATGCACAGGTTTGGTAGGTTCCCTAGGTGCCGGCTGAGCTAGAGGCCAAAATCTACAGGTAGGGACTTTGCAAAAAACACCTCTGTTTTCTTTCAAAAATTTTGATGTGTCCAAGTTGCGCTTTGGGGCGTTTCCTGTCGCGGGCGCTAGGCCAACCCACACAAGTGAGGTATCATTTTTATCGGGAGACTTGGGGGAACGCTGGGTAGAAGGAAATTTGTGGCTCCTCTCAGATTCCAGAACTTTCTGCCACAGAAATGTGAGGAACATGTGCTTTTTTAGCCAAATTTTGAGGTTTGCAAAGGATTCTGGGTAACAGAACCTGGTCCGAGCCACACAAGTCACCCCATCTTGGATTCCCCTAGGTCTCAAATTTTTAGAAATGCACAGGTTTGGTAGGTTTCCCTAGGTGCCGGCTGAGCTAGAGGCCAAAATCTACAGGTAGGCACTTCGCAAAAAACACCTCTGTTTTCTTTCAAAAATTTGGATGTGTCCAAGTTGCGCTTTGGGGCGTTTCCTGTCGCGGGCGCTATGCCTTCCCACACAAGTGAGGTATCATTTTTATCGGGAGACTTGGGGGAACGCTGGGTGGAAGGAAATTTGTGGCTCCCCTCAGATTCCAGAACTTTCTGCCACAGAAATGTGAGGAACATGTGTTTTTTTACCCAAATTTTGAGGTTTGCAAAGGATTCTGGGTAACAGAACCCGGTCCGAGGCCCACAAGTCACCCCATCTTGGATTCCCCTAGGTCTCTTGTTTTCAGAAATGCATAGGTTTGGTAGGTTCCCTAGGTGCCGGCTGAGCTAGAGGCCAAAATCTACAGGTAGGCACTTTGCAAAAAACACCTCTGTTTTCTTTCAAAAATTTCGATGTGTCCAAGTTGCGCTTTGGGGCGTTTCCTGTCGCGGGCGCTAGGCCAACCCACACAAGTGAGGTATCATTTTTATCGGGAGACTTGGGGGAACGCTGGGTAGAAGGAAATTTGTGGCTCCTCTCAGATTCCAGAACTTTCTGCCACAGAAATGTGAGGAACATGTGCTTTTTTAGCCAAATTTTGAGGTTTGCAAAGGATTCTGGGTAACAGAACCTGGTCCGAGCCCCACAAGTCACCCCATCTTGTATTCCCCTAGGTCTCAAATTTTTAGAAATGCACAGGTTTGGTAGGTTTCCCTAGGTGCCGGCTGAGCTAGAGGCCAAAATCTACAGGTAGGCACTTCACAAAAAACACCTCTGTTTTCTTAAAAAAATTCGGATGTGTCCAAGTTGCGCTTTGGGGCATTTCCTGTCGCGGGCGCTATGCCTTCCCATACAAGTGAGGTATCATTTTTATCGGGAGACTTGGGGGAACGCTGTGTGGATGGAAATTTGTGGCTCCCCTCAGATTCTAGAACTTTCTGCCACAGAAATGTGAGGAACATGTGTTTTTGTACCCAAATTTTGAAGTTTGCAAAGGATTCTGGGTAACAGAACCTGGTCCGAGCCCCACAAGTCACCCCATCTTGGATTCCCCTAGGTCTCTAGTTTTCAGAAATGCACAGGTTTGGTAGGTTTCCCTAGGTGCCGGCTGAGCTAGATGCCAAAATCTAAAGGTAGGCACTTTGCAAAAAACACCTCTGTTTTCTTTAAAAAATGTGGATGTGTCCACGTTGCGCTTTGGGGCATTTCCTGTCGCGGGCGCTAGGCCTACCCACACAAGTGAGGTATCATTTTAATCAGGAGACTTGGGGGAATGCTGGGTGGAAGGAAATTTGTGGCTCCTCTCAGATTCCAGAACTTTCTGCCACAGAAATGAGAGGAACATGTGCTTTTTTAGCCAAATTTTGAGGTTTGCAAAGGATTCTGGGTAACTGAACCTGGTCCGAGCCCCACAAGTCACCCCATCTTGGATTCCCCTAGGTCTCTAGTTATTAGAAATGCACAGGTTTGGTAGGTTTCCCTAGGTGCCGGCTGAGCTAGAGGCCAAAATCTACAGGTAGGCACTTCGCAAAAACCACCTCTGTTTTCTTTCAAAAAGTTTGATGTGTCCAAGTTGCGCTTTGGGGCGTTTCCTGTCGCGGGCGCTAGGCCTACCCACACAAGTGAGGTATCATTTTTATCGGGAGACTTGGGGGAACGCTGGATAGAAGGAAATTTGTGGCTCCTCTCAGATTCCAGAACTTTCTGCCACAGAAATGTGAGGAACATGTGCTTTTTTAGCCAAATTTTGTGGTTTGCAAAGGATTCTGGGTAACAGAACCTGGTCCGAGCCCCACAAGTCACCCCATCTTGGATTCCCCTAGGTCTCAAATTTTTTGAAATGCACAGGTTTGGTAGGTTTCCCTAGGTGCCGGCTGAGCTAGAGGCCAAAATCTACAGGTAGGCACTTCGCAAAAAACACCTCTGTTTTCTTTCAAAAATTTGAATGTGTCCAATTTGCGCTTTGGGGCGTTTCCTGTCACGGGCGCTATGCCTTCCCACACAAGTGAGGTATCATTTTTATCGGGAGACTTGGGGGACTGCTGGGTGGAAGGAAATTTGTGGCTCCCCTCAGATTCCAGAACTTTCTGCCACAGAAATGTGAGGAACATGTGTTTTTGTACCCAAATTTTGAGGTTTGCAAAGGATTCTGGGTAACAGAACCTGGTCCGAGCCCCACAAGTCACCCCATCTTGGATTCCCCTAGGTCTCTAGTTTTCAGAAATGCACAGGTTTGGTAGGTTTCCCTAGGTGCCGGCTGAGCTAGAGGTAGGCACTTTGCAAAAAACACCTCTGTTTTCTTTCAAAAATGTGGATGTGTCCATGTTGCGCTTTGGGGCATTTCCTGTCGCGGGCGCTAGGCCTACCCACACAAGTGAGGTATCATTTTTATCGGGAGACTTGGGGGAACGCTGGGTGGAAGGAAATTTGTGGCTCCTCTCAGATTCCAGAACTTTCTGCCACAGAAATGTGAGGAACATGTGCTTTTTTAGCCATATTTTGAGGTTTGCAAAGGATTCTGGGTAACAGAACCTGGTCCGAGCCCCACAAGTCACCCCATCTTGGATTCCCCTAGGTCTCTTGTTTTCAGAAATGCACAGGTTTGGTAGGTTCCCTAGGTGCCGGCTGAGCTAGAGGCCAAAATCTACAGGTAGGGACTTTGCAAAAAACACCTCTGTTTTCTTTCAAAAATTTTGATGTGTCCAAGTTGCGCTTTGGGGCGTTTCCTGTCGCGGGCGCTAGGCCAACCCACACAAGTGAGGTATCATTTTTATCGGGAGACTTGGGGTACGCTGGGTAGAAGGAAATTTGTGGCTCCTCTCAGATTCCAGAACTTTCTGCCACAGAAATGTGAGGAACATGTGCTTTTTTAGCCAAATTTTGAGGTTTGCAAAGGATTCTGGGTAACAGAACCTGGTCCGAGCCACACAAGTCACCCTATCTTGGATTCCCCTAGGTCTCAAATTTTTAGAAATGCACAGGTTTGGTAGGTTTCCCTAGGTGCCGGCTGAGCTAGAGGCCAAAATCTACAGGTAGGCACTTCGCAAAAAACACCTGTTTTCTTTCAAAAATTTGGATGTGTCCAAGTTGCGCTTTGGGGCGTTTCCTGTCGCGGGCGCTATGCCTTCCCACACAAGTGAGGTATCATTTTTATCGGGAGACTTGGGGGAACGCTGGGTGGAAGGAAATTTGTGGCTCCCCTCAGATTCCAGAACTTTCTGCCACAGAAATGTGAGGAACATGTGTTTTTTTACCCAAATTTTGAGGTTTGCAAAGGATTCTGGGTAACAGAACCCGGTCCGAGGCCCACAAGTCACCCCATCTTGGATTCCCCTAGGTCTCTTGTTTTCAGAAATGCACAGGTTTGGTAGGTTCCCTAGGTGCCGGCTGAGCTAGAGGCCAAAATCTACAGGTAGGCACTTTGCAAAAAACACCTCTGTTTTCTTTCAAAAATTTCGATGTGTCCAAGTTGCGCTTTGGGGCGTTTCCTGTCGCGGGCGCTAGGCCAACCCACACAAGTGAGGTATCATTTTTATCGGGAGACTTGGGGGAACGCTGGGTAGAAGGAAATTTGTGGCTCCTCTCAGATTCCAGAACTTTCTGCCACAGAAATGTGAGGAACATGTGCTTTTTTAGCCAAATTTTGAGGTTTGCAAAGGATTCTGGGTAACAGAACCTGGTCCGAGCCCCACAAGTCACCCCATCTTGTATTCCCCTAGGTCTCAAATTTTTAGAAATGCACAGGTTTGGTAGGTTTCCCTAGGTGCCGGCTGAGCTAGAGGCCAAAATCTACAGGTAGGCACTTCACAAAAAACACCTCTGTTTTCTTAAAAAAATTCAGATGTGTCCAAGTTGCGCTTTGGGGCATTTCCTGTCGCGGGCGCTATGCCTTCCCATACAAGTGAGGTATCATTTTTATCGGGAGACTTGGGGGAACGCTGTGTGGAAGGAAATTTGTGGCTCCCCTCAGATTCTAGAACTTTCTGCCACAGAAATGTGAGGAACATGTGTTTTTGTACCCAAATTTTGAAGTTTGCAAAGGATTCTGGGTAACAGAACCTGGTCCGAGCCCCACAAGTCACCCCATCTTGGATTCCCCTAGGTCTCTAGTTTTCAGAAATGCACAGGTTTGGTAGGTTTCCCTAGGTGCCGGCTGAGCTAGAGGCCAAAATCTACAGTTAGGCACTTTGCAAAAAACACCTCTGTTTTCTTTCAAAAATTTGGATGTGTCCATGTTGCGCTTTGGGGCATTTCCTGTCGCGGGCGCTAGGCCTACCCACACAAGTGAGGTATCATTTTTATCGGGAGACTTGGGGGAACGCTGGGTGGAAGGAAATTTGTGGCTCCTCTCAGATTCCAGAACTTTCTGCCACAGAAATGTGAGGAACATGTGCTTTTTTAGCCATATTTTGAGGTTTGCAAAGGATTCTGGGTAACAGAACCTGGTCCGAGCCCCACAAGTCACCCCATCTTGGATTCCCCTAGGTCTCTTGTTTTCAGAAATGCACAGGTTTGGTAGGTTTGCCTAGGTGCCGGCTGAGCTAGAGGCCAAAATCTACAGGTAGGCACTACGCAAAAAACACCTCTGTTTTCTTTTAAAAAATTGGATGTGTCCACGTTGCGCTTTGGGGCGTTTCCTGTCGCGGGCGCTAGGCCTACCCACACAAGTGAGGTATCATTTTTATCGGGAGACTTGGGGGAACGCTGGGTGGAAGGAAATTCGTGGCTCCTCTCAGATTCCAGAACTTTCTGCCACAGAAATGTGAGGAACATGTGTTTTTTTAGCCAAATTTTGAGGTTTGCAAAGGATTCTGGGTAACAGAACCTGGTCCGAGCCCCACAAGTCACCCCATCTTGGATTCCCCTAGGACTCTAGTTTTCAGAAATGCACAAGTTTGGTAGGTTTCCCTAGGTGCCGGCTGAGCTAGAGGCCAAAATCTACAGGTAGGCACTTCGCAAAAAACACCTCTGTTTTCTTTAAAAAAATTGGATGTGTCCACGTTGCGCTTTGGGGCGTTTCCTGTCGCGGGCGCTAGGCCTACCCACACAAGTGAGGTATCATTTTTATCGGGACACTTGGTGGAACGCTGGGTGGAAGGAAATTTGTGGCTCCTCTCAGATTCAAGAACTTTCTGCCACAGAAATGTGAGGAACATGTTTTTTTTTAGGCAAATTTTGAGGTTTGCAAAGGATTCTGGGTAACAGAACCTGGTCCGAGCCCCACAAGTCACCCCATCTTGGATTCCCCTAGGTCTCTTGTTTTCAGAAATGCACAGGTTTGGTAGGTTTCCCTAGGTGCCGCCTGAGCTAGAGGCCAAAATCTACAGGTAGGCATTTCGCAAAAAACACCTCTGTTTTCTTTCAAAAATTTTGATGTGTCCAAGTTGCGCTTTGGGGCGTTTCCTGTCGCGGGCGCTAGGCCTACCCACACAAGTGAGGTATCATTTTTATCGGGAGACGTGGGGGAACGCTGGGTAGAAGGAAATTTGTGGCTCCTCTCAGATTCCAGAACTTTCTGCCACAGAAATGTGAGGAACATGTGCTTTTTTAGCCAAATTTTGAGGTTTGCAAAGGATTCTGGGTAACAGAACCTGGTCCGAGCCCCACAAGTCACCCCATCTTGGATTCCCCTAGGTCTCAAATTTTTAGAAATGCACAGGTTTGGTAGGTTTCCCTAGGTGCCGGCTGAGCTAGAGGCCAAAATCTACAGGTAGGCACTTCACAAAAAACACCTCTGTTTTCTGAAAAAAATTTGGATGTGTCCAAGTTGCGCTTTGGGGCGTTTCCTGTCGCGGGCGCTATGCCTTCCCACACAAGTGAGGTATAATTTTTATCGGGAGACTTGGGGGAACGCTGGGTGGAAGGAAATATGAGGCTCCCCTCAGATTCCAGAACTTTCTGCCACAGAAATGTGAGGAACATGTGTTTTTGTACCCAAATTTTGAAGTTTGCAAAGGATTCTGGGTAACAGAACCTGGTCTGAGCCCCACAAGTCACCCCATCTTGGATTCCCCTAGGTCTCAAATTTTTAGAAATGCACAGGTTTGGTAGGTTTCCCTAGGTGCCGGCTGAGCTAGAGGCCAAAATCTACAGATAGGCACTTCACAAAAAACACCTCCGTTTTCTTAAAAAAATTCGGATGTGTCCAAGTTGCACTTTGGGGAGTTTCCTGTCGCGGGCGCTATGCCTTCCCACACAAGTGAGATATCATTTTTATCGGGAGACTTGGGGGAACGCTGGGTGGAAGGAAATTTGTGGCTCCCCTCAGATTCCAGAACTTTCTGCCACAGAAATGTCAGGAACATGTGTTTTTGTACCCAAATTTTGAAGTTTGCAAAGGATTCTAGGTAACAGAACCTGGTCCGAGCCCCACAAGTCACCCCATCTTGGATTCCCCTAGGTCTCTAGTTTTCAGAAATGCACAGGTTTGGTAGGTTTCCCTAGGTGCCGGCTGAGCTAGAGGCCAAAATCTACAGGTAGGCACTTTGCAAAAAACACCTCTGTTTTCTTTCAAAAATTTGGATGTGTCCACGTTGCGCTTTGGGGCATTTCCTGTCGCGGGCGCTAGGCCTACCCACACAAGTGAGGTATCATTTTTATCGGGAGACTTGGGGGAACGCTGGGTGGAAGGAAATTTGTGGCTCCTCTCAGATTCCAGAACTTTCTGCCACAGAAATGTGAGGAACATGTGCTTTTTTAGCCATATTTTGAGGTTTGCAAAGGATTCTGGGTAACAGAACCTGGTCCGAGCCCCACAAGTCACCCCATCTTGGATTCCCCTAGGTCTCTTGTTTTCAGAAATGCACAGGTTTGGTAGGTTTCCCTAGGTGCCGGCTGAGCTAGAGGCCAAAATCTACAGGTAGGCACTTCGCAAAAAACACCTCTGTTTTCTTTTAAAAAATTGGATGTGTCCACGTTGCGCTTTGGGGCGTTTCCTGTCGCGGGCGCTAGGCCTACCCACACAAGTGAGGTATCATTTTTATCGGGAGACTTGGGGGAACGCTGGGTGGAAGGAAATTTGTGGCTCCTCTCAGATTCCAGAACTTTCTGCCACAGAAATGTGAGGAACATGTGTTTTTTTAGCCAAATTTTGAGGTTTGCAAAGGATTCTGGGTAACAGAACCTGGTCCGAGCCCCACAACTCACCCCATCTTGGATTCCCCTAGGTCTCTAGTTTTCAGAAATGCACAAGTTTGGTAGGTTTCCCTAGGTGCCGGCTGAGCTAGAGGCCAAAATCTACAGGTAGGCACTTCGCAAAAAACACCTCTGTTTTCTTTAAAAAAATTGGATGTGTCCACGTTGCGCTTTGGGGCGTTTCCTGTCGCGGGCGCTAGGCCTACCCACACAAGTGAGGTATTATTTTTATCGGGAGACTTGGGGGAACGCTGGGTGGAAGGAAATTTGTGGCTCCTCTCAGATTCAAGAACTTTCTGCCACAGAAATGTGAGGAACATGTTTTTTTTTAGGCAAATTTTGAGGTTTGCAAAGGATTCTGGGTAACAGAACCTGGTCCGAGCCCCACAAGTCACCCCATCTTGGATTCCCCTAGGTCTCTTGTTTTCAGAAATGCACAGGTTTGGTAGGTTTCCCTAGGTGCCGGCTGAGCTAGAGGCCAAAATCTACAGGTAGGCACTTCGCAAAAAACACCTCTGTTTTCTTTAAAAAATGTTGATGTGTCCAAGTTGCGCTTTGGGGCGTTTCCTGTCGCGGGCGCTAGGCCTACCCACACAAGTGAGGTATCATTTTTATCGGGAGACTTGGGGGAACGCTGGGTAGAAGGACATTTGTGGCTCCCCTCAGATTCCAGAACTTTCTGCCACAGAAATGTGAGGAACATGTGCTTTTTTAGCCAAATTTTGAGGTTTGCAAAGGATTCTGGGTAACAGAACCTGTTCCGAGCCCCACAAGTCACCCCATCTTGGATTCCCCTAGGTCTCTAGTTTTCAGAAATGCACAAGTTTGGTAGGTTTCCCTGGTGCCGGCTGAGCTAGAGGGCAAAATATACAGGTAGGCACTTCGCAAAAAACACCTCTGTTTTCTTTAAAAAAATTGGATGTGTACACGTTGCACTTTGGGGCGTTTCCTGTCGCGGGCGCTAGGCCTACCCACACAAGTGAGGTATCATTTTTATCGGGAGACTTGGGGGAACGCTGGGTGGAAGGAAATTTGTGGCTCCCCTCAGATTCCAGAACTTTCTGCCACAGAAATGTCAGGAACATGTGTTTTTGTACCCAAATTTTGAAGTTTGCAAAGGATTCTAGGTAACAGAACCTGGTCCGAGCCCCACAAGTCACCCCATCTTGGATTCCCCTAGGTCTCTAGTTTTCAGAAATGCACAGGTTTGGTAGGTTTCCCTAGGTGCCGGCTGAGCTAGAGGCCAAAATCTACAGGTAGGCACTTTGCAAAAAACACCTCTGTTTTCTTTCAAAAATTTGGATGTGTCCACGTTGCGCTTTGGGGCAATTCCTGTCGCGGGCGCTAGGCCTACCCACACAAGTGAGGTATCATTTTTATCGGGAGACTTGGGGGAACGCTGGGTGGAAGGAAATTTGTGGCTCCTCTCAGATTCCAGAACTTTCTGCCACAGAAATGTGAGGAACATGTGCTTTTTTAGCCATATTTTGAGGTTTGCAAAGGATTCTGGGTAACAGAACCTGGTCCGAGCCCCACAAGTCACCCCATCTTGGATTCCCCTAGGTCTCTTGTTTTCAGAAATGCACAGGTTTGGTAGGTTTCCCTAGGTGCCGGCTGAGCTAGAGGCCAAAATCTACAGGTAGGCACTTCGCAAAAAACACCTCTGTTTTCTTTTAAAAAATTGGATGTGTCCACGTTGCGCTTTGGGGCGTTTCCTGTCGCGGGCGCTAGGCCTACCCACACAAGTGAGGTATCATTTTTATCGGGAGACTTGGGGGAACGCTGGGTGGAAGGAAATTTGTGGCTCCTCTCAGATTCCAGAACTTTCTGCCACAGAAATGTGAGGAACATGTGTTTTTTTAGCCAAATTTTGAGGTTTGCAAAGGATTCTGGGTAACAGAACCTGGTCCGAGCCCCACAACTCACCCCATCTTGGATTCCCCTAGGTCTCTAGTTTTCAGAAATGCACAAGTTTGGTAGGTTTCCCTAGGTGCCGGCTGAGCTAGAGGCCAAAATCTACAGGTAGGCACTTCGCAAAAAACACCTCTGTTTTCTTTAAAAAAATTGGATGTGTCCACGTTGCGCTTTGGGGCGTTTCCTGTCGCGGGCGCTAGGCCTACCCACACAAGTGAGGTATTATTTTTATCGGGAGACTTGGGGGAACGCTGGGTGGAAGGAAATTTGTGGCTCCTCTCAGATTCAAGAACTTTCTGCCACAGAAATGTGAGGAACATGTTTTTTTTTAGGCAAATTTTGAGGTTTGCAAAGGATTCTGGGTAACAGAACCTGGTCCGAGCCCCACAAGTCACCCCATCTTGGATTCCCCTAGGTCTCTTGTTTTCAGAAATGCACAGGTTTGGTAGGTTTCCCTAGGTGCCGGCTGAGCTAGAGGCCAAAATCTACAGGTAGGCACTTCGCAAAAAACACCTCTGTTTTCTTTAAAAAATGTTGATGTGTCCAAGTTGCGCTTTGGGGCGTTTCCTGTCGCGGGCGCTAGGCCTACCCACACAAGTGAGGTATCATTTTTATCGGGAGACTTGGGGGAACGCTGGGTAGAAGGACATTTGTGGCTCCCCTCAGATTCCAGAACTTTCTGCCACAGAAATGTGAGGAACATGTGCTTTTTTAGCCAAATTTTGAGGTTTGCAAAGGATTCTGGGTAACAGAACCTGGTCCGAGCCCCACAAGTCACCCCATCTTGGATTCCCCTAGGTCTCAAATTTTTAGAAATGCACAGGTTTGGTAGGTTTCCCTAGGTGCCGGCTGAGCTAGAGGCCAAAATCTACAGGTAGGCACTTCACAAAAAACACCTCTGTTTTCTTAAAAAAATTCGGATGTGTCCAAGTTGCGCTTTGGGGCTTTTCCTGTCGCGGGCGCTATGCCTTCCCACACAAGTGAGGTATCATTTTTATCGGGAGACTTGGGGGAACGCTGGGTGGAAGGAAATTTGTGGCTCCACTCAGATTCCAGAACTTTCAGCCACAGAAATGTGAGGAACATGTGTTTTTGTACCCAAATTTTGAAGTTTGCAAAGGATTCTGGGTAACAGAACCTGGTCCGAGCCCCACAAGTCACCCCATCTTGGATTCCCCTAGGTCTCTAGTTTTCAGAAATGCACAGGTTTGGTAGGTTTCCCTAGGTGCCGGCTGAGCTAGAGGCCAAAATCTACAGGTAGGCACTTTGCAAAAAACACCTCTGTTTTCTTTCAAAAATTTCGATGTGTCCAAGTTGCGCTTTGGGGCGTTTCCTGTCGCGGGCGCTAGGCCAACCCACACAAGTGAGGTATCCTTTTTATCGGGAGACTTGGGGGAACGCTGGGTAGAAGGAAATTTGTGGCTCCTCTCAGATTCCAGAACTTTCTGCCACAGAAATGTGAGGAACATGTGCTTTTTTAGCCAAATTTTGAGGTTTGCAAAGGATTCTGGGTAACAGAACCTGGTCCGAGCCCCACAAGTCACCCCATCTTGTATTCCCCTAGGTCTCAAATTTTTAGAAATGCACAGGTTTGGTAGGTTTCCCTAGGTGCCGGCTGAGCTAGAGGCCAAAATCTACAGGTAGGCACTTCACAAAAAACACCTCTGTTTTCTTAAAAAAATTCGGATGTGTCCAAGTTGCGCTTTGGGGCATTTCCTGTCGCGGGCGCTATGCCTTCCCATACAAGTGAGGTATCATTTTTATCGGGAGACTTGGGGGAACGCTGGGTGGAAGGAAATTTGTGGCTCCTCTCAGATTCCAGAACTTTCTGCCACAGAAATGTGAGGAACATGTGCTTTTTTAGCCATATTTTGAGGTTTGCAAAGGATTCTGGGTAACAGAACCTGGTCCGAGCCCCACAAGTCACCCCATCTTGGATTCCCCTAGGTCTCTTGTTTTCAGAAATGCACAGGTTTGGTAGGTTTGCCTAGGTGCCGGCTGAGCTAGAGGCCAAAATCTACAGGTAGGCACTACGCAAAAAACACCTCTGTTTTCTTTTAAAAAATTGGATGTGTCCACGTTGCGCTTTGGGGCGTTTCCTGTCGCGGGCGCTAGGCCTACCCACACAAGTGAGGTATCATTTTTATCGGGAGACTTGGGGGAACGCTGGGTGGAAGGAAATTTGTGGCTCCTCTCAGATTCCAGAACTTTCTGCCACAGAAATGTGAGGAACATGTGTTTTTTTAGCCAAATTTTGAGGTTTGCAAAGGATTCTGGGTAACAGAACCTGGTCCGAGCCCCACAAGTCACCCCATCTTGGATTCCCCTAGGACTCTAGTTTTCAGAAATGCACAAGTTTGGTAGGTTTCCCTAGGTGCCGGCTGAGCTAGAGGCCAAAATCTACAGGTAGGCACTTCGCAAAAAACACCTCTGTTTTCTTTAAAAAAATTGGATGTGTCCACGTTGCGCTTTGGGGCGTTTCCTGTCGCGGGCGCTAGGCCTACCCACACAAGTGAGGTATCATTTTTATCGGGACACTTGGGGGAACGCTGGGTGGAAGGAAATTTGTGGCTCCTCTCAGATTCAAGAACTTTCTGCCACAGAAATGTGAGGAACATGTTTTTTTTTAGCCAAATTTTGAGGTTTGCAAAGGATTCTGGGTAACAGAACCTGGTCCGAGCCCCACAAGTCACCCCATCTTGGATTCCCCTAGGACTCTAGTTTTCAGAAATGCACAAGTTTGGTAGGTTTCCCTAGGTGCCGGCTGAGCTAGAGGCCAAAATCTACAGGTAGGCACTTCACAAAAAACACCTCTGTTTTCTTTAAAAAATTCGGATGTGTCCAAGTTGCGCTTTGGGGCATTTCCTGTCGCGGGCGCTATGCCTTCCCATACAAGTGAGGTATCATTTTTATCGGGAGACTTGGGGGAACGCTGGGTGGAAGGAAATTTGTGGCTCCTCTCAGATTCCAGAACTTTCTGCCACAGAAATGTGAGGAACATGTGCTTTTTTAGCCATATTTTGAGGTTTGCAAAGGATTCTGGGTAACAGAACCTGGTCCGAGCCCCACAAGTCACCCCATCTTGGATTCCCCTAGGTCTCTTGTTTTCAGAAATGCACAGGTTTGGTAGGTTTGCCTAGGTGCCGGCTGAGCTAGAGGCCAAAATCTACAGGTAGGCACTACGCAAAAAACACCTCTGTTTTCTTTTAAAAAATTGGATGTGTCCACGTTGCGCTTTGGGGCGTTTCCTGTCGCGGGCGCTAGGCCTACCCACACAAGTGAGGTATCATTTTTATCGGGAGACTTGGGGGAACGCTGGGTGGAAGGAAATTTGTGGCTCCTCTCAGATTCCAGAACTTTCTGCCACAGAAATGTGAGGAACATGTGTTTTTTTAGCCAAATTTTGAGGTTTGCAAAGGATTCTGGGTAACAGAACCTGGTCCGAGCCCCACAAGTCACCCCATCTTGGATTCCCCTAGGACTCTAGTTTTCAGAAATGCACAAGTTTGGTAGGTTTCCCTAGGTGCCGGCTGAGCTAGAGGCCAAAATCTACAGGTAGGCACTTCGCAAAAAACACCTCTGTTTTCTTTAAAAAAATTGGATGTGTCCACGTTGCGCTTTGGGGCGTTTCCTGTCGCGGGCGCTAGGCCTACCCACACAAGTGAGGTATCATTTTTATCGGGACACTTGGGGGAACGCTGGGTGGAAGGAAATTTGTGGCTCCTCTCAGATTCAAGAACTTTCTGCCACAGAAATGTGAGGAACATGTTTTTTTTTAGCCAAATTTTGAGGTTTGCAAAGGATTCTGGGTAACAGAACCTGGTCCGAGCCCCACAAGTCACCCCATCTTGGATTCCCCTAGGACTCTAGTTTTCAGAAATGCACAAGTTTGGTAGGTTTCCCTAGGTGCCGGCTGAGCTAGAGGCCAAAATCTACAGGTAGGCACTTCGCAAAAAACACCTCTGTTTTCTTTAAAAAAATTGGATGTGTCCACGTTGCGCTTTGGGGCGTTTCCTGTCGCGGGCGCTAGGCCTACCCACACAAGTGAGGTATCATTTTTATCGGGACACTTGGGGGAACGCTGGGTGGAAGGAAATTTGTGGCTCCTCTCAGATTCAAGAACTTTCTGCCACAGAAATGTGAGGAACATGTTTTTTTTTAGGCAAATTTTGAGGTTTGCAAAGGATTCTGGGTAACAGAACATGGTCCGAGCCCCACAAGTCATCCCATCTTGGATTCCCCTAGGTCTCTTGTTTTCAGAAATGCACAGGTTTGGTAGGTTTCCCTAGGTGCCGCCTGAGCTAGAGGCCAAAATCTACAGGTAGGCATTTCGCAAAAAACACCTCTGTTTTCTTTCAAAAATGTTGATGTGTCCAAGTTGCGCTTGCGTTTCCTGTCGCGGGCGCTAGGCCTACCCACACAAGTGAGGTATCATTTTTATCGGGAGACGTGGGGGAACGCTGGGTAGAAGGAAATTTGTGGCTCCTCTCAGATTCCAGAACTTTCTGCCACAGAAATGTGAGGAACATGTGCTTTTTTAGCCAAATTTTGAGGTTTGCAAAGGATTCTGGGTAACAGAACCTGGTCCGAGCCCCACAAGTCACCCCATCTTGGATTCCCCTAGGTCTCTTGTTTTCAGAAATGCACAGGTTTGGTAGGTTTCCCTAGGTGCCGGCTGAGCTAGAGGCCAAAATCTACAGGTAGGCACTTCACAAAAAACACCTCTGTTTTCTGAAAAAAATTTGGATGTGTCCAAGTTGCGCTTTGGGGCGTTTCCTGTCGCGGGCGCTATGCCTTCCCACACAAGTGAGGTATAATTTTTATCGGGAGACTTGGGGGAACGCTGGGTGGAAGGAAATATGTGGCTCCCCTCAGATTCCAGAACTTTCTGCCACAGAAATGTGAGGAACATGTGTTTTTGTACGCAAATTTTGAAGTTTGCAAAGGATGCTGGGTAACAGAACCTGGTCCGAGCCCCACAAGTCACCCCATCTTGGATTCCCCTAGGTCTCTAGTTTTCAGAAATGCACAGGTTTGGTAGGTTTCCCTAGGTGCCGGCTGAGCTAGAGGCCAAAATCTACAGGTAGGCACTTCGCAAAAAACACCTCTGTTTTCTTTTAAAAATTTTGATGTGTCCAAGTTGCGCTTTGGGGCGTTTCCTGTCGCGGGCGCTAGGCCTACCCACACAAGTGAGGTATTATTTTTATCGGGAGACTTGGGGGAACGCTGGGTGGAAGGAAATTTGTGGCTCCTCTCAGATTCAAGAACTTTCTGACACAGAAATGTGAGGAACATGTTTTTTTTTAGGCAAATTTTGAGGTTTGCAAAGGATTCTGGGTAACAGAACCTGGTCCGAGCCCCACAAGTCACCCCATCTTGGATTCCCCTAGGTCTCTTGTTTTCAGAAATGCACAGGTTTGGTAGGTTTCCCTAGGTGCCGGCTGAGCTAGAGGCCAAAATCTACAGGTAGGCTCTTTGCAAAAAACACCACTGTTTTCTTTCAAAAATGTGGATGTGTCCAAGTTGCGCTTTGGGGCGTTTCCTGTCGCGGGCGCTATGCCTTCCCGCACAAGTGAGGTATCATTTTTATCGGGAGACTTGGGGGAACGCTGGGTAGAAGGACATTTTTGGCTCCTCTCAGATTCCAGAACTTTCTGCCACAGAAATGTGAGGAACATGTGCTTTTTTAGCCAAATTTTGAGGTTTGCAAAGGATTCTGGGTAACAGAACCTGGTCCGAGCCCCACAAGTCACCCCATCTTGGATTCCCCTAGGTCTCAAATTTTTAGAAATGCACAGGTTTGGTAGGTTTCCCTAGGTGCCGGCTGAGCTAGAGGCCAAAATCTACAGATAGGCACTTCACAAAAAACACCTCCGTTTTCTTAAAAAAATTCGGATGTGTCCAAGTTGCACTTTGGGGAGTTTCCTGTCGCGGGCGCTATGCCTTCCCACACAAGTGAGGTATCATTTTTATCGGGAGACTTGGGGGAACGCTGGGTGGAAGGAAATTTGTGGCTCCTCTCAGATTCCAGAACTTTCTGCCACAGAAATGTGAGGAACATGTGTTTTTTTAGCCAAATTTTGAGGTTTGCAAAGGATTCTGGGTAACAGAACCTGGTCCGAGCCCCACAACTCACCCCATCTTGGATTCCCCTAGGTCTCTAGTTTTCAGAAATGCACAAGTTTGGTAGGTTTCCCTAGGTGCCGGCTGAGCTAGAGGCCAAAATCTACAGGTAGGCACTTCGCAAAAAACACCTCTGTTTTCTTTAAAAAAATTGGATGTGTCCACGTTGTGCTTTGGGGCGTTTCCTGTCGCGGGCGCTAGGCCTACCCACACAAGTGAGGTATTATTTTTATCGGGAGACTTGGGGGAACGCTGGGTGGAAGGAAATTTGTGGCTCCTCTCAGATTCAAGAACTTTCTGACACAGAAATGTGAGGAACATGTTTTTTTTTAGGCAAATTTTGAGGTTTGCAAAGGATTCTGGGTAACAGAACCTGGTCCGAGCCCCACAAGTCACCCCATCTTGGATTCCCCTAGGTCTCTTGTTTTCAGAAATGCACAGGTTTGGTAGGTTTCCCTAGGTGCCGGCTGAGCTAGAGGCCAAAATCTACAGGTAGGCTCTTTGCAAAAAACACCACTGTTTTCTTTCAAAAATGTGGATGTGTCCAAGTTGCGCTTTGGGGCGTTTCCTGTCGCGGGCGCTATGCCTTCCCGCACAAGTGAGTTATCATTTTTATCGGGAGACTTGGGGGAACGCTGGGTAGAAGGACATTTTTGGCTCCTCTCAGATTCCAGAACTTTCTGCCACAGAAATGTGAGGAACATGTGCTTTTTTAGCCAAATTTTGAGGTTTGCAAAGGATTCTGGGTAACAGAACCTGGTCCGAGCCCCAAAAGTCACCCCATCTTGGATTCCCCTAGGTCTCAAATTTTTAGAAATGCACAGGTTTGGTAGGTTTCCCTAGGTGCCGGCTGAGCTAGAGGCCAAAATCTACAGATAGGCACTTCACAAAAAACACCTCCGTTTTCTTAAAAAAATTCGGATGTGTCCAAGTTGCACTTTGGGGAGTTTCCTGTCGCGGGCGCTATGCCTTCCCACACAAGTGAGGTATCATTTTAATCGGGAGACTTGGGGGAACGCTGGGTGGAAGGAAATTTGTGGCTCCCCTCAGATTCCAGAACTTTCTGCCACAGAAATGTCAGGAACATGTGTTTTTGTACCCAAATTTTGAAGTTTGCAAAGGATTCTAGGTAACAGAACCTGGTCCGAGCCCCACAAGTCACCCCATCTTGGATTCCCCTAGGTCTCTAGTTTTCAGAAATGCACAGGTTTGGTAGGTTTCCCTAGGTGCCGGCTGAGCTAGAGGCCAAAATCTACAGGTAGGCACTTTGCAAAAAACACCTCTGTTTTCTTTCAAAAATTTGGATGTGTCCACGTTGCGCTTTGGGGCATTTCCTGTCGCGGGCGCTAGGCCTACCCACAAAAGTGAGGTATCATTTTTATCGGGAGACTTGGGGGAACGCTGGGTGGAAGGAAATTTGTGGCTCCTCTCAGATTCCAGAACTTTCTGCCACAGAAATGTGAGGAACATGTGCTTTTTTAGCCATATTTTGAGGTTTGCAAAGGATTCTGGGTAACAGAACCTGGTCCGAGCCCCACAAGTCACCCCATCTTGGATTCCCCTAGGTCTCTTGTTTTCAGAAATGCACAGGTTTGGTAGGTTTCCCTAGGTGCCGGCTGAGCTAGAGGCCAAAATCTACAGGTAGGCACTTCGCAAAAAACACCTCTGTTTTCTTTTAAAAAATTGGATGTGTCCACGTTGCGCTTTGGGGCGTTTCCTGTCGCGGGCGCTAGGCCTACCCACACAAGTGAGGTATCATTTTTATCGGGAGACTTGGGGGAACGCTGGGTGGAAGGAAATTTGTGGCTCCTCTCAGATTCCAGAACTTTCTGCCACAGAAATGTGAGGAACATGTGTTTTTTTAGCCAAATTTTGAGGTTTGCAAAGGATTCTGGGTAACAGAACCTGGTCCGAGCCCCACAACTCACCCCATCTTGGATTCCCCTAGGTCTCTAGTTTTCAGAAATGCACAAGTTTGGTAGGTTTCCCTAGGTGCCGGCTGAGCTAGAGGCCAAAATCTACAGGTAGGCACTTCGCAAAAAACACCTCTGTTTTCTTTAAAAAAATTGGATGTGTCCACGTTGCGCTTTGGGGCGTTTCCTGTCGCGGGCGCTAGGCCTACCCACACAAGTGAGGTATTATTTTTATCGGGAGACTTGGGGGAACGCTGGGTGGAAGGAAATTTGTGGCTCCTCTCAGATTCAAGAACTTTCTGACACAGAAATGTGAGGAACATGTTTTTTTTTAGGCAAATTTTGAGGTTTGCAAAGGATTCTGGGTAACAGAACCTGGTCCGAGCCCCACAAGTCACCCCATCTTGGATTCCCCTAGGTCTCTTGTTTTCAGAAATGCACAGGTTTGGTAGGCTTCCCTAGGTGCCGGCTGAGCTAGAGGCCAAAATCTACAGGTAGGCACTTCGCAAAAAACACCTCTGTTTTCTTTAAAAAATGTTGATGTGTCCAAGTTGCGCTTTGGGGCTTTTCCTGTCGCGGGCGCTATGCCTTCCCACACAAGTGAGGTATCATTTTTATCGGGAGACTTGGGGGAACGCTGGGTGGAAGGAAATTTGTGGCTCCACTCAGATTCCAGAACTTTCAGCCACAGAAATGTGAGGAACATGTGTTTTTGTACCCAAATTTTGAAGTTTGCAAAGGATTCTGGGTAACAGAACCTGGTCCGAGCCCCACAAGTCACCCCATCTTGGATTCCCCTAGGTCTCTAGTTTTCAGAAATGCACAGGTTTGGTAGGTTTCCCTAGGTGCCGGCTGAGCTAGAGGCCAAAATCTACAGGTAGGCACTTTGCAAAAAACACCTCTGTTTTCTTTCAAAAATTTCGATGTGTCCAAGTTGCGCTTTGGGGCGTTTCCTGTCGCGGGCGCTAGGCCAACCCACACAAGTGAGGTATCCTTTTTATCGGGAGACTTGGGGGAACGCTGGGTAGAAGGAAATTTGTGGCTCCTCTCAGATTCCAGAACTTTCTGCCACAGAAATGTGAGGAACATGTGCTTTTTTAGCCAAATTTTGAGGTTTGCAAAGGATTCTGGGTAACAGAACCTGGTCCGAGCCCCACAAGTCACCCCATCTTGTATTCCCCTAGGTCTCAAATTTTTAGAAATGCACAGGTTTGGTAGGTTTCCCTAGGTGCCGGCTGAGCTAGAGGCCAAAATCTACAGGTAGGCACTTCACAAAAAACACCTCTGTTTTCTTAAAAAAATTCGGATGTGTCCAAGTTGCGCTTTGGGGCATTTCCTGTCGCGGGCGCTATGCCTTCCCATACAAGTGAGGTATCATTTTTATCGGGAGACTTGGGGGAACGCTGGGTGGAAGGAAATTTGTGGCTCCTCTCAGATTCCAGAACTTTCTGCCACAGAAATGTGAGGAACATGTGCTTTTTTAGCCATATTTTGAGGTTTGCAAAGGATTCTGGGTAACAGAACCTGGTCCGAGCCCCACAAGTCACCCCATCTTGGATTCCCCTAGGTCTCTTGTTTTCAGAAATGCACAGGTTTGGTAGGTTTGCCTAGGTGCCGGCTGAGCTAGAGGCCAAAATCTACAGGTAGGCACTACGCAAAAAACACCTCTGTTTTCTTTTAAAAAATTGGATGTGTCCACGTTGCGCTTTGGGGCGTTTCCTGTCGCGGGCGCTAGGCCTACCCACACAAGTGAGGTATCATTTTTATCGGGAGACTTGGGGGAACGCTGGGTGGAAGGAAATTTGTGGCTCCTCTCAGATTCCAGAACTTTCTGCCACAGAAATGTGAGGAACATGTGTTTTTTTAGCCAAATTTTGAGGTTTGCAAAGGATTCTGGGTAACAGAACCTGGTCCGAGCCCCACAAGTCACCCCATCTTGGATTCCCCTAGGACTCTAGTTTTCAGAAATGCACAAGTTTGGTAGGTTTCCCTAGGTGCCGGCTGAGCTAGAGGCCAAAATCTACAGGTAGGCACTTCGCAAAAAACACCTCTGTTTTCTTTAAAAAAATTGGATGTGTCCACGTTGCGCTTTGGGGCGTTTCCTGTCGCGGGCGCTAGGCCTACCCACACAAGTGAGGTATCATTTTTATCGGGACACTTGGGGGAACGCTGGGTGGAAGGAAATTTGTGGCTCCTCTCAGATTCAAGAACTTTCTGCCACAGAAATGTGAGGAACATGTTTTTTTTTAGCCAAATTTTGAGGTTTGCAAAGGATTCTGGGTAACAGAACCTGGTCCGAGCCCCACAAGTCACCCCATCTTGGATTCCCCTAGGACTCTAGTTTTCAGAAATGCACAAGTTTGGTAGGTTTCCCTAGGTGCCGGCTGAGCTAGAGGCCAAAATCTACAGGTAGGCACTTCACAAAAAACACCTCTGTTTTCTTTAAAAAATTCGGATGTGTCCAAGTTGCGCTTTGGGGCATTTCCTGTCGCGGGCGCTATGCCTTCCCATACAAGTGAGGTATCATTTTTATCGGGAGACTTGGGGGAACGCTGGGTGGAAGGAAATTTGTGGCTCCTCTCAGATTCCA
The DNA here is from genome assembly GCF_031143425.1 of Pleurodeles waltl. Classification (NCBI taxonomy): domain Eukaryota; kingdom Metazoa; phylum Chordata; class Amphibia; order Caudata; family Salamandridae; genus Pleurodeles; species Pleurodeles waltl. The sequence continues at coordinate 918,222,548 of NC_090439.1, read as the reverse complement.
GAACTTTCTGCCACAGAAATGTGAGGAACATGTGCTTTTTTAGCCATATTTTGAGGTTTGCAAAGGATTCTGGGTAACAGAACCTGGTCCGAGCCCCACAAGTCACCCCATCTTGGATTCCCCTAGGTCTCTTGTTTTCAGAAATGCACAGGTTTGGTAGGTTTGCCTAGGTGCCGGCTGAGCTAGAGGCCAAAATCTACAGGTAGGCACTACGCAAAAAACACCTCTGTTTTCTTTTAAAAAATTGGATGTGTCCACGTTGCGCTTTGGGGCCTTTCCTGTCGCGGGCGCTAGGCCTACCCACACAAGTGAGGTATCATTTTTATCGGGAGACTTGGGGGAACGCTGGGTGGAAGGAAATTTGTGGCTCCTCTCAGATTCCAGAACTTTCTGCCACAGAAATGTGAGGAACATGTGTTTTTTTAGCCAAATTTTGAGGTTTGCAAAGGATTCTGGGTAACAGAACCTGGTCCGAGCCCCACAAGTCACCCCATCTTGGATTCCCCTAGGACTCTAGTTTTCAGAAATGCACAAGTTTGGTAGGTTTCCCTAGGTGCCGGCTGAGCTAGAGGCCAAAATCTACAGGTAGGCACTTCGCAAAAAACACCTCTGTTTTCTTTAAAAAAATTGGATGTGTCCACGTTGCGCTTTGGGGCGTTTCCTGTCGCGGGCGCTAGGCCTACCCACACAAGTGAGGTATCATTTTTATCGGGACACTTGGGGGAACGCTGGGTGGAAGGAAATTTGTGGCTCCTCTCAGATTCAAGAACTTTCTGCCACAGAAATGTGAGGAACATGTTTTTTTTTAGCCAAATTTTGAGGTTTGCAAAGGATTCTGGGTAACAGAACCTGGTCCGAGCCCCACAAGTCACCCCATCTTGGATTCCCCTAGGACTCTAGTTTTCAGAAATGCACAAGTTTGGTAGGTTTCCCTAGGTGCCGGCTGAGCTAGAGGCCAAAATCTACAGGTAGGCACTTCGCAAAAAACACCTCTGTTTTCTTTAAAAAAATTGGATGTGTCCACGTTGCGCTTTGGGGCGTTTCCTGTCGCGGGCGCTAGGCCTACCCACACAAGTGAGGTATCATTTTTATCGGGACACTTGGGGGAACGCTGGGTGGAAGGAAATTTGTGGCTCCTCTCAGATTCAAGAACTTTCTGCCACAGAAATGTGAGGAACATGTTTTTTTTTAGGCAAATTTTGAGGTTTGCAAAGGATTCTGGGTAACAGAACATGGTCCGAGCCCCACAAGTCATCCCATCTTGGATTCCCCTAGGTCTCTTGTTTTCAGAAATGCACAGGTTTGGTAGGTTTCCCTAGGTGCCGCCTGAGCTAGAGGCCAAAATCTACAGGTAGGCATTTCGCAAAAAACACCTCTGTTTTCTTTCAAAAATGTTGATGTGTCCAAGTTGCGCTTGCGTTTCCTGTCGCGGGCGCTAGGCCTACCCACACAAGTGAGGTATCATTTTTATCGGGAGACGTGGGGGAACGCTGGGTAGAAGGAAATTTGTGGCTCCTCTCAGATTCCAGAACTTTCTGCCACAGAAATGTGAGGAACATGTGCTTTTTTAGCCAAATTTTGAGGTTTGCAAAGGATTCTGGGTAACAGAACCTGGTCCGAGCCCCACAAGTCACCCCATCTTGGATTCCCCTAGGTCTCTTGTTTTCAGAAATGCACAGGTTTGGTAGGTTTCCCTAGGTGCCGGCTGAGCTAGAGGCCAAAATCTACAGGTAGGCACTTCACAAAAAACACCTCTGTTTTCTGAAAAAAATTTGGATGTGTCCAAGTTGCGCTTTGGGGCGTTTCCTGTCGCGGGCGCTATGCCTTCCCACACAAGTGAGGTATAATTTTTATCGGGAGACTTGGGGGAACGCTGGGTGGAAGGAAATATGTGGCTCCCCTCAGATTCCAGAACTTTCTGCCACAGAAATGTGAGGAACATGTGTTTTTGTACGCAAATTTTGAAGTTTGCAAAGGATGCTGGGTAACAGAACCTGGTCCGAGCCCCACAAGTCACCCCATCTTTGATTCCCCTAGGTCTCTAGTTTTCAGAAATGCACAGGTTTGGTAGGTTTCCCTAGGTGCCGGCTGAGCTAGAGGCCAAAATCTACAGGTAGGCACTTCGCAAAAAACACCTCTGTTTTCTTTTAAAAATTTTGATGTGTCCAAGTTGCGCTTTGGGGCGTTTCCTGTCGCGGGCGCTATGCCTTCCCATACAAGTGAGGTATCATTTTTATCGGGAGACTTGGGGGAACGCTGGGTGGAAGGAAATTTGTGGCTCCTCTCAGATTCCAGAACTTTCTGCAACAGAAATGTGAGGAACATGTGTTTTTTTACCCAAATTTTGACGTTTGCAAAGGATTCTGGGTAACAGAACCTGGTCCGAGCCCCACAAGTCACCCCATCTTGGATTCCCCTAGGTCTCTAGTTTTCAGAAATGCACAGGTTTGGTAGGTTTCCCTAGGTGCCGGCTGAGCTAGAGGCCAAAATCTACAGGTAGGCACTTCACAAAAAACACCTCTGTTTTCTTAAAAAAATTCGGATGTGTCCAAGTTGCGCTTTGGGGCATTTCCTGTCGCGGGCGCTATGCCTTCCCATACAAGTGAGGTATCATTTTTATCGGGAGACTTGGGGGAACGCTGTGTGGAAGGAAATTTGTGGCTCCCCTCAGATTCTAGAACTTTCTGCCACAGAAATGTGAGGAACATGTGTTTTTGTACCCAAATTTTGAAGTTTGCAAAGGATTCTGGGTAACAGAACCTGGTCCGAGCCCCACAAGTCACCCCATCTTGGATTCCCCTAGGTCTCTAGTTTTCAGAAATGCACAGGTTTGGTAGGTTTCCCTAGGTGCCGGCTGAGCTAGAGGCCAAAATCTACAGGTAGGCACTTTGCAAAAAACACCTCTGTTTTCTTTCAAAAATTTGGATGTGTCCATGTTGCGCTTTGGGGCATTTCCTGTCGCGGGCGCTAGGCCTACCCACACAAGTGAGGTATCATTTTTATCGGGAGACTTGGGGGAACGCTGGGTGGAAGGAAATTTGTGGCTCCTCTCAGATTCCAGAACTTTCTGCCACAGAAATGTGAGGAACATGTGCTTTTTTAGCCATATTTTGAGGTTTGCAAAGGATTCTGGGTAACAGAACCTGGTCCGAGCCCCACAAGTCACCCCATCTTGGATTCCCCTAGGTCTCTTGTTTTCAGAAATGCACAGGTTTGGTAGGTTTGCCTAGGTGCCGGCTGAGCTAGAGGCCAAAATCTACAGGTAGGCACTACGCAAAAAACACCTCTGTTTTCTTTTAAAAAATTGGATGTGTCCACGTTGCGCTTTGGGGCGTTTCCTGTCGCGGGCGCTAGGCCTACCCACACAAGTGAGGTATCATTTTTATCGGGAGACTTGGGGGAACGCTGGGTGGAAGGAAATTTGTGGCTCCTCTCAGATTCCAGAACTTTCTGCCACAGAAATGTGAGGAACATGTGTTTTTTTAGCCAAATTTTGAGGTTTGCAAAGGATTCTGGGTAACAGAACCTGGTCCGAGCCCCACAAGTCACCCCATCTTGGATTCCCCTAGGACTCTAGTTTTCAGAAATGCACAAGTTTGGTAGGTTTCCCTAGGTGCCGGCTGAGCTAGAGGCCAAAATCTACAGGTAGGCACTTCGCAAAAAACACCTCTGTTTTCTTTAAAAAAATTGGATGTGTCCACGTTGCGCTTTGGGGCGTTTCCTGTCGCGGGCGCTAGGCCTACCCACACAAGTGAGGTATCATTTTTATCGGGACACTTGGGGGAACGCTGGGTGGAAGGAAATTTGTGGCTCCTCTCAGATTCAAGAACTTTCTGCCACAGAAATGTGAGGAACATGTTTTTTTTTAGGCAAATTTTGAGGTTTGCAAAGGATTCTGGGTAACAGAACCTGGTCCGAGCCCCACAAGTCACCCCATCTTGGATTCCCCTAGGTCTCTTGTTTTCAGAAATGCACAGGTTTGGTAGGTTTCCCTAGGTGCCGCCTGAGCTAGAGGCCAAAATCTACAGGTAGGCATTTCGCAAAAAACACCTCTGTTTTCTTTCAAAAATTTTGATGTGTCCAAGTTGCGCTTTGGGGCGTTTCCTGTCGCGGGCGCTAGGCCTACCCACACAAGTGAGGTATCATTTTTATCGGGAGACGTGGGGGAACGCTGGGTAGAAGGAAATTTGTGGCTCCTCTCAGATTCCAGAACTTTCTGCCACAGAAATGTGAGGAACATGTGCTTTTTTAGCCAAATTTTGAGGTTTGCAAAGGATTCTGGGTAACAGAACCTGGTCCGAGCCCCACAAGTCACCCCATCTTGGATTCCCCTAGGTCTCAAATTTTTAGAAATGCACAGGTTTGGTAGGTTTCCCTAGGTGCCGGCTGAGTTAGAGGCCAAAATCTACAGGTAGGCACTTCACAAAAAACACCTCTGTTTTCTGAAAAAAATTTGGATGTGTCCAAGTTGCGCTTTGGGGCGTTTCCTGTCGCGGGCGCTATGCCTTCCCACACAAGTGAGGTATAATTTTTATCGGGAGACTTGGGGGAACGCTGGGTGGAAGGAAATATGTGGCTCCCCTCAGATTCCAGAACTTTCTGCCACAGAAATGTGAGGAACATGTGTTTTTGTACCCAAATTTTGAAGTTTGCAAAGGATGCTGGGTAACAGAACCTGGTCCGAGCCCCACAAGTCACCCCATCTTGGATTCCCCTAGGTCTCTAGTTTTCAGAAATGCACAGGTTTGGTAGGTTTCCCTAGGTGCCGGCTGAGCTAGAGGCCAAAATCTACAGGTAGGCTCTTTGCAAAAAACACCACTGTTTTCTTTCAAAAATTTGGATGTGTCCAAGTTGCGCTTTGGGGCGTTTCCTGTCGCGGGCGCTATGCCTTCCCGCACAAGTGAGGTATCATTTTTATCGGGAGACTTGGGGGAACGCTGGGTAGAAGGAAATTTTTGGCTCCTCTCAGATTCCAGAACTTTCTGCCACAGAAATGTGAGGAACATGTGCTTTTTTAGCCAAATTTTGAGGTTTGCAAAGGATTCTGGGTAACAGAACCTGGTCCGAGCCCCACAAGTCACCCCATCTTGGATTCCCCTAGGTCTCAAATTTTTAGAAATGCACAGGTTTGGTAGGTTTCCCTAGGTGCCGGCTGAGCTAGAGGCCAAAATCTACAGATAGGCACTTCACAAAAAACACCTCCGTTTTCTTAAAAAAATTCGGATGTGTCCAAGTTGCACTTTGGGGAGTTTCCTGTCGCGGGCGCTATGCCTTCCCACACAAGTGAGGTATCATTTTTATCGGGAGACTTGGGGGAACGCTGGGTGGAAGGAAATTTGTGGCTCCCCTCAGATTCCAGAACTTTCTGCCACAGAAATGTGAGGAACATGTGTTTTTGTACCCAAATTTTGAAGTTTGCAAAGGATTCTAGGTAACAGAACCTGGTCCGAGCCCCACAAGTCACCCCATCTTGGATTCCCCTAGGTCTCTAGTTTTCAGAAATGCACAGGTTTGGTAGGTTTCCCTAGGTGCCGGCTGAGCTAGAGGCCAAAATCTACAGGTAGGCACTTTGCAAAAAACACCTCTGTTTTCTTTCAAAAATTTGGATGTGTCCACGTTGCGCTTTGGGGCATTTCCTGTCGCGGGCGCTAGGCCTACCCACACAAGTGAGGTATCATTTTTATCGGGAGACTTGGGGGAACGCTGGGTGGAAGGAAATTTGTGGCTCCTCTCAGATTCCAGAACATTCTGCCACAGAAATGTGAGGAACATGTGCTTTTTTAGCCATATTTTGAGGTTTGCAAAGGATTCTGGGTAACAGAACCTGGTCCGAGCCCCACAAGTCACCCCATCTTGGATTCCCCTAGGTCTCTTGTTTTCAGAAATGCACAGGTTTGGTAGGTTTCCCTAGGTGCCGGCTGAGCTAGAGGCCAAAATCTACAGGTAGGCACTTCGCAAAAAACACCTCTGTTTTCTTTTAAAAAATTGGATGTGTCCACGTTGCGCTTTGGGGCGTTTCCTGTCGCGGGCGCTAGGCCTACCCACACAAGTGAGGTATCATTTTTATCGGGAGACTTGGGGGAACGCTGGGTGGAAGGAAATTTGTGGCTCCTCTCAGATTCCAGAACTTTCTGCCACAGAAATGTGAGGAACATGTGTTTTTTTAGCCAAATTTTGAGGTTTGCAAAGGATTCTGGGTAACAGAACCTGGTCCGAGCCCCACAACTCACCCCATCTTGGATTCCCCTAGGTCTCTAGTTTTCAGAAATGCACAAGTTTGGTAGGTTTCCCTAGGTGCCGGCTGAGCTAGAGGCCAAAATCTACAGGTAGGCACTTTGCAAAAAACACCTCTGTTTTCTTTCAAAAATTTGGATGTGTCCACGTTGCGCTTTGGGGCATTTCCTGTCGCGGGCGCTAGGCCTACCCACACAAGTGAGGTATCATTTTTATCGGGAGACTTGGGGGAACGCTGGGTGGAAGGAAATTTGTGGCTCCTCTCAGATTCCAGAACTTTCTGCCACAGAAATGTGAGGAACATGTGCTTTTTTAGCCATATTTTGAGGTTTGTAAAGGATTCTGGGTAACAGAACCTGGTCCGAGCCCCACAAGTCACCCCATCTTGGATTCCCCTAGGTCTCTTGTTTTCAGAAATGCACAGGTTTGGTAGGTTTCCCTAGGTGCCGGCTGAGCTAGAGGCCAAAATCTACAGGTAGGCACTTCGCAAAAAACACCTCTGTTTTCTTTCAAAAATGTTGATGTGTCCAAGTTGCGCTTTGGGGCGTTTCCTGTCGCGGGCGCTAGGCCTACCCACACAAGTGAGGTATCATTTTTATCGGGAGACTTGGGGGAACGCTGGGTAGAAGGACATTTGTGGCTCCCCTCAGATTCCAGAACTTTCTGCCACAGAAATGTGAGGAACATGTGCTTTTTTAGCCAAATTTTGAGGTTTGCAAAGGATTCTGGGTAACAGAACCTGGTCCGAGCCCCACAAGTCACCCCATCTTGGATTCCCCTAGGTCTCAAATTTTTAGAAATGCACAGGTTTGGTAGGTTTCCCTAGGTGCCGGCTGAGCTAGAGGCCAAAATCTACAGGTAGGCACTTCACAAAAAACACCTCTGTTTTCTTAAAAAAATTCGGATGTGTCCAAGTTGCGCTTTGGGGCTTTTCCTGTCGCGGGCGCTATGCCTTCCCACACAAGTGAGGTATCATTTTTATCGGGAGACTTGGGGGAACGCTGGGTGGAAGGAAATTTGTGGCTCCACTCAGATTCCAGAACTTTCAGCCACAGAAATGTGAGGAACATGTGTTTTTGTACCCAAATTTTGAAGTTTGCAAAGGATTCTGGGTAACAGAACCTGGTCCGAGCCCCACAAGTCACCCCATCTTGGATTCCCCTAGGTCTCTAGTTTTCAGAAATGCACAGGTTTGGTAGGTTTCCCTAGGTGCCGGCTGAGCTAGAGGCCAAAATCTACAGGTAGGCACTTTGCAAAAAACACCTCTGTTTTCTTTCAAAAATTTGGATGTGTCCACGTTGCGCTTTGGGGCATTTCCTGTCGCGGTCGCTAGGCCTACCCACACAAGTGAGGTATCATTTTTATCGGGAGACTTGGGGGAACGCTGGGTGGAAGGAAATTTGTGGCTCCTCTCAGATTCCAGAACTTTCTGCCACAGAAATGTGAGGAACATGTGCTTTTTTAGCCATATTTTGAGGTTTGTAAAGGATTCTGGGTAACAGAACCTGGTCCGAGCCCCACAAGTCACCCCATCTTGGATTCCCCTAGGTCTCTTGTTTTCAGAAATGCACAGCTTTGGTAGGTTTCCCTAGGTGCCGGCTGAGCTAGAGGCCAAAATCTACAGGAAGGCACTTCGCAAAAAACACCTGTTTTCTTTAAAAAAATTGGATGTGTCCACGTTGCGCTTTGGGGCGTTTCCTGTCGCGGGGCGCTAGGCCTACCCACACAAGTGAGGTATCATTTTTATCGGGAGACTTGGGGGAACGCTGGGTGGAAGGAAATTTGTGGCTCCTCTCAGATTCCAGAACTTTCTGCCACAGAAATGTGAGGAACATGTGTTTTTTTAGCCAAATTTTGAGGTTTGCAAAGGATTCTGGGTAACAGAACCTGGTCCGAGCCCCAAAAGTCACACCATCTTGGATTTCCCTAGGTCTCTAGTTTTCAGAAATGCACAGGTTTGGTAGGTTTCCTTAGGTGCTGGCTGAGCTAGAGGCCAAAATCTACAGGTAGGCACTTCGCAAAAAACACCTCTGTTTTCTTTAAAAAATTTGGATGTGTCATAGTTGCGCTTTGGGGCATTTCCTGTCGCGGGCGCTATGCCTTCCCACACAAGTGAGGTATCATTTTTATCGGGAGACTTGGGGGAACGCTGGGTGGAAGGAAATTTGTGGCTCCCCTCAGATTCCAGAACTTTCTGCCACAGAAATGTGAGGAACATGTGTTTTTGTACCCAAATTTTGAAGTTTGCAAAGGATTCTGGGTAACAGAACCTGGTCCGAGCCCCACAAGTCACCCCATCTTGGATTCCCCTAGGTCTCTAGTTTTCAGAAATGCACAGGTTTGGTAGGTTTCCCTAGGTGCCGGCTGAGCTAGAGGCCAAAATCTAAAGGTAGGCACTTTGCAAAAAACACCTCTGTTTTCTTTCAAAAATTTGGATGTGTCCACGTTGCGCTTTGGGGCATTTCCTGTCGCGGGCGCTAGGCCTACCCACACAAGTGAGGTATCATTTTTATCGGGAGACTTGGGGGAATGCTGGGTGGAAGTAAATTTGTGGCTCCTCTCAGATTCCAGAACTTTCTGCCACAGAAATGTGAGGAACATGTGCTTTTTTAGCCATATTTTGAGGTTTGCAAAGGATTCTGGGTAACAGAACCTGGTCCGAGCCCCATAAGTCACCCCATTTTGGATTCCCCTAGGTCTCTTGTTTTCAGAAATGCACAGGTTTGGTAGGTTTCCCTAGGTGCCGGCTGAGCTAGAGGCCAAAATCTACAGGTAGGCACTTCGCAAAAAACACCTCTGTTTTCTTTTAAAAAATTGGATGTGTCCACGTTGCGCTTTGGGGCGTTTCCTGTCGCCGGCGCTAGGCCTACCCACACAAGTGAGGTATCATTTTTATTGGGAGACTTGGGGGAACGCTGGGTGGAAGGAAATTTGTGGCTCCTCTCAGATTCCAGAACTTTCTGCCACAGAAATGTGAGGAACATGTGCTTTTTTAGCCAAATTTTGAGGTTTGCAAAGGATTCTGGGTAACAGAACCTGGTCCGAGCCCCACAAGTCACCCCATCTTGGATTCCCCTAGGTCTCAAATTTTTAGAAATGCACAGGTTTGGTAGGTTTCCCTAGGTGCCGGCTGAGCTAGAGGCCAAAATCTACAGATAGGCACTTCACAAAAAACACCTCCGTTTTCTTAAAAAAATTCGGATGTGTCCAAGTTGCACTTTGGGGAGTTTCCTGTCGCGGGCGCTATGCCTTCCCACACAAGTGAGGTATCATTTTTATCGGGAGACTTGGGGGAACGCTGGGTGGAAGGAAATTTGTGGCTCCCCTCAGATTCCAGAACTTTCTGCCACAGAAATGTGAGGAACATGTGTTTTTGTACCCAAATTTTGAAGTTTGCAAAGGATTCTAGGTAACAGAACCTGGTCCGAGCCCCACAAGTCACCCCATCTTGGATTCCCCTAGGTCTCTAGTTTTCAGAAATGCACAGGTTTGGTAGGTTTCCCTAGGTGCCGGCTGAGCTAGAGGCCAAAATCTACAGGTAGGCACTTTGCAAAAAACACCTCTGTTTTCTTTCAAAAATTTGGATGTGTCCACGTTGCGCTTTGGGGCATTTCCTGTCGCGGGCGCTAGGCCTACCCACACAAGTGAGGTATCATTTTTATCGGGAGACTTGGGGGAACGCTGGGTGGAAGGAAATTTGTGGCTCCTCTCAGATTCCAGAACTTTCTGCCACAGAAATGTGAGGAACATGTGCTTTTTTAGCCATATTTTGAGGTTTGCAAAGGATTCTGGGTAACAGAACCTGGTCCGAGCCCCACAAGTCACCCCATCTTGGATTCCCCTAGGTCTCTTGTTTTCAGAAATGCACAGGTTTGGTAGGTTTCCCTAGGTGCCGGCTGAGCTAGAGGCCAAAATCTACAGGTAGGCACTTCGCAAAAAACACCTCTGTTTTCTTTTAAAAAATTGGATGTGTCCACGTTGCGCTTTGGGGCGTTTCCTGTCGCGGGCGCTAGGCCTACCCACACAAGTGAGGTATCATTTTTATCGGGAGACTTGGGGGAACGCTGGGTGGAAGGAAATTTGTGGCTCCTCTCAGATTCCAGAACTTTCTGCCACAGAAATGTGAGGAACATGTGTTTTTTTAGCCAAATTTTGAGGTTTGCAAAGGATTCTGGGTAACAGAACCTGGTCCGAGCCCCACAACTCACCCCATCTTGGATTCCCCTAGGTCTCTAGTTTTCAGAAATGCACAAGTTTGGTAGGTTTCCCTAGGTGCCGGCTGAGCTAGAGGCCAAAATCTACAGGTAGGCACTTCGCAAAAAACACCTCTGTTTTCTTTAAAAAAATTGGATGTGTCCACGTTGCGCTTTGGGGCGTTTCCTGTCGCGGGCGCTAGGCCTACCCACACAAGTGAGGTATTATTTTTATCGGGAGACTTGGGGGAACGCTGGGTGGAAGGAAATTTGTGGCTCCTCTCAGATTCAAGAACTTTCTGCCACAGAAATGTGAGGAACATGTTTTTTTTTAGGCAAATTTTGAGGTTTGCAAAGGATTCTGGGTAAGAGAACCTGGTCCGAGCCCCACAAGTCACCCCATCTTGGATTCCCCTAGGTCTCTAGTTTTCAGAAATGCACAGGTTTGGTAGGTTTCCCTAGGTGCCGGCTGAGCTAGAGGCCAAAATCTACAGGTAGGCACTTTGCAAAAAACACCTCTGTTTTCTTTCAAAAATTTGGATGTGTCCACGTTGCGCTTTGGGGCATTTCCTGTCGCGGGCGCTAGGCCTACCCACACAAGTGAGGTATCATTTTTATCGGGAGACTTGGGGGAACGCTGGGTGGAAGGAAATTTGTGGCTCCTCTCAGATTCCAGAACTTTCTGCCACAGAAATGTGAGGAACATGTGCTTTTTTAGCCATATTTTGAGGTTTGTAAAGGATTCTGGGTAACAGAACCTGGTCCGAGCCCCACAAGTCACCCCATCTTGGATTCCCCTAGGTCTCTTGTTTTCAGAAATGCACAGGTTTGGTAGGTTTCCCTAGGTGCCGGCTGAGCTAGAGGCCAAAATCTACAGGTAGGCACTTCGCAAAAAACACCTCTGTTTTCTTTCAAAATGTTGATGTGTCCAAGTTGCGCTTTGGGGCGTTTCCTGTCGCGGGCGCTAGGCCTACCCACACAAGTGAGGTATCATTTTTATCGGGAGACTTGGGGGAACGCTGGGTAGAAGGACATTTGTGGCTCCCCTCAGATTCCAGAACTTTCTGCCACAGAAATGTGAGGAACATGTGCTTTTTTAGCCAAATTTTGAGGTTTGCAAAGGATTCTGGGTAACAGAACCTGGTCCGAGCCCCACAAGTCACCCCATCTTGGATTCCCCTAGGTCTCAAATTTTTAGAAATGCACAGGTTTGGTAGGTTTCCCTAGGTGCCGGCTGAGCTAGAGGCCAAAATCTACAGGTAGGCACTTCACAAAAAACACCTCTGTTTTCTTAAAAAAATTCGGATGTGTCCAAGTTGCGCTTTGGGGCTTTTCCTGTCGCGGGCGCTATGCCTTCCCACACAAGTGAGGTATCATTTTTATCGGGAGACTTGGGGGAACGCTGGGTGGAAGGAAATTTGTGGCTCCACTCAGATTCCAGAACTTTCAGCCACAGAAATGTGAGGAACATGTGTTTTTGTACCCAAATTTTGAAGTTTGCAAAGGATTCTGGGTAACAGAACCTGGTCCGAGCCCCACAAGTCACCCCATCTTGGATTCCCCTAGGTCTCTAGTTTTCAGAAATGCACAGGTTTGGTAGGTTTCCCTAGGTGCCGGCTGAGCTAGAGGCCAAAATCTACAGGTAGGCACTTTGCAAAAAACACCTCTGTTTTCTTTCAAAAATTTGGATGTGTCCACGTTGCGCTTTGGGGCATTTCCTGTCGCGGGCGCTAGGCCTACCCACACAAGTGAGGTATCATTTTTATCGGGAGACTTGGGGGAACGCTGGGTGGAAGGAAATTTGTGGCTCCTCTCAGATTCCAGAACTTTCTGCCACAGAAATGTGAGGAACATGTGCTTTTTTAGCCATATTTTGAGGTTTGTAAAGGATTCTGGGTAACAGAACCTGGTCCGAGCCCCACAAGTCACCCCATCTTGGATTCCCCTAGGTCTCTTGTTTTCAGAAATGCACAGGTTTGGTAGGTTTCCCTAGGTGCCGGCTGAGCTAGAGGCCAAAATCTACAGGAAGGCACTTCGCAAAAAACACCTGTTTTCTTTAAAAAAATTGGATGTGTCCACGTTGCGCTTTGGGGGCGTTTCCTGTCGCGGGGCGCTAGGCCTACCCACACAAGTGAGGTATCATTTTTATCGGGAGACTTGGGGGAACGCTGGGTGGAAGGAAATTTGTGGCTCCTCTCAGATTCCAGAACTTTCTGCCACAGAAATGTGAGGAACATGTGTTTTTTTAGCCAAATTTTGAGGTTTGCAAAGGATTCTGGGTAACAGAACCTGGTCCGAGCCCCAAAAGTCACACCATCTTGGATTTCCCTAGGTCTCTAGTTTTCAGAAATGCACAGGTTTGGTAGGTTTCCTTAGGTGCTGGCTGAGCTAGAGGCCAAAATCTACAGGTAGGCACTTCGCAAAAAACACCTCTGTTTTCTTTAAAAAATTTGGATGTGTCATAGTTGCGCTTTGGGGCATTTCCTGTCGCGGGCGCTATGCCTTCCCACACAAGTGAGGTATCATTTTTATCGGGAGACTTGGGGGAACGCTGGGTGGAAGGAAATTTGTGGCTCCCCTCAGATTCCAGAACTTTCTGCCACAGAAATGTGAGGAACATGTGTTTTTGTACCCAAATTTTGAAGTTTGCAAAGGATTCTGGGTAACAGAACCTGGTCCGAGCCCCACAAGTCACCCCATCTTGGATTCCCCTAGGTCTCTAGTTTTCAGAAATGCACAGGTTTGGTAGGTTTCCCTAGGTGCCGGCTGAGCTAGAGGCCAAAATCTAAAGGTAGGCACTTTGCAAAAAAACACCTCTGTTTTCTTTCAAAAATTTGGATGTGTCCACGTTGCGCTTTGGGGCATTTCCTGTCGCGGGCGCTAGGCCTACCCACACAAGTGAGGTATCATTTTTATCGGGAGACTTGGGGGAATGCTGGGTGGAAGGAAATTTGTGGCTCCTCTCAGATTCCAGAACTTTCTGCCACAGAAATGTGAGGAACATGTGCTTTTTTAGCCATATTTTGAGGTTTGCAAAGGATTCTGGGTAACAGAACCTGGTCCGAGCCCCATAAGTCACCCCATTTTGGATTCCCCTAGGTCTCTTGTTTTCAGAAATGCACAGGTTTGGTAGGTTTCCCTAGGTGCCGGCTGAGCTAGAGGCCAAAATCTACAGGTAGGCACTTCGCAAAAAACACCTCTGTTTTCTTTTAAAAAATTGGATGTGTCCACGTTGCGCTTTGGGGCGTTTCCTGTCGCCGGCGCTAGGCCTACCCACACAAGTGAGGTATCATTTTTATTGGGAGACTTGGGGGAACGCTGGGTGGAAGGAAATTTGTGGCTCCTCTCAGATTCCAGAACTTTCTGCCACAGAAATGTGAGGAACATGTGTTTTTGTACCCAAATTTTGAAGTTTGCAAAGGATTCTGGGTAACAGAACCTGGTCCGAGCCCCACAAGTCACCCCATCTTGGAATTCCCCTAGGTCTCTAGTTTTCAGAAATGCACAGGTTTGGTAGGTTTCCCTAGGTGCCGGCTGAGCTAGAGGCCAAAATCTACAGGTAGGCACTTTGCAAAAAACACCTCTGTTTTCTTTCAAAAATTTGGATGTGTCCACGTTGCGCTTTGGGGCATTTCCTGTCGCGGGCGCTAGGCCTACCCACACAAGTGAGGTATCATTTTTATCGGGAGACTTGGGGGAACGCTGCGTGGAAGGAAATTTGTGGCTCCTCTCAGATTCCAGAACTTTCTGCCACAGAAATGTGAGGAACATGTGCTTTTTTAGCCATATTTTGAGGTTTGTAAAGGATTCTGGGTAACAGAACCTGGTCCGAGCCCCACAAGTCACCCCATCTTGGATTCCCCTAGGTCTCTTGTTTTCAGAAATGCACAGGTTTGGTAGGTTTCCCTAGGTGCCGGCTGAGCTAGAGGCCAAAATCTACAGGTAGGCACATCGCAAAAAACACCTCTGTTTTCTTTAAAAAAATTGGATGTGTCCACGTTGCGCTTTGGGGCATTTCCTGTCGCGGGCGCTAGGCCTACCCACACAAGTGAGGTATCATTTTTATCGGGAGACTTGGGGGAATGCTGGGTGGAAGGAAATTTGTGGCTCCTCTCAGATTCCAGAACTTTCTGCCACAGAAATGTGAGGAACATGTGCTTTTTTAGCCATATTTTGAGGTTTGCAAAGGATTCTGGGTAACAGAACCTGGTCCGAGCCCCATAAGTCACCCCATCTTGGATTCCCCTAGGTCTCTTGTTTTCAGAAATGCACAGGTTTGGTAGGTTTCCCTAGGTGCCGGCTGAGCTAGAGGCCAAAATCTACAGGTAGGCACTTCGCAAAAAACACCTCTGTTTTCTTTTAAAAAATTGGATGTGTCCACGTTGCGCTTTGGGGCGTTTCCTGTCGCGGGCGCTAGGCCTACCCACACAAGTGAGGTATCATTTTTATCGGGAGACTTGGGGGAACACTGGGTGGAAGGAAATTTGTGGCTCCTCTCAGATTCCAGAACTTTCTGCCACAGAAATGTGAGGAACATGTGTTTTTTTAGCCAAATTTTGAGGTTTGCAAAGGATTCTGGGTAACAGAACCTGTTCCGAGCCCCACAAGTCACCCCATCTTGGATTCCCCTAGGTCTCTAGTTTTCAGAAATGCACAAGTTTGGTAGGTTTCCCTGGTGCCGGCTGAGCTAGAGGCCAAAATCTACAGGTAGGCACTTCGCAAAAAACACCTCTGTTTTCTTTAAAAAAATTGGATGTGTACACGTTGCACTTTGGGGCGTTTCCTGTCGCGGGCGCTAGGCCTACCCACACAAGTGAGGTATCATTTTTATCGGGAGACTTGGGGGAACGCTGGGTGGAAGGAAATTTGTGGCTCCTCTCAGATTCAAGAACTTTCTGCCACAGAAATGTGAGGAACATGTGCTTTTTTAGCCAAATTTTGAGGTTTGCAAAGGATTCTGGGTAACAGAACCTGGTCCGAGCCCCACAAGTCACCCCATCTTGGATTCCCCTAGGTCTCAAATTTTTAGAAATGCACAGGTTTGGTAGGTTTCCCTAGGTGCCGGCTGAGCTAGAGGCCAAAATCTACAGGTAGGCACTTCACAAAAAACACCTCTGTTTTCTTTAAAAAAATCGGATGTGTCCAAGTTGCGCTTTGGGGCTTTTCCTGTCGCGGGCGCTATGCCTTCCCACACAAGTGAGGTATCATTTTTATCGGGAGACTTGGGGGAACGCTGGGTGGAAGGAAATTTGTGGCTCCCCTCAGATTCCAGAACTTTCTGCCACAGAAATGTGAGGAACATGTGTTTTTGTACCCAAATTTTGAAGTTTGCAAAGGATTCTGGGTAACAGAACCTGGTCCGAGCCCCACAAGTCACCCCATCGTGGATTCCCCTAGGTCTCTAGTTTTTAGAAATGCACAGGTTTGGTAGGTTTCCCTAGGTGCCGGCTGAGCTAGAGGCCAAAATCTACAGGTAGGCACTTTGCAAAAAACACCTCTGTTTTCTTTCAAAAATGTGGATGTGTCCACGTTGCGCTTTGGGGCATTTCCTGTCACGGGCGCTAGGCCTACCCACACAAGTGAGGTATCATTTTTATCGGGAGACTTGGGGGAACGCTGGGTGGAAGGAAATTTGTGGCTCCTCTCAGATTCCAGAACTTTCTGCCACAGAAATGTGAGGAACATGTGCTTTTTTAGCCATATTTTGAGGTTTGCAAAGGATTCTGGGTAACAGAACCTGGTCCGAGCCCCACAAGTCACCCCATCTTGGATTCCCCTAGGTCTCTTGTTTTCAGAAATGCACAGGTTTGGTAGGTTTCCCTAGGTGCCGGCTGAGCTAGAGGCCAAAATCTACAGGTAGGCACTTCGCAAAAAACACCTCTGTTTTCTTTAAAAAAATTGGATGTGTCCACGTTGCGCTTTGGGGCGTTTCCTGTCGCGGGCGCTAGGCCTACCCACACAAGTGAGGTATCATTTTTATCGGGAGACTTGGGGGAACGCTGGGTGGAAGGAAATTTGTGGCTCCTCTCAGATTCCAGAACTTTCTGCCACAGAAATGTGAGGAACATGTGTTTTTGTACCCAAATTTTGAAGTTTGCAAAGGATTCTGGGTAACAGAACCTGGTCCGAGCCCCACAAGTCACCCCATCTTGGATTCCCCTAGGTCTCTAGTTTTCAGAAATGCACAGGTTTGGTAGGTTTCCCTAGGTGCCGGCTGAGCTAGAGGCCAAAATCTACAGGTAGGCAATTCGCAACAAACACCTCTGTTTTCTTTAAAAAAATTGGATGTGTCCACGTTGCGCTTTGGGGCGTTTCCTGTCGCGGGCGCTAGGCCTACCCACACAAGTGAGTTATCATTTTTATCGGGAGACTTGGGGGAACGCTGGGTGGAAGGAAATTTGTGGCTCCTCTCAGATTCCAGAACTTTCTGCCACAGAAATATGAGGAACATGTGTTTTTTTACCCAAATTTTGAGGTTTGCAAAGGATTCTGGGTAACAGAACCTGGTCCGAGCCCCACAAGTCACCCCATCTTGGATTCCCCTAGGTCTCTAGTTTTCAGAAATGCACAGGTTTGGTAGGTTTCCCTAGGTGCCGGCTGAGCTAGAGGCCAAAATCTACAGGTAGGCACTTTGCAAAAAACACCTCTGTTTTCTTTCAACAATTTTGATGTGTCCAAGTTGCGCTTTGGGGCGTTTCCTGTCGCGGGCGCTAGGCCTACCCACACAAGTGAGGTATCATTTTTATCGGGAGACTTGGGGGAACGCTGGGTGGAAGGAAATTTGTTGCTCCTCTCAGATTCCAGAACTTTCTGCCACAGAAATGTGAGGAACATGTGCTTTTTTAGCCAAATTTTGAGGTTTGCAAAGGATTCTGGGTAACAGAACCTGGTCCGAGCCCCACAAGTCACCCCATCTTGGATTCCCCTAGGTCTCTAGCTTTTAGAAATGCACAGGTTTGGTAGGTTTCCCTAGGTGCCGGCTGAGCTAGAGGCCAAAATCTACAGGTAGGCACTTCGCAAAAAACACCTCTGTTTTCTTTCAAAAATGTTGATGTGTCCAAGTTGCGCTTTGGGGCGTTTCCTGTCACGGGCGCTAGGCCTACCCACACAAGTGAGGTATCATTTTTATCGGGAGACTTGGGGGAACGCTGGGTGGAAGAAAATTTGTTGCTCCTCTCAGATTCCAGAACTTTCTGCCACAGAAATGTGAGGAACATGTGTTTTGTTAGCCAAATTTTGAGGTTTGCAAAGGATTCTGGGTAACAGAACCTGGTCCGAGCCCCACAAGTCACCCCATCTTGGATTCCCCTAGGTCTCTAGTTTTCAGAAATGCACAAGTTTGGTAGGTTTCCCTAGGTGCCGGCTGAGCTAGAGGCCAAAATCTACAGGTAGGCACTTCGCAAAAAACACCTCTGTTTTCTTTAAAAAAATTGGATGTGTCCACGTTGCGCTTTGGGGCGTTTCCTGTCGCGGGCGCTAGGCCTACCCACACAAGTGAGGTATCATTTTTATCGGGAGACTTGGGGGAACGCTGGGTGGAAGGAAATTTGTGGCTCCTCTCAGATTCCAGAACTTTCTGCCACAGAAATGAGAGGAACATGTGCTTTTTTAGCCATATTTTGAGGTTTGCAAAGGATTCTGGGTAACAGAACCTGGTCCGAGCCCCACAAGTCACCCCATCTTGGATTCCCCTAGGTCTCTTGTTTTCAGAAATGCACAGGTTTGGTAGGTTTCCCTAGGTGCCGGCTGAGCTAGAGACCAAAATCTACAGGTAGGCACTTCGCAAAAAACACCTCTGTTTTCTTTTAAAAAATTGGATGTGTCCACGTTGCGCTTTGGGGCGTTTCCTGTTGCGGGCGCTAGGCCTACCCACACAAGTGAGGTATCATTTTTATCGGGAGACTTGGGGGAACGCTGGGTGGAAGGAAATTTGTGGCTCCTCTCAGATTCCAGAACTTTCTGCCACAGAAATGTGAGGAACATGTGCTTTTTTAGCCATATTTTGAGGTTTGCAAAGGATTCTGGGTAACAGAACCTGGTCCGAGCCCCACAAGTCACCCCATCTTGGATTTTCCTAGGTCTCTTGTTTTCAGAAATGCACAGGTGTGGTAGGTTTCCCTAGGTGCCGGCTGAGCTAGAGGCCAAAATCTACAGGTAGGCACTTCGCAAAAAACACCTCTGTTTTCTTTTAAAAAATTGGATGGGTCCACGTTGCGCTTTGGGGCGTTTCCTGTCGCGGGCGCTAGGCCTACCCACACAAGTGAGGTATCATTTTTATCGGGACACTTGGGGGAACGCTGGGTGGAAGGAAATTTGTGGCTCCTCTCAGATTCAAGAACTTTCTGCCACAGAAATGTGAGGAACATGTTTTTTTTTAGGCAAATTTTGAGGTTTGCAAAGGATTCTGGGTAACAGAACCTGGTCCGAGTCCCACAAGTCACCCCATCTTGGATTCCCCTAAGTCTCTTGTTTTCAGAAATGCACAGGTTTGGTAGGTTTCCCTAGGTGCCGGCTGAGCTAGAGGCTAAAATCTACAGGTAGGCTTTTCGCAAAAAACACCTCTGTTTTCTTTCAAAAATGTTGATGTGTCCAAGTTGCGCTTTGGGGCGTTTCCTGTCGCGGGCGCTAGGCCTACCCACACAAGTGAGGTATCATTTTTATCGGGAGACGTGGGGGAACGCTGGGTAGAAGGAAATTTGTGGCTCCTCTCAGATTCCAGAACTTTCTGCCACAGAAATGTGAGGAACATGTGCTTTTTTAGCCATATTTTGAGGTTTGCAAAGGATTCTGGGTAACAGAACCTGGTCCGAGCCCCACAAGTCACCCCATCTTGGATTCCCCTAGGTCTCAAATTTTTAGAAATGCACAGGTTTGGTAGGTTTCCCTAGGTGCCGGCTGAGCTAGAGGCCAAAATCTACAGGTAGGCACTTCTCAAAAAACACCTCTGTTTTCTTTAAAAAATTTGGATGTGTCCAAGTTGCGCTTTGGGGCGTTTCCTGTCACGGGCGCTATGCCTTCCCACACAATTGAGGTATCATTTTTATCGGGAGACTTGGGGGAACGCTGGGTGGAAGGAAATTTGTGGCTCCCCTCAGATTCCAGAACTTTCTGCCACAGAAATGTGAGGATCATGTGTTTTTGTACCCAAATTTTGAAGTTTGCAAAGGATTCTGGGTAACAGAACCTGGTCCGAGCCCCACAAGTCACCCCATCTTGGATTCCCCTATGTCTCTAGTTTTCAGAAATGCACAGGTTTGGTAGGTTTCCCTAGGTGCCGGCTGAGCTAGAGGCCAAAATCTACAGGTAGGCACTTTGCAAAAAACACCACTGTTTTCTTTCAAAAATTTGGATGTGTCCAAGTTGCGCTTTGGGGCGTTTCCTGTCGTGGGCGCTATGCCTTCCCACACAAGTGAGGTATCATTTTTATCGGGAGACTTGGGGGAACGCTGGGTGGAAGGAAATTTGTGGCTCCCCTCAGATTCCAGAACTTTCTGCCACAGAAATGTGAGGAACATGTGTTTTTGTACCCAAATTTTGAGGTTTGCAAAGGATTCTGGGTAACAGAACCTGGTCCGAGCCCCACAAGTCACCCCATCTTGGATTCCCCTAGGTCTCTTGTTTTCAGAAATGCACAGGTTTGGTAGGTTCCCTAGGTGCCGGCTGAGCTAGAGGCCAAAATCTACAGGTAGGCACTTTGCAAAAAACACCTCTGTTTTCATTCAAAAATTTTGATGAGTCCAAGTTGCGCTTTGGGGCGTTTCCTGTCGCGGGCGCTAGGCCAACCCACACAAGTGAGGTATCATTTTTATGGGGAGACTTGGGGGAACGCTGGGTAGAAGGAAATTTGTGGCTCCTCTCAGATTCCAGAACTTTCTGCCACAGAAATGTGAGGAACATGTGCTTTTTTAGCCAAATTTTGAGGTTTGCAAAGGATTCTGGGTAACAGAACCTGGTCCGAGCCCCACAAGTCACCCCATCTTGGATTCCCCTAGGTCTCAAATTTTTAGAAATGCACAGGTTTGGTAGGTTTCCCTAGGTGCCGGCTGAGCTGGAGGCCAAAATCTACAGGTAGGCACTTCACAAAAAACACCTCTGTTTTCTTAAAAAAATTCGGATGTGTCCAAGTTGCGCTTTGGGGAGTTTCCTGTCGCGGGCGCTATGCCTTCCCACACAAGTGAGGTATCATTTTTATCGGGAGACTTGGGGGAACGCTGGGTGGAAGGAAATTTGTGGCTCCCCTCAGATTCCAGAACTTTCTGCCACAGAAATGTGAGGAACATGTGTTTTTGTACCCAAATTTTGAAGTTTGCAAAGGATTCTGGGTAACAGAACCTGGTCCGAGCCTCACAAGTCAGCCCATCTTGGATTCCCCTAGGTCTCTAGTTTTCAGAAATACACAGGTTTGGTAGGTTTCCCTAGGTGCCGGCTGAGCTAGAGGCCAAAATCTACAGGTAGGCACTTTGCAAAAAACACCTCTGTTTTCTTTCAAAAATTTGGATGTGTCCACGTTGCGCTTTGGGGCATTTCCTGTCGCGGGCGCTAGGCCTACCCACACAAGTGAGGTATCATATTTATCGGGAGACTTGGGGGAACGCTGGGTGGAAGGAAATTTGTGGCACCTCTCAGATTCCAGAACTTTCTGCCACAGAAATGTGAGGAACATGTGCTTTTTTAGCCATATTTTGAGGTTTGCAAAGGATTCTGGGTAACAGAACCTGGTCCGAGCCCCACAAGTCACCCCATCTTGGATTCCCCTAGGTCTCTAGTTTTCAGAAATGCACAGGTTTGGTAGGTTTCCCTAGGTACCGGCTGAGCTAGATGCCAAAATCTACAGGTAGGCACTTCGCAAAAAACACCTCTGTTTTCTTTAAAAAAATTGGATGTGTCCACGTTGCGCTTTGGGGCGTTTCCTGTCGCGGGCGCTAGGCCTACCCACACAAGTGAGGTATCATTTTTATCGGGAGACTTGGGGGAACGCTGGGTGGAAGGAAATTTGTGGCTCCCCTCAGATTCCAGAACTTTCTGCCACAGAAATGTGAGGAACATGTGCTTTTTTAGCCATATTTTGAGGTTTGCAAAGGATTCTGGGTAACAGAACCTGGTCCGAGCCCCACAAGTCACCCCATCTTGGATTCCCCTAGGTCTCTTGTTTTCAGAAATGCACAGGTTTGGTAGGTTTCCCTAGGTGCCGGCTGAGCTAGAGGCCAAAATCTACAGGTAGGCACTTCGCAAAAAACACCTCTGTTTTCTTTAAAAAAATTGGATGTGTCCACGTTGCGCTTTGGGGCGTTTCCTGTCGCGGGCGCTAGGCCTACCCACACAAGTGAGGTATCATTTTTGTCGGGAGACTTGGGGGAACGCTGGGTGGAAGGAAATTTGTGGCTCCTCTCAGATTCCAGAACTTTCTGCCACAGAAATGTGAGGAACATGTGTTTTTTTAGCCAAATTTTGAGGTTTGCAAAGGATTCTGGGTAACAGAACCTGGTCCGAGCCCCACAAGTCACACCATCTTGGATTTCCCTAGGTCTCTAGTTTTCAGAAATGCACAGGTTTGGTAGGTTTCCTTAGGTGCTGGCTGAGCTAGAGGCCAAAATCTACAGGTAGGCACTTCGCAAAAAACACCTCTGTTTTCTTTAAAAAATTTGGATGTGTCCTAGTTGCGCTTTGGGGCGTTTCCTGTCGCGGGCGCTATGCCTTCCCACACAAGTGAGGTATCATTTTTATCGGGAGACTTGGGGGAACGCTGGGTGGAAGGAAATTTGTGGCTCCCCTCAGATTCCAGAACTTTCTGCCACAGAAATGGGAGGAACATGTGTTTTTGTACCCAAATTTTGAAGTTTGCAAAGGATTCTGGGTAACAGAACCTGGTCCGAGCCCCACAAGTCACCCCATCTTGGATTCCCCTAGGTCTCTAGTTTTCAGAAATGCACAGGTTTGGTAGGTTTCCCTAGGTGCCGGCTGAGCTAGAGGCCAAAATCTAAAGGTAGGCACTTTGCAAAAAACATCTCTGTTTTCTTTCAAAAATTTGGATGTGTCCACGTTGCGCTTTGGGGCATTTCCTGTCGCGGGCGCTAGGCCTACCCACACAAGTGAGGTATCATTTTTATCGGGAGACTTGGGGGAATGCTGGGTGGAAGGAAATTTGTGGCTCCTCTCAGATTCCAGAACTTTCTGCCACAGAAATGTGAGGAACATGTGCTTTTTTAGCAATATTTTGAGGTTTGCAAAGGATTCTGGGTAACAGAACCTGCTCCGAGCCCCACAAGTCACCCCATCTTGGATTCCCCTAGGTCTCTTGTTTTCAGAAATGCACAGGTTTGGTAGGTTTCCCTAGGTGCCGGCTGAGCTAGAGGCCAAAATCTACAGGTAGGCACTTCGCAAAAAACACCTCTGTTTTCTTTTAAAAAATTGGATGTGTCCATGTTGCGCTTTGGGGCGTTTCCTGTCGCGGGCGCTAGGCCTACCCACACAAGTGAGGTATCATTTTTATCGGGAGACTTGGGGGAACGCTGGGTGGAAGGAAATTTGTGGCTCCTCTCAGATTCCAGAACTTTCTGCCACAGAAATGTGAGGAACATGTGTTTTTTTAGCCAAATTTTGAGGTTTGCAAAGGATTCTGGGTAACAGAACCTGGTCCGAGCCCCACATGTCACCCCATCTTGGATTCCCCTAGGTCTCTAGTTTTCAGAAATGCACAAGTTTGGTAGGTTTCCCTAGGTGCCGGCTGAGCTAGAGGCCAAAATCTACAGGTAGGCACTTCGCAAAAAACACCTCTGTTTTCTTTCAAAAAATTGGATGTGTCCACGTTGCGCTTTGGGGCGTTTCCTGTCGCGGGCGCTAGGCCTACCCACACAAGTGAGGTATTATTTTTATCGGGAGACTTGGGGGAACGCTGGGTGGAAGGAAATTTGTGGCTCCTCTCAGATTCAAGAACTTTCTGCCACAGAAATGTGAGGAACATGTTTTTTTTAGGCAAATTTTGAGGTTTGCAAAGGATTCTGGGTAACAGAACCTGGTCCGAGCCCCACAAGTCACCCCATCTTGGATTCCCCTAGGTCTCTTGTTTTCAGAAATGCACAGGTTTGGTAGGTTTCCCTTGGTGCCGGCTGAGCTAGAGGCCAAAATCTACAGGTAGGCACTTCGCAAAAAACACCTCTGTTTTCTTTAAAAAAAAATTATGTGTCCGAGTTGCGCTTTGGGGCGTTTCCTGTCGCGGGCGCTAGGCCTACCCACACAAGTGAGGTATCATTTATATCGGGAGACTTGGGGGAACGCTGGGTAGAAGGAAATTTGTGGCTCCTCTCAGATTCCAGAACTTTCTGCCACAGAAATGTGAGGAACATGTGCTTTTTTAGCCAAATTTTGAGGTTTGCAAAGGATTCTGGGTAACAGAACCTGGTCCGAGCCCCACAAGTCACCCCATCTTGGATTCCCCTAGGTCTCAAATTTTTAGAAATGCACAGGTTTGGTAGGTTTCCCTAGGTGCCGGCTGAGCTAGAGGCCAAAATCTAAAGGTAGGCACTTTGCAAAAAACATCTCTGTTTTCTTTCAAAAATTTGGATGTGTCCAAGTTGTGCTTTGGGGCATTTCCTGTCGCGGGCGCTAGGCCTACCCACACAAGTGAGGTATCATTTTTATCGGGAGACTTGGGGGAACGCTGGGTGGAAGGAAATTTGTGGCTCCCCTCAGATTCCAGAACTTTCTGCCACAGAAATGTGAGGAACATGTGTTTTTGTACCCAAATTTTGAAGTTTGCAAAGGATTCTGGGTAACAGAACCTGGTCCGAGCCCCACAAGTCACCCCATCTTGGATTCCCCTAGGTCTCTAGTTTTCAGAAATGCACAGGTTTGGTAGGTTTCCCTAGGTGCCGGCTGAGCTAGAGGCCAAAATCTAAAGGTAGGCACTTTGCAAAAAACATCTCTGTTTTCTTTCAAAAATTTGGATGTGTCCAAGTTGTGCTTTGGGGCATTTCCTGTCGCGGGCGCTAGGCCTACCCACACAAGTGAGGTATCATTTTTATCGGGAGACTGGGGGGAATGCTGGGTGGAAGGAAATTTGTGGCTCCTCTCAGATTCCAGAACTTTCTGCCACAGAAATGTGAGGAACATGTGTTTTTTTAGCCAAATTTTGAGGTTTGCAAAGGATTCTGGGTAACAGAACCTGGTCCGAGCCCCACAAGTCACCCCATCTTGGATTCCCCTAGGTCTCTAGTTTTCAGAAATGCACAAGTTTGGTAGGTTTCCCTGGTGCCGGCTGAGCTAGAGGCCAAAATCTACAGTTAGGCACTTCGCAAAAAACACCTCTGTTTTCTTTAAAAAAATTGGATGTGTCCACGTTGCACTTTGGGGCGTTTCCTGTCACGGGCGCTAGGCCTACCCACACAAGTGAGGTATCATTTTTATCGGGAGACTTGGGGGAACGCTGGGTGGAAGGAAATTTGTGGCTCCTCTCAGATTCCAGAACTTTCTGCCACAGAAATGTGAGGAAAACTTGTTTTTTTAGCCACTTTTTGAGGTTTGCAAAGGATTCTGGGTAACAGAACCTGGTCCGAGCCCCAAAAGTCACACCATCTTGGATTTCCCTAGGTCTCTAGTTTTCAGAAATGCACAGGTTTGGTAGGTTTCTCTAGGTGCCGGCTGAGCTAGAGGCCAAAATTTACAGGTAGGCACTTCACAAAAAACACCTCTGTTTTCTTTAAAAAATTCGGATGTGTCCAAGTTGCGCTTTGGGGCTTTTCCTGTCGCGGGCGCTATGCCTTCCCACACAACTGAGGTATCATTTTTATCGGGAGACTTGGGGGAACGCTGGGTGGAAGGAAATTTGTGGCTCCCCTCAGATTCCAGAACTTTCTGCGACAGAAATGTGAGGAACATGTGTTTTTGTACCCAAATTTTGAAGTGTGCAAAGGATTCTGGGTAACAGAACCTGGTCCGAGCCCCACAAGTCACCCCATCTTGGATTCCCCTAGGTCTCTAGTTTTCAGAAATGCACAGGTTTGGTAGGTTTCCCTAGGTGCCGGCTGAGCTAGAGGCCAAAATCTACAGGTAGGCACTTTTCAAAAAACACCTCTGTTTTCTTTCAAAAAATTGGATGTGTCCACGTTGCACTTTGGGGCGTTTCCTGTCGCGGGCGCTAGGCCTACCCACACAAGTGAGGTATCATTTTTATCGGGAGACTTGGGGGAACGCTGGGTGGAAGGAAATTTGAGGCTCCCCTCAGATTCCAGAACTTTCTGCCACAGAAATGTGAGGAACATGTGTTTTTGTTCCCAAATTTTGAAGTTTGCAAAGGATTCTGGGTAACAGAACCTGGTCCGAGCCCCACAAGTCACCCCATCTTGGATTCCCCTAGGTCTCTAGTTTTCAGAAATGCACAGGTTTGGTAGGTTTCCCTAGGTGCCGGCTGAGCTAGAGGCCAAAATCTACAGGTAGGCACTTTGCAAAAAACACCTCTGTTTTCTTTCAAAAATTTGGATGTGTCCACGTTGCGCTTTGGGGCATTTCCTGTCGCGGGCGCTAGGCCTACCCACACAAGTGAGGTATCATATTTATCGGGAGACTTGGGGGAACGCTGGGTGGAAGGAAATTTGTGGCACCTCTCAGATTCCAGAACTTTCTGCCACAGAAATGTGAGGAACATGTGCTTTTTTAGCCATATTTTGAGGTTTGCAAAGGATTCTGGGTAACAGAACCTGGTCCAAGCCCCACAAGTCACCCCATCTTGGATTCCCCTAGGTCTCTTGTTTTCAGAAATGCACAGGTTTGGTAGGTTTCTCGAGGTGCCGGCTGAGCTAGAGGCCAAAATTTACAGGTAGGCACTTCGCAAAAAACACCTCTGTTTTCTTTTAAAAAATTGGATGTGTCCACGTTGCGCTTTGGGGCGTTTCCTGTCGCGGGCGCTAGGCCTACCCACACAAGTGAGGTATCATTTTTATCGGGAGACTTGGGGGAACGCTGGGTGGAAGGAAATTTGTGGCTCCTCTCAGATTCCAGAACTTTCTGCCACAGAAATGTGAGGAACATGTGTTTTTTTAGCCAAATTTTGAGGTTTGCAAAGGATTCTGGGTAACAGAACCTGGTCCGAGCCCCACAAGTCACCCCATCTTGGATTCCCCTAGGTCTCTAGTTTTCAGAAATGCACAAGTTTGGTAGGTTTCCCTGGTGCCGGCTGAGCTAGAGGCAAAAATCTACAGGTAGGCACTTCGCAAAAAACACCTCTGTTTTCTTTAAAAAAATTGGATGTGTCCACGTTGCACTTTGGGGCGTTTCCTGTCGCGGGCGCTAGGCCTACCCACACAAGTGAGGTATCATTTTTATCGGGAGACTTGGGGGAACGCTGGGTGGAAGGAAATTTGTGGCTCCTCTCAGATTCAAGAACTTTCTGCCACAGAAATGTGAGGAACATGTGTTTTTTTAGCCATATTTTGAGGTTTGCAAAGGATTCTGGGTAACAGAACCTGGTCCGAGCCCCACATGTCACCCCATCTTGGATTCCCCTAGGTCTCTAGTTTTCAGAAATGCACAAGTTTGGTAGGTTTCCCTAGGTGCCGGCTGAGCTAGAGGCCAAAATCTACAGGTAGGCACTTCGCAAAAAACACCTCTGTTTTTCTTTAAAAAAATTGGATGTGTCCACGTTGCGCTTTGGGGCGTTTCCTGTCATGGGCGCTATGCCTACCCACACAAGTGAGGTATTATTTTTATCGGGAGACTTGGGGGAACGCTGGGTGGAAGGAAATTTGTGGCTCCTCTCAGATTCAAGAACTTTCTGCCACAGAAATGTGAGGAACATGTTTTTTTTTTAGGCAAATTTTGAGGTTTGCAAAGGATTCTGGGTAACAGAACTTGGTCCGAGCCCCACAAGTCACCCCATCTTGGATTCCCCTAGGTCTCTTGTTTTCAGAAATGCACAGGTTTGGTAGGTTTCCCTTGGTGCCGGCTGAGCTAGAGGCCAAAATCTACAGGTAGGCACTTTGCAAAAAACACCTCTGTTTTCTTTCAAAAATTTGGATGTGTCCACGTTGCGCTTTGGGGCATTTCCTGTCGCGGGCGCTAGGCCTACCCACACAAGTGAGGTATCATATTTATCGGGAGACTTGGGGGAACGCTGGGTGGAAGGAAATTTGTGGCACCTCTCAGATTCCAGAACTTTCTGCCACAGAAATGTGAGGAACATGTGCTTTTTTAGCCATATTTTGAGGTTTGCAAAGGATTCTGGGTAACAGAACCTGGTCCAAGCCCCACAAGTCACCCCATCTTGGATTCCCCTAGGTCTCTTGTTTTCAGAAATGCACAGGTTTGGTAGGTTTCTCTAGGTGCCGGCTGAGCTAGAGGCCAAAATTTACAGGTAGGCACTTCGCAAAAAACACCTCTGTTTTCTTTTAAAAAATTGGATGTGTCCACGTTGCGCTTTGGGGCGTTTCCTGTCGCGGGCGCTAGGCCTACCCACACAAGTGAGGTATCATTTTTATCGGGAGACTTGGGGGAACGCTGGGTGGAAGGAAATTTGTGGCTCCTCTCAGATTCCAGAACTTTCTGCCACAGAAATGTGAGGAACATGTGTTTTTTTAGCCAAATTTTGAGGTTTGCAAAGGATTCTGGGTAACAGAACCTGGTCCGAGCCCCACAAGTCACCCCATCTTGGATTCCCCTAGGTCTCTAGTTTTCAGAAATGCACAAGTTTGGTAGGTTTCCCTGGTGCCGGCTGAGCTAGAGGCCAAAATCTACAGGTAGGCACTTCGCAAAAAACACCTCTGTTTTCTTTAAAAAAATTGGATGTGTCCACGTTGCACTTTGGGGCGTTTCCTGTCGCGGGCGCTAGGCCTACCCACACAAGTGAGGTATCATTTTTATCGGGAGACTTGGGGGAACGCTGGGTGGAAGGAAATTTGTGGCTCCTCTCAGATTCAAGAACTTTCTGCCACAGAAATGTGAGGAACATGTGTTTTTTTAGCCATATTTTGAGGTTTGCAAAGGATTCTGGGTAACAGAACCTGGTCCGAGCCCCACATGTCACCCCATCTTGGATTCCCCTAGGTCTCTAGTTTTCAGAAATGCACAAGTTTGGTAGGTTTCCCTAGGTGCCGGCTGAGCTAGAGGCCAAAATCTACAGGTAGGCACTTCGCAAAAAACACCTCTGTTTTCTTTAAAAAAATTGGATGTGTCCACGTTGCGCTTTGGGGCGTTTCCTGTCATGGGCGCTATGCCTACCCACACAAGTGAGGTATTATTTTTATCGGGAGACTTGGGGGAACGCTGGGTGGAAGGAAATTTGTGGCTCCTCTCAGATTCAAGAACTTTCTGCCACAGAAATGTGAGGAACATGTTTTTTTTTTAGGCAAATTTTGAGGTTTGCAAAGGATTCTGGGTAACAGAACTTGGTCCGAGCCCACAAGTCACCCCATCTTGGATTCCCCTAGGTCTCTTGTTTTCAGAAATGCACAGGTTTGGTAGGTTTCCCTTGGTGCCGGCTGAGCTAGAGGCCAAAATCTACAGGTAGGCACTTCGCAAAAAACACCTCTGTTTTCTTTAAAAAATTTTGATGTGTCCAAGTTGCGCTTTGGGGCATTTCCTGTCGCGGGCGCTAGGCCTACCCACACAAGTGAGGTATCATTTTTATCGGGAGACTTGGGGGAACGCTGGGTAGAAGGAAATTTGTGGCTCCTCTCAGATTCCAGAACTTTCTGCCACAGAAATGTGAGGAACATGTGCTTTTTTAGCCAAATTTTGAGGATTGCAAAGGATTCTGGGTAACAGAACCTGGTCCGAGCCCCACAAGTCACCCCATCTTGGATTCCCCTAGGTCTCTAGTTTTCAGAAATGCACAAGTTTGGTAGGTTTCCCTAGGTGCCGGCTGAGCTAGAGGCCAAAATCTACAGGTAGGCACTTTTAAAAAAACACCTCTGTTTTCTTTCAAAAAATTGGATGTGTCCACGTTGCACTTTGGGGCGTTTCCTGTCGCGGGCGCTAGGCCTACCCACACAAGTGAGGTATCATTTTTATCGGGAGACTTGGGGGAACGCTGGCTGGAAGGAAATTTGTGGCTCCCCTCAGATTCCAGAACTTTCTGCCACAGAAATGTGAGGAACATGTGCTTTTTTAGCCATATTTTGAGGTTTGCAAAGGATTCTGGGTAACAGAACCTGCTCCGAGCCCCACAAGTCACCCCATCTTGGATTCCCCTAGGTCTCTTGTTTTCAGAAATGCACAGGTTTGGTAGGTTTCCCTAGGTGCCGGCTGAGCTAGAGGCCAAAATCTACAGGTAGGCACTTCGCAAAAAACACCTCTGTTTTCTTTTAAAAAATTGGATGTGTCCATGTTGCGCTTTGGGGCGTTTCCTGTCGCGGGCGCTAGGCCTACCCACACAAGTGAGGTATCATTTTTATCGGGAGACTTGGGGGAACGCTGGGTGGAAGGAAATTTGTGGCTCCTCTCAGATTCCAGAACTTTCTGCCACAGAAATGTGAGGAACATGTGTTTTTTTAGCCAAATTTTGAGGTTTGCAAAGGATTCTGGGTAACAGAACCTGGTCCGAGCCCCACAAGTCACCCCATCTTGGATTCCCCTAGGTCTCTAGTTTTCAGAAATGCACAAGTTTGGTAGGTTTCCCTAGGTGCCGGCTGAGCTAGAGGCCAAAATCTACAGGTAGGCACTTTTAAAAAAACACCTCTGTTTTCTTTCAAAAAATTGGATGTGTCCACGTTGCACTTTGGGGCGTTTCCTGTCGCGGGCGCTAGGCCTACCCACACAAGTGAGGTATCATTTTTATCGGGACACTTGGGGGAACGCTGGGTGGAAGAAAATTTGTGGCTCCCCTCAGATTCCAGAACTTTCTGCCACAGAAATGTGAGGAACATGTGTTTTTGTACCCAAATTTTGAAGTTTGCAAAGGATTCTGGGTAACAGAACCTGGTCCGAGCCCCACAAGTCACCCCATCTTGGATTCCCCTAGGTCTCTAGTTTTCAGAAATGCACAGGTTTGGAAGGTTTCCCTAGGTGCCGGCTGAGCTAGAGGCCAAAATCTACAGGTAGGCACTTTGCAAAAAACACCTCTGTTTTCTTACAAAAATTTGGATGTGTCCACGTTGCGCTTTGGGGCGTTTCCTGTCGCGGGCGCTAGGCCTACCCACACAAGTGAGGTATCATTTTTATCGGGAGACTTGGGGGAACGCTGGGTGGAAGGAAATTTGTGGCTCCCCTCAGATTCCAGAACTTTCTGCCACAGAAATGTGAGGAACATGTGTTTTTTTAGCCAAATTTTGAGGTTTGCAAAGGATTCTGGGTAACAGAACCTGGTCCGAGCCCCACAAGTCACCCCATCTTGGATTCCCCTAGGTCTCTAGTTTTCAGAAATGCACAAGTTTGGTAGGTTTCCCTAGGTGCCGGCTGAGCTAGAGGCCAAAATCTACAGGTAGGCACTTTGCAAAAAACACCTCTGTTTTCTTTAAAAAAATTGGATGTGTCCACGTTGCGCTTTGGGGCGTTTCCTGTCGCGGGCGCTAGGCCTACCCACACAAGTGAGGTATTAATTTTATCGGGAGACTTGGGGGAACGCTGGGTGGAAGGAAATTTGTGGCTCCTCTCAGATTCAAGAACTTTCTGCCACAGAAATGTGAGGAACATGTTTTTTTTTAGGCAAATTTTGAGGTTTGCAAAGGATTCTGGGTAACAGAACCTGGTCCGAGCCCCACAAGTCACCACATCTTGGATTCCCCTAGGTCTCTTGTTTTCAGAAATGCACAGGTTTGGTAGGTTTCCCTTGGTGCCGGCTGAGCTAGAGGCCAAAATCTACAGGTAGGCACTTCGCAAAAAACACCTCTGTTTTCTTTCAAAAATTTTGATGTGTCCAAGTTGCGCTTTGGGGCGTTTCCTGTCGCGGGCGCTAGGCCTACCCACACAAGTAAGGTATCATTTTTATCGGGAGACTTGGGGGAACGCTGGGTAGAAGGAAATTTGTGGCTCCTCTCAGATTCCAGAACTTTCTGCCACAGAAATGTGAGGAACATGTGCTTTTTTAGCCAAATTTTGAGGATTGCAAAGGATTCTGGGTAACAGAACCTGGTCCGAGCCCCACAAGTCACCCCATCTTGGATTCCCCTAGGTCTCAAATTTTTAGAAATGCACAGGTTTGGTAGGTTTCCCTAGGTGCCGGCTGAGCTAGAGGCCAAAATCTACAGGTAGGCACTTCACAAAAAACACCTCTGTTTTCTTAAAAAAATTCGGATGTGTCCAAGTTGCGCTTTGGGGCTTTTCCTGTCGCGGGTGCTATGCGTTCCCACACAAGTGAGGTATCATTTTTATGGGGAGACTTGGGGGAACGCTGGCTGGAAGGAAATTTGTGGCTCCCCTCAGATTCCAGAACTTTCTGCCACAGAAATGTGAGGAACATGTGTGTTTGTACCCAAATTTTGAAGTTTGCAAAGGATTCTGGGTAACAGAACCTGGACCGAGCCCCACAAGTCACCCCATCTTGGATTCCCCTAGGTCTCTAGTTTTCAGAAATGCACAGGTTTGGTAGGTTTCCCTAGGTACCGGCTGAGCTAGAGGCCAAAATCTACAGGAGGCACTTCGCAAAAAACACCTCTGTTTTCTTTAAAAAAATTGGATGTGTCCACGTTGCGCTTTGGGGCGTTTCCTGTCACGGACGCTAGGCCTACCCACACAAGTGAGGTATCATTTTTATCGGGAGACTTGGGGGAACGCTGGGTGGAAGGAAATTTGTAGCTCCCCTCAGATTCCAGAACTTTCTGCCACAGAAATGTGAGGAACATGTGCTTTTTTAGCCATATTTTGAGGTTTGCAAAGGATTCTGGGTAACAGAACCTGGTCCGAGCCCCACAAGTCACCCCATCTTGGATTCCCCTAGGTCTCTTGTTTTCAGAAATGCACAGGTTTGGTAGGTTTCACTAGGTGCCGGCTGAGCTAGAGGCCAAAATCTAAAGGTAGACACTTTTAAAAAAACACCTCTGTTTTCTTTAAAAAAAATTGGATGTGTCCACGTTGCGCTTTGGGGCGTTTCCTGTCGCGGGCGCTAGGCCTACCCACACAAGTGAGGTATCATTTTTGTCGGGAGACTTGGGGGAACGCTGGGTGGAAGGAAATTTGTGGCTCCTCTCAGATTCCAGAACTTTCTGCCACAGAAATGTGAGGAACATGTGTTTTTTTAGCCAAATTTTGAGGTTTGCAAAGGATTCTGGGTAACAGAACCTGGTCCGAGCCCCACAAGTCACACCATCTTGGATTTCCCTAGGTCTCTAGTTTTCAGAAATGCACAGGTTTGGTAGGTTTCCTTAGGTGCTGGCTGAGCTAGAGGCCAAAATCTACAGGTAGGCACTTCGCAAAAAACACATCTGTTTTCTTTAAAAAATTTGGATGTGTCCTAGTTGCGCTTTGGGGCGTTTCCTGTCGCGGGCGCTATGCCTTCCCACAAAAGTGAGGTATCATTTTTATCGGGAGACTTGGGGGAACGCTGGGTGGAAGGAAATTTGTGGCTCCCCTCAGATTCCAGAACTTTCTGCCACAGAAATGTGAGGAACATGTGTTTTTGTACCCAAATTTTGAAGTTTGCAAAGGATTCTGGGTAACAGAACCTGGTCCGAGACCCACAAGTCACCCCATCTTGGATTCCCCTAGGTCTCTAGTTTTCAGAAATGCACAGGTTTGGTAGGTTTCCCTAGGTGCCGGCTGAGCTAGAGGCCAAAATCTAAAGGTAGGCACTTTGCAAAAAACATCTCTGTTTTCTTTCAAAAATTTGGATGTGTCCACGTTGCGCTTTGGGGCATTTCCTGTCGCGGGCGCTAGGCCTACCCACACAAGTGAGGTATCATTTTTATCGGGAGACTTGGGGGAATGCTGGGTGGAAGGAAATTTGTGGCTCCTCTCAGATTCCAGAACTTTCTGCCACAGAAATGTGAGGAACATGTGCTTTTTTAGCCATATTTTGAGGTTTGCAAAGGATTCTGGGTAACAGAACCTGGTCCGAGCCCCACAAGTCACCCCATCTTGGATTCCCCTAGGTCTCTTGTTTTCAGAAATGCACAGGTTTGGTAGGTTTCCCTAGGTGCCGGCTGAGCTAGAGGCCAAAATCTACAGGTAGGCACTTCGCAAAAAACACCTCTGTTTTCTTTCAAAAAATTGGATGTGTCCACGCTGCGCTTTGGGGCGTTTCCTGTCGCGGGCGCTAGGCCTACCCACACAAGTGAGGTATTATTTTTATCGGGAGACTTGGGGGAACGCTGGGTGGAAGGAAATTTGTGGCTCCTCTCAGATTCAAGAACTTTCTGCCACAGAAATGTGAGGAACATGTTTTTTTTTAGGCAAATTTTGAGGTTTGCAAAGGATTCTGGGTAACAGAACCTGGTCCGAGCCCCACAAGTCACCCCATCTTGGATTCCCCTAGGTCTCTTGTTTTCAGAAATGCACAGGTTTGGTAGGTTTCCCTTGGTGCCGGCAGAGCTAGAGGCCAAAATCTACAGGTAGGCACTTCGCAAAAAACACCTCTGTTTTCTTTAAAAAAAAATTATGTGTCCGAGTTGCGCTTTGGGGCGTTTCCTGTCGCGGGCGCTAGGCCTACCCACACAAGTGAGGTATCATTTATATCGGGAGACTTGGGGGAACGCTGGGTAGAAGGAAATTTGTGGCTCCTCTCAGATTCCAGAACTTTCTGCCACAGAAATGTGAGGAACATGTGCTTTTTTAGCCAAATTTTGAGGTTTGCAAAGGATTCTGGGTAACAGAACCTGGTCCGAGCCCCACAAGTCACCCCATCTTGGATTCCCCTAGGTCTCAAATTTTTAGAAATGCACAGGTTTGGTAGGTTTCCCTAGGTGCCGGCTGAGCTAGAGGCCAAAATCTACAGGTAGGCACTTCACAAAAAACACCTCTGTTTTCTTTAAAAAATTCGGATGTGTCCAAGTTGCGCTTTGGGGCTTTTCCTGTCGCGGGCGCTATGCCTTCCCACACAAGTGAGGTATCATTTTTATCGGGAGACTTGGGGGAACGCTGGGTGGAAGGAAATTTGTGGCTCCCCTCAGATTCCAGAACTTTCTGCCACAGAAATTTGAGGAACATGTGTTTTTGTACCCAAATTTTGAAGTTTGCAAAGGATTCTGGGTAACAGAACCTGGTCCGAGCCCCACAAGTCACCCCATCTTGGATTCCCCTAGGTCTCTAGTTTTCAGAAATGCACAGGTTTGGTAGGTTTCCCTAGGTGCCGGCTGAGCTAGAGGCCAAAATCTACAGGTAGGCACTTCGCAAAAAACACCTTTGTTTTCTTTAAAAAAATTGGATGTGTCCACGTTGCGCTTTGGGGCGCTTCCTGTCGCGGGCGCTAGGCCTACCCACACAAGTGAGGTATCATTTTTATCGGGAGACTTGGGGGAACGCTGGGTGGAAGGAAATTTGTGGCTCCCCTCAGATTCCAGAACTTTCTGCCACAGAAATGTGAGGAACATGTGCTTTTTTAGCCATATTTTGAGGTTTGCAAAGGATTCTGGGTAACAGAACCTGGTCCGAGCCCCACAAGTCACCCCATCTTGGATTCCCCTAGGTCTCTTGTTTTCAGAAATGCACAGGTTTGGTAGGTTTCCCTAGGTGCCGGCTGAGCTAGAGGCCAAAATCTACAGGTAGGCACTTCGCAAAAAACACCTCTGTTTTCTTTAAAAAAATTGGATGTGTCCACGTTGCGCTTTGGGGCGTTTCCTGTCGCGGGCGCTAGGCCTACCCACACAAGTGAGGTATCATTTTTATCGGGAGACTTGGGGGAACGCTGGGTGGAAGGAAATTTGTGGCTCCTCTCAGATTCCAGAACTTTCTGCCACAGAAATGTGAGGAACATGTGTTTTTTTAGCCAAATTTTGAGGTTTGCAAAGGATTCTGGGTAACAGAACCTGGTCCGAGCCCCACAAGTCACACCATCTTGGATTTCCCTAGGTCTCTAGTTTTCAGAAATGCACAGGTTTGGTGGGTTTCCTTAGGTGCTGGCTGAGCTAGAGGCCAAAATCTACAGGTAGGCACTTCGCAAAAAACACCTCTGTTTTCTTTAAAAAATTTGGATGTGTCCTAGTTGCGCTTTGGGGCGTTTCCTGTCGCGGGCGCTATGCCTTCCCACACAAGTGAGGTATCCTTTTTATCGGGAGACTTGGGGGAACGCTGGGTGGAAGGAAATTTGTGGCTCCCCTCAGATTCCAGAACTTTCTGCCACAGAAATGTGAGGAACATGTGTTTTTGTACCCAAATTTTGAAGTTTGCAAAGGATTCTGGGTAAAAGAACCTGGTCCGAGCCCCACAAGTCACCCCATCTTGGATTCCCCTAGGTCTCTAGTTTTCAGAAATGCACAGGTTTGGTAGGTTTCCCTAGGTGCCGGCTGAGCTAGAGGCCAAAATCTAAAGGTAGGCACTTTGCAAAAAACATCTCTGTTTTCTTTCAAAAATTTGGATGTGTCCAAGTTGCGCTTTGGGGCATTTCCTGTCGCGGGCGCTAGGCCTACCCACACAAGTGAGGTATCATTTTTATCGTGAGACTTGGGGGAATGCTGGGTGGAAGGAAATTTGTGGCTCCTCTCAGATTCCAGAACTTTCTGCCACAGAAATGTGAGGAACATGTGCTTTTTTAGCCATATTTTGAGGTTTGCAAAGGATTCTGGGTAACAGAACCTGGTCCGAGCCCCACAAGTCACCCCATCTTGGATTCCCCTAGGTCTCTTGTTTTCAGGAATGCACAGGTTTGGTAGGTTTCCCTAGGTGCCGGCTGAGCTAGAGGCCAAAATCTACAGGTAGGCACTTCGCAAAAAACACCTCTGTTTTCTTTTAAAAAATTGGATGTGTCCACGTTGCGCTTTGGGGCGTTTCCTGTCGCGGGCCCTAGGCCTACCCACACAAGTAAGGTATCATTTTTATCGGGAGACTTGGGGGAACGCTGGGTGGAAGGAAATTTGTGGCTCCTCTCAGATTCAAGAACTTTCTGCCACAGAAATGTGAGGAACATATGCTTTTTTAGCCAAATTTTGAGGTTTGCAAAGGATTCTGGGTAACAGAACCTGGTCCGAGCCCCAAAAGTCACCCCATCTTGGATTCCCCTAGGTCTCAAATTTTTAGAAATGCACAGGTTTGGTAGGTTTCCCTAGGTGCCGGCTGAGCTAGAGGCCAAAATCTACAGGTAGGCACTTCACAAAAAACACCTCTGTTTTCTTTAAAAAATTCGGATGTGTCCAAGTTGCGCTTTGGGGCTTTTCCTGTCGCGGGCGCTATGCCTTCCCACACAACTGAGGTATCATTTTTATCGGGAGACTTGGGGGAACGCTGGGTGGAAGGAAATTTGTGGCTCCCCTCAGATTCCAGAACTTTCTGCGACAGAAATGTGAGGAACATGTGTTTTTGTACCCAAATTTTGAAGTGTGCAAAGGATTCTGGGTAACAGAACCTGGTCCGAGCCCCACAAGTCACCCCATCTTGGATTCCCCTAGGTCTCTAGTTTTCAGAAATGCACAGGTTTGGTAGGTTTCCCTAGGTGCCGGCTGAGCTAGAGGCCAAAATCTACAGGTAGGCACTTTTCAAAAAACACCTCTGTTTTCTTTAAAAAAATTGGATGTGTCCACGTTGCACTTTGGGGCGTTTCCTGTCGCGGGCGCTAGGCCTACCCACACAAGTGAGGTATCATTTTTATCGGGAGACTTGGGGGAACGCTGGGTGGAAGGAAATTTGTGGCTCCCCTCAGATTCCAGAACTTTCTGCCACAGAAATGTGAGGAACATGTGTTTTTGTACCCAAATTTTGAAGTTTGCACAGGATTCTGGGTAACAGAACCTGGTCCGAGCCCCACAAGTCACCCCATCTTGGATTCCCCTAGGTCTCTAGTTTTCAGAAATGCACAGGTTTGGTAGGTTTCCCTAGGTGCCGGCTGAGCTAGAGGCCAAAATCTACAGGTAGGCACTTTGCAAAAAACACCTCTGTTTTCTTTCAAAAATTTGGATGTGTCCACGTTGCGCTTTGGGGCATTTCCTGTCGCGGGCGCTAGGCCTACCCACACAAGTGAGGTATCATATTTATCGGGAGCCTTGGGGGAACGCTGGGTGGAAGGAAATTTGTGGCACCTCTCAGATTCCAGAACTTTCTGCCACAGAAATGTGAGGAACATGTGCTTTTTTAGCCATATTTTGAGGTTTGCAAAGGATTCTGGGTAACAGAACCTGGTCCGAGCCCCACAAGTCACCCCATCTTGGATTCCCCTAGGTCTCTTGTTTTCAGAAATGCACAGGTTTGGTAGGTTTCTCTAGGTGCCGGCTGAGCTAGAGGCCAAAATCTACAGGTAGGCACTTCGCAAAAAACACATCTGTTTTCTTTGAAAAAATTGGATGTGTCCACGTTGCGCTTTGGGGCGTTTCCTGTCGCGGGCGCTAGGCCTACCCACACAAGTGAGGTATCATTTTTATCGGGAGACTTGGGGGAACGCTGGGTGGAAGGAAATTTGTGGCTCCTCTCAGATTCCAGAACTTTCTGCCACAGAAATGTGAGGAACATGTGCTTTTTTAGCCATATTTTGAGGTTTGTAAAGGATTCTGGGTAACAGAAGCTGGTCCGAGCCCCACAAGTCACCCCATCTTGGATTCCCCTAGGTCTCTTGTTTTCAGAAATGCACAGGTTTGGTAGGTTTCCCTAGGTGCCGGCTGAGCTAGAGGCCAAAATCTACAGGTAGGCACTTCGCAAAAAACACCTCTGTTTTCTTTAAAAAAATTGGATGTGTCCACGTTGCGCTTTGGGGCGTTTCCTGTCGCGGGGCGCTAGGCCTACCCACACAAGTGAGGTATCATTTTTATCGGGAGACTTGGGGGAACGCTGGGTGGAAGGAAATGTGTGGCTCCTCTCAGATTCCAGAACTTTCTGCCACAGAAATGTGAGGAACATGTGCTTTTTTAGCCATATTTTGAGGTTTGTAAAGGATTCTGGGTAACAGAACCTGGTCCGAGCCCCACAAGTCACCCCATCTTGGATTCCCCTAGGTCTCTTGTTTTCAGAAATGCACAGGTTTGGTAGGTTTCCCTAGGTGCCGGCTGAGCTAGAGGCCAAAATCTACAGGTAGGCACTTCGCAAAAAACACCTCTGTTTTCTTTAAAAAAATTGGATGTGTCCATGTTGCGCTTTGGGGCGTTTCCTGTCGCGGGGCGCTAGGCCTACCCACACAAGTGAGGTATCATTTTTATCGGGAGACTTGGGGGAACGCTGGGTGGAAGGAAATTTGTGGCTCCTCTCAGATTCAAGAACTTTCTGCCACAGAAATGTGAGGAACATGTGCTTTTTTAGCCAAATTTTGAGGTTTGCAAAGGATTCTGGGTAACAGAACCTGGTCCGAGCCCCAAAAGTCACCCCATCTTGGATTCCCCTAGGTCTCAAATTTTTAGAAATGCACAGGTTTGGTAGGTTTCCCTAGGTGCCGGCTGAGCTAGAGGCCAAAATCTACAGGTAGGCACTTCACAAAAAACACCTCTGTTTTCTTTAAAAAATTCGGATGTGTCCAAGTTGCGCTTTGGGGCTTTTCCTGTCGCGGGCGCTATGCCTTCCCACACAACTGAGGTATCATTTTTATCGGGAGACTTGGGGGAACGCTGGGTGGAAGGAAATTTGTGGCTCCCCTCAGATTCCAGAACTTTCTGCAACAGAAATGTGAGGAACATGTGTTTTTGTACCCAAATTTTGAAGTGTGCAAAGGATTCTGGGTAACAGAACCTGGTCCGAGCCCCACAAGTCACCCCATCTTGGATTCCCCTAGGTCTCTAGTTTTCAGAAATGCACAGGTTTGGTAGGTTTCCCTAGGTGCCGGCTGAGCTAGAGGCCAAAATCTACAGGTAGGCACTTTTCAAAAAACACCTCTGTTTTCTTTCAAAAAATTGGATGTGTCCACGTTGCACTTTGGGGCGTTTCCTGTCGCGGGCGCTAGGCCTACCCACACAAGTGAGGTATCATTTTTATCGGGAGACTTGGGGGAACGCTGGGTGGAAGGAAATTTGTGGCTCCCCTCAGATTCCAGAACTTTCTGCCACAGAAATGTGAGGAACATGTGTTTTTGTACCCAAATTTTGAAGTTTGCAAAGGATTCTGGGTAACAGAACCTGGTCCGAGCCCCACAAGTCACCCCATCTTGGATTCCCCTAGGTCTCTAGTTTTCAGAAATGCACAGGTTTGGTAGGTTTCCCTAGGTGCCGGCTGAGCTAGAGGCCAAAATCTACAGGTAGGCACTTTGCAAAAAACACCTCTGTTTTCTTTCAAAAATTTGGATGTGTCCACGATGCGCTTTGGGGCATTTCCTGTCGCGGGCGCTAGGCCTACCCACACAAGTGAGGTATCATATTTATCGGGAGACTTGGGGGAACGCTGGGTGGAAGGAAATTTGTGGCACCTCTCAGATTCCAGAACTTTCTGCCACAGAAATGTGAGGAACATGTGCTTTTTTAGCCATATTTTGAGGTTTGCAAAGGATTCTGGGTAACAGAACCTGGTCCGGGCCCCACAAGTCACCCCATCTTGGATTCCCCTAGGTCTCTTGTTTTCAGAAATGCACAGGTTTGGTAGGTTTCTCTAGGTGCCGGCTGAGCTAGAGGCCAAAATCTACAGGTAGGCACTTCGCAAAAAACACCTCTGTTTTCTTTTAAAAAATTGGATGTGTCCACGTTGCGCTTTGGGGCGTTTCCTGTCGCGGGCGCTAGGCCTACCCACACAAGTGAGGTATCATTTTTATCGGGAGACTTGGGGGAACGCTGGGTGGAAGGAAATTTGTGGCTCCTCTCAGATTCCAGAACTTTCTGCCACAGAAATGTGAGGAACATGTGTTTTTTTAACCAAATTTTGAGGTTTGCAAAGGATTCTGGGTAACAGAACCTGGTCCGAGCCCCACAAGTCACCCCATCTTGGATTCCCCTAGGTCTCTAGTTTTCAGAAATGCACAAGTTTGGTAGGTTTCCCTAGGTGCCGGCTGAGCTAGAGGCCAAAATCTACAGGTAGGCACTTCGCAAAAAACACCTCTGTTTTCTTTAAAAAAATTGGATGTGTCCACGTTGCGCTTTGGGGCGTTTCCTGTCGCGGGCGCTAGGCCTACCCACACAAGTGAGGTATTATTTTTATCGGGAGACTTGGGGGAACGCTGGGTGGAAGGAAATTTGTGGCTCCTCTCGGATTCAAGAACTTTCTGCCACAGAAATGTGAGGAACATGTTTTTTTTTTAGGCAAATTTTGAGGTTTGCAAAGGATTCTGGGTAACAGAACCTGGTCCGAGCCCCACAAGTCACCCCATCTTGGATTCCCCTAGGTCTCTTGTTTTCAGAAATGCACAGGTTTGGTAGGTTTCCCTTGGTGCCGGCTGAGCTAGAGGCCAAAATCTACAGGTAGGCACTTCGCAAAAAACACCTCTGTTTTCTTTCAAAAATTTTGATGTGTCCAAGTTGCGCTTTGGGGCGTTTCCTGTCGCGGGCGCTAGGCCTACCCACACAAGTGAGGTATCATTTTTATCGGGAGACTTGGGGGAACGCTGGGTAGAAGGAAATTTGTGGCTCCTCTCAGATTCCAGAACTTTCTGCCACAGAAATGTGAGGAACATGTGCTTTTTTAGCCAAATTTTGAGGATTGCAAAGGATTCTGGGTAACAGAACCTGGTCCGAGCCCCACAAGTCACCCCATCTTGGATTCCCCTAGGTCTCAAATTTTTAGAAATGCACAGGTTTGGTAGGTTTCCCTAGGTGCCGGCTGAGCTAGAGGCCAAAATCTACAGGTAGGCACTTCACAAAAAACACCTCTGTTTTCTTAAAAAAATTCGGATGTGTCCAAGTTGCGCTTTGGGGCTTTTCCTGTCGCGGGCGAAATGCGTTCCCACACAAGTGAGGTACATTTTTATCGGGAGACTTGGGGGAACGCTGGCTGGAAGGAAATTTGTGGCTCCCCTCAGATTCCAGAACTTTCTGCCACAGAAATGTGAGGAACATGTGCTTTTTTAGCCATATTTTGAGGTTTGCAAAGGATTCTGGGTAACAGAACCTGGTCCGAGCCCCCCAAGTCACCCCATCTTGGATTCCCCTAGGTCTCTTGTTTTCAGAAATGCACAGGTTTGGTAGGTTTCCCTAGGTGCCGGCTGAGCTAGAGGCCAAAATCTACAGGTAGGCACTTCGCAAAAAACACCTCTGTTTTCTTTTAAAAAATTGGATGTGTCCATGTTGCGCTTTGGGGCGTTTCCTGTCGCGGGCGCTAGGCCTACCCACACAAGTGAGGTATCATTTTTATCGGGAGACTTGGGGGAACGCTGGGTGGAAGGAAATTTGTGGCTCCTCTCAGATTCCAGAACTTTCTGCCACAGAAATGTGAGGAACATGTGTTTTTTTAGCCAAATTTTGAGGTTTGCAAAGGATTCTGGGTAACAGAACCTGGTCCGAGCCCCACAAGTCACCCCATCTTGGATTCCCCTAGGTCTCTAGTTTTCAGAAATGCACAAGTTTGGTAGGTTTCCCTAGGTGCCGGCTGAGCTAGAGGCCAAAATCTACAGGTAGGCACTTCGCAAAAAAACCCTCTGTTTTCTTTAAAAAAATTCGATGTGTCCACGTTGCGCTTTGGGGCGTTTCCTGTCGCGGGCGCTAGGCCTACCCACACAAGTGAGGTATTATTTTTATCGGGAGACTTGGGGGAACGCTGGGTGGAAGGAAATTTGTGGCTCCTCTCAGATTCAAGAACTTTCTGCCACAGAAATGTGAGGAACATGTTTTTTTTTAGGCAAATTTTGAGGTTTGCAAAGGATTCTGGGTAACAGAACCTGGTCCGAGCCCCACAAGTCACCCCATCTTGGATTCCCCTAGGTCTCTTGTTTTCAGAAATGCACAGGTTTGGTAGGTTTCCCTTGGTGCCGGCTGAGCTAGAGGCCAAAATCTACAGGTAGGCACTTCGCAAAAAACACCTCTGTTTTCTTTCAAAAATTTTGATGTGTCCAAGTTGCGCTTTGGGGCGTTTCCTGTCGCGGGCGCTAGGCCTACCCACACAAGTGAGGTATCATTTTTATCGGGAGACTTGGGGGAACGCTGGGTAGAAGGAAATTTGTGGCTCCTCTCAAATTCCAGAACTTTCTGCCACAGAAATGTGAGGAACATGTGCTTTTTTAGCCAAATTTTGAGGTTTGCAAAGGATTCTGGGTAACAGAACCTGGTCCGAGCCCCACAAGTCACCCCATCTTGGATTCCCCTAGGTCTCAAATTTTTAGAAATGCACAGGTTTGGTAGGTTTCCCTAGGTGCCGGCTGAGCTAGAGGCCAAAATCTACAGGTAGGCACTTCACAAAAAACACCTCTGTTTTCTTTAAAAAATTTGGATGTGTCCAAGTTGCGCTTTGGGGCTTTTCCTGTCGCGGGCGCTATGCCTTCCCACACAAGTGAGGTATCATTTTTATCGGGAGACTTGGGGGAACGCTGGGTGGAAGGAAATTTGTGGCTCCCCTCAGATTCCAGAACTTTCTGCCACAGAAATGTGAGGAACATGTGTTTTTGTACCCAAATTTTGAAGTTTGCAAAGGATTCTGGGTAACAGAACCTGGTCCGAGCCCCACAAGTCACCCCATCTTGGATTCCCCTAGGTCTCTAGTTTTCAGAAATGCACAGGTTTGGTAGGTTTCCCTAGGTGCCGGCTGAGCTAGAGTCCAAAATCTACAGGTAGGCACTTCGCAAAAAACACCTCTGTTTTCTTTTAAAAAATTGGATGTGTACACGTTGCGCTTTGGGGCGTTTCCTGTCGCGGGCGCTAGGCCTACCCACACAAGTGAGGTATCATTTTTATCGGGAGACTTGGGGGAACGCTGGGTGGAAGGAAATTTGTGGCTCCCCTCAGATTCCAGAACTTTCTGCGACAGAAATGTGAGGAACATGTGTTTTTGTACCCAAATTTTGAAGTGTGCAAAGGATTCTGGGTAACAGAACCTGGTCCGAGCCCCACAAGTCACCCCATCTTGGATTCCCCTAGGTCTCTAGTTTTCAGAAATGCACAGGTTTGGTAGGTTTCCCTAGGTGCCGGCTGAGCTAGAGGCCAAAATCTACAGGTAGGCACTTTTCAAAAAACACCTCTGTTTTCTTTCAAAAAATTGGATGTGTCCACGTTGCACTTTGGGGCGTTTCCTGTCGCGGGCGCTAGGCCTACCCACACAAGTGAGGTATCATTTTTATCGGGAGACTTGGGGGAACGCTGGGTGGAAGGAAATTTGTGGCTCCCCTCAGATTCCAGAACTTTCTGCCACAGAAATGTGAGGAACATGTGTTTTTGTCCCCAAATTTTGAAGTTTGCAAAGGATTCTGGGTAACAGAACCTGGTCCGAGCCCCACAAGTCACCCCATCTTGGATTCCCCTAGGTCTCTAGTTTTCAGAAATGCACAGGTTTGGTAGGTTTCCCTAGGTGCCGGCTGAGCTAGAGGCCAAAATCTACAGGTAGGCACTTTGCAAAAAACACCTCTGTTTTCTTTCAAAAATTTGGATGTGTCCACGTTGCGCTTTGGGGCGTTTCCTGTCGCGGGCGCTAGGCCTACCCACACAAGTGAGGTATCATTTTTATCGGGAGACTTGGGGGAACGCTGGGTGGAAGGAAATTTGTGGCTCCCCTCAGATTCCAGAACTTTCTGCCACAGAAATGTGAGGAACATGTGTTTTTTTAGCCAAATTTTGAGGTTTGCAAAGGATTCTGGGTAACAGAACCTGGTCCGAGCCCCACAAGTCACCCCATCTTGGATTCCCCTAGGTCTCTAGTTTTCAGAAATGCACAAGTTTGGTAGGTTTCCCTAGGTGCCGGCTGAGCTAGAGGCCAAAATCTACAGGTAGGCACTTCGCAAAAAACACCTCTGTTTTCTTTAAAAAAATTGGATGTGTCCACGTTGCGCTTTGGGGCGTTTCCTGTCGCGGGCGCTAGGCCTACCCACACAAGTGAGGTATTATTTTTATCGGGAGACTTGGGGGAACGCTGGGTGGAAGGAAATGTGTGGCTCCTCTCAGATTCAAGAACTTTCTGCCACAGAAATGTGAGGAACATGTTTTTTTTTAGGCAAATTTTGAGGTTTGCAAAGGATTCTGGGTAACAGAACCTGGTCCGAGCCCCACAAGTCACCCCATCTTGGATTCCCCTAGGTCTCTTGTTTTCAGAAATGCACAGGTTTGGTAGGTTTCCCTTGGTGCCGGCTGAGCTAGAGGCCAAAATCTACAGGTAGGCACTTCGCAAAAAACACCTCTGTTTTCTTTCAAAAATTTTGATGTGTCCAAGTTGCGCTTTGGGGCGTTTCCTGTCGCGGGCGCTAGGCCTACCCACACAAGTAAGGTATCATTTTTATCGGGAGACTTGGGGGAACGCTAGGTAGAAGGAAATTTGTGGCTCCTCTCAGATTCCAGAACTTTCTGCCACAGAAATGTGAGGAACATGTGCTTTTTTAGGCAAATTTTGAGGATTGCAAAGGATTCTGGGTAACAGAACCTGGTCCGAGCCCCACAAGTCACCCCATCTTGG
This sequence comes from Pleurodeles waltl, assembly GCF_031143425.1. NCBI lineage: Eukaryota > Metazoa > Chordata > Amphibia > Caudata > Salamandridae > Pleurodeles > Pleurodeles waltl. Next base: position 918,177,627 of record NC_090439.1, on the reverse strand, counting down.
ATTCCCCTAGGTCTCAAATTTTTAGAAATGCACAGGTTTGGTAGGTTTCCCTAGGTGCCGGCTGAGCTAGAGGCCAAAATCTACAGGTAGGCACTACTCAAAAAACACCTCTGTTTTCTTAAAAAAATTCGGATGTGTCCAAGTTGCGCTTTGGGGCTTTTCCTGTCGCGGGCGCTATGCGTTCCCACACAAGTGAGGTATCATTTTTATCGGGAGACTTGGGGGAACGCTGGCTGGAAGGAAATTTGTGGCTCCCCTCAGATTCCAGAACTTTCTGCCACAGAAATGTGAGGAACATGTGTTTTTGTACCCAAATTTTGAAGTTTGCAAAGGATTCTGGGTAACAGAACCTGGTCCGAGCCCCACAAGTCACCCTATCTTGGATTCCCCTAGGTCTCTAGTTTTCAGAAATGCACAGGTTTGGTAGGTTTCCCTAGGTACCGGCTGAGCTAGAGGCCAAAATCTACAGGTAGGCACTTCGCAAAAAACACCTCTGTTTTCTTTAAAAAAATTGGATGTGTCCACGTTGCGCTTTGGGGCGTTTCCTGTCGCGGGCGCTAGGCCTACCCACACAAGTGAGGTATCATTTTTATCGGGAGACTTGGGGGAACGCTGGGTGGAAGGAAATTTGTGGCTCCTCTCAGATTCCAGAACTTTCTGCCACAGAAATGTGAGGAACATGTGTTTTTTTAGCCAAATTTTGAGGTTTGCAAAGGATTCTGGGTAACAGAACCTGGTCCGAGCCCCACAAGTCACACCATCTTGGATTTCCCTAGGTCTCTAGTTTTCAGAAATGCACAGGTTTGGTAGGTTTCCTTAGGTGCTGGCTGAGCTAGAGGCCAAAATCTACAGGTAGGCACTTCGCAAAAAACACCTCTGTTTTCTTTAAAAAATTTGGATGTGTCCTAGTTGCGCTTTGGGGCGTTTCCTGTCGCGGGCGCTATGCCTTCCCACACAAGTGAGGTATCATTTTTATCGGGAGACTTGGGGGAACGCTGGGTGGAAGGAAATTTGTGGCTCCCCTCAGATTCCAGAACTTTCTGCCACAGAAATGTGAGGAACATGTGTTTTTGTCCCCAAATTTTGAAGTTTGCAAAGGATTCTGGGTAACAGAACCTGGTCCGAGACCCACAAGTCACCCCATCTTGGATTCCCCTATGTCTCTAGTTTTCAGAAATGCACAGGTTTGGTAGGTTTCCCTAGGTGCCGGCTGAGCTAGAGGCCAAAATCTAAAGGTAGGCACTTTGCAAAAAACATCTCTGTTTTCTTTCAAAAATTTGGATGTGTCCACGTTGCGCTTTGGGGCATTTCCTGTCGCGGGCGCTAGGCCTACCCACACAAGTGAGGTATCATTTTTATCGGGAGACTTGGGGGAATGCTGGGTGGAAGGAAATTTGTGGCTCCTCTCAGATTCCAGAACTTTCTGCCACAGAAATGTGAGGAACATGTGCTTTTTTAGCCATATTTTGAGGTTTGCAAAGGATTCTGGGTAACAGAACCTGGTCCGAGCCCCACAAGTCACCCCATCTTGGATTCCCCTAGGTCTCTTGTTTTCAGAAATGCACAGGTTTGGTAGGTTTCCCTAGGTGCCGGCTGAGCTAGAGGCCAAAATCTACAGGTAGGCACTTCGCAAAAAACACCTCTGTTTTCTTTTAAAAAATTGGATGTGTCCATGTTGCGCTTTGGGGCGTTTCCTGTCGCGGGCGCTAGGCCTACCCACACAAGTGAGGTATCATTTTTATCGGGAGACTTGGGGGAACGCCGGGTGGAAGGAAATTTGTGGCTCCTCTCAGATTCCAGAACTTTCTGCCACAGAAATGTGAGGAACATGTGTTTTTTTAGCCAAATTTTGAGGTTTGCAAAGGATTCTGGGTAACAGAACCTGGTCCGAGCCCCACAAGTCACCCCATCTTGGATTCCCCTAGGTCTCTAGTTTTCAGAAATGCACAAGTTTGGTAGGTTTCTCTAGGTGCCGGCTGAGCTAGAGGCCAAAATCTACAGGTAGGCACTTCGCAAAAAACACCTCTGTTTTCTTTAAAAAAATTGGATGTGTCCACATTGCGCTTTGGGGCGTGTCCTGTCGCGGGCGCTAGGCCTACCCACACAAGTGAGGTATTATTTTTATCGGGAGACTTGGGGGAACGCTGGGTGGAAGGAAATTTGTGGCTCCTCTCAGATTCAAGAACTTTCTGCCACAGAAATGTGAGGAACATGTTTTATTTTAGGCAAATTTTGAGGTTTGCAAAGGATTCTGGGTAACAGAACCTGGTCCGAGCCCCACAAGTCACCCCATCTTGGATTCCCCTAGGTCTCTTGTTTTCAGAAATGCACAGGTTTGGTAGGTTTCCCTTGGTGCCGGCTGAGCTAGAGGCCAAAATCTACAGGTAGGCACTTCGCAAAAAACACCTCTGTTTTCTTTCAAAAATTTTGATGTGTCCAAGTTGCGCTTTGGGGCGTTTCCTGTCGCGGGCGCTAGGCCTACCCACACAAGTGAGGTATCATTTTTATCGGGAGACTTGGGGGAACGCTGGGTAGAAGGAAATTTGTGGCTCCTCTCAGATTCCAGAACTTTCTGCCACAGAAATGTGAGGAACATGTGCTTTTTTAGCCAAATTTTGAGGTTTGCAAAGGATTCTGGGTAACAGAACCTGGTCCGAGCCCCACAAGTCACCCCATCTTGGATTCCCCTAGATCTCAAATTTTTAGAAATGCACAGGTTTGGTAGGTTTCCCTAGGTGCCGGCTGAGCTAGAGGCCAAAATCTACAGGTAGGCACTTCACAAAAAACACCTTTGTTTTCTTAAAAAAATTTGGATGTGTCCAAGTTGCGCTTTGGGGCTTTTCCTGTCGCGGGAGCTATGCCTTCCCACACAAGTGAGGTATCATTTTTATCGGGAGACTTGGGGGAACGCTGGGTGGAAGGAAATTTGTGGCTCCCCTCAGATTCCAGAACTTTATGCCACAGAAATGTGAGGAACATGTGTTTTTGTACCCAAATTTTGAAGTTTGCAAAGGATTCTGGGTAACAGAACCTGGTCCGAGCCCCACAAGTCACCCCATCTTGGATTCTCCTAGGTCTCTAGTTTTCAGAAATGCACAGGTTTGGTAGGTTTCCCTAGGTGCCGGCTGAGCTAGAGGCCAAAATCTAAAGGTAGGCACTTTGCAAAAAACATCTCTGTTTTCTTTCAAAAATTTGGATGTGTCCACGTTGCGCTTTGGGGCATTTCCTGTTGTGGGCGCTAGGCCTACCCACACAAGTGAGGTATCATTTTTATCGGGAGACTTGGGGGAATGCTGGGTGGAAGGAAATTTGTGGCTCCTCTCAGATTCCAGAACTTTCTGCCACAGAAATGTGAGGAACATGTGCTTTTTTAGCCATATTTTGAGGTTTGCAAAGGATTCTGGGTAACAGAACCTGGTCCGAGCCCCACAAGTCACCCCATCTTGGATTCCCCTAGGTCTCTTGTTTTCAGGAATGCACAGGTTTGGTAGGTTTCCCTAGGTGCCGGCTGAGCTAGAGGCCAAAATCTAAAGGTAGGCACTTTGAAAAAAACACCTCTGTTTTCTTTCAAAAATTTGGATGTGTGCACGTTGCGCTTTGGGGCATTTCCTGTTGCGGGCGCTAGGCCTACCCACACAAGTTAGGTATCATTTTTATCGGGAGACTTGGGGGAATGCTGGGTGGAAGGAAATTTGTGGCTCCTCTCAGATTCCAGAACTTTCTGCCACAGAAATGTGAGGAACATGTGCTTTTTAAGCCAAATTTTGAGGTTTGCAAAGGATTCTGGGTAACAGAACCTGGTCCGAGCCCCACAAGTCACCCCATCTTGGATTCCCCTAGGTCTCAAATTTTTAGAAATGCACAGGTTTGGTAGGTTTCCCTAGGTGCCGGCTGAGCTAGAGGCCAAAATCTACAGGTAGGCACTTCACAAAAAACACCTCTGTTTTCTTAAAAAAATTCGGATGTGTCCAAGTTGCGCTTTGGGGCTTTTCCTGTCGCGGGCGCTATGCCTTCCCACACAAGTGAGGTATCATTTTTATCTGGAGACTTGGGGGAACGCTGGGTGGAAGGAAATTTGTGGCTCCCCTCACATTCCAGAACTTTCTGCCACAGAAATGTGAGGAACATGTGTTTTTGTACCCAAATTTTGAAGTTTGCAAAGGATTCTGGGTAACAGAACCTGGTCCGAGCCCCACAAGTCACCCCATCTTGGATTCCCCTAGGTCTCTAGTTTTCAGAAATGCACAGGTTTGGTAGGTTTCCCTAGGTGCCGGCTGATCTAGAGACCAAAATCTACAGGTAGGCACTTCGCAAAAAACACCTCTGTTTTCTTTAAAAAAATTGGATGTGTCCACGTTGCGTTTTGGGGCGTTTCCTGTCGCGGGCGCTAGGCCTACCCACACAAGTGAGGTATCATTTTTATCGGGAAACTTGGGGGAACGCTGGGTGGAAGGAAAATAGTGGCTCCCCTCAGATTCCAGAACTTTCTGCCACAGAAATGTGAGGAACATGTGCTTTTTTAGCCATATTTTGAGGTTTGCAAAGGATTCTGGGTAACAGAACCTGGTCCGAGCCCCACAAGTCACCCCATCTTGGATTCCCCTAGGTCTCTAGTTTTCAGAAATGCACAGGTTTGGTAGGTTTCCCTAGGTGCCGGCTGAGCTAGAGGCCAAAATCTAAAGGTAGGCACTTTGCAAAAAACATCTCTGTTTTCTTTCAAAAATTTGGATGTGTCCACGTTGCGCTTTGGGGCATTTCCTGTCGCGGGCGCTAGGCCTACCCACACAAGTGAGGTATAATTTTTATCGGGAGACTTGGGGGAATGCTGGGTGGAAGGAAATTTGTGGCTCCTCTCAGATTCCAGAACTTTCTGCCACAGAAATGTGAGGAACATGTGCTTTTTTAGCTATATTTTGAGGTTTGCAAAGGATTCTGGGTAACAGAACCTGGTCCGAGCCCCACAAGTCACCCCATCTTGGATTCCCCTAGGTCTCTTGTTTTCAGGAATGCACAGGTTTGGTAGGTTTCCCTAGGTGCCGGCTGAGCTAGAGGCCAAAATCTACAGGTAGGCACTTCGCAAAAAACACCTCTGTTTTCTTTTAAAAAATTGGATGTGTCCACGTTGCGCTTTGGGGCGTTTCCTGTCGCGGGCGCTAGGCCTACCCACACAAGTGAGGTATCATTTTTATCGGGAGACTTGGGGGAACGCTGGGTGGAAGGAAATTTGTGGCTCCTCTCAGATTCCAGAACTTTCTGCCACAGAAATGTGAGGAACATGTGTTTTTTTTAGCCAAATTTTGAGGTTTGCAAAGGATTCTGGGTAACAGAACCTGGTTCGAGCCCCACAAGTCACCCCATCTTGGATTCCCCTAGGTCTCTAGTTTTCAGAAATGCACAAGTTTGGTAGGTTTCGCTGGTGCCGGCTGAGCTAGAGGCCAAAATCTACAGGTAGGCACTTCGCAAAAAACACCTCTGTTTTCTTTAAAAAAAATTGGATGTGTCCACGTTGCACTTTGGGGCGTTTCCTGTCGCGGGCGCTAGGCCTACCCACACAAGTGAGGTATCATTTTTATCGGGAGACTTGGGGGAACGCTGGGTGGAAGGAAATTTGTCGCTCCCCTCAGATTCCAGAACTTTCTGCCACAGAAATGTGAGGAACATGTGTTTTTGTACCCAAATTTTGAAGTTTGCAAAGGATTCTGGGTAACAGAACCTGGTCCGAGCCCCACAAGTCACCCCATCTTGGATTCCCCTAGGTCTCTAGTTTTCAGAAATGCACAAGTTTGGTAGGTTTCCCTGGTGCCGGCTGAGCTAGAGGCCAAAATCTACAGGTAGGCACTTTGCAAAAAACACCTCTGTTTTCTTTCAAAAATTTGGATGTGTCCACGTTGCGCTTTGGGGCGTTTCCTGTCACGGGCGCTAGGCCTACCCACACAAGTGAGGTATCATTTTTATCGGGAGACTTGGGGGAACGCTGGGTGGAAGGAAATTTGTGGCTCCCCTCAGATTCCAGAACTTTCTGCCACAGAAATGTGAGGAACATGTGTTTTTTTAGCCAAATTTTGAGGTTTGCAAAGGATTCTGGGTAACAGAACCTGGTCCGAGACCCACAAGTCACCCCATCTTGGATTCCCCTAGGTCTCTAGTTTTCAGAAATGCACAGGTTTGGTAGGTTTCCCTAGGTGCCGGCTGAGCTAGAGGCCAAAATCTAAAGGTAGGCACTTTGCAAAAAACATCTCGGTTTTCTTTCAAAAATTTGGATGTGTCCACGTTGCGCTTTGGGGCATTTCCTGTCGCGGGCGCTAGGCCTACCCACACAAGTGAGGTATAATTTTTATCGGGAGACTTGGGGGAATGCTGGGTGGAAGAAAATTTGTGGCTCCTCTCAGATTCCAGAACTTTCTGCCACAGAAATGTGAGGAACATGTGCTTTTTTAGCCATATTTTGAGGTTTGCAAAGGATTCTGGGTAACAGAACCTGGTCCGAGCCCCACAAGTCACCCCATCTTGGATTCCCCTAGGTCTCTTGTTTTCAGGAATGCACAGGTTTGGTAGGTTTCCCTAGGTGCCGGCTGAGCTAGAGGCCAAAATCTACAGGTAGGCACTTCGCAAAAAACACCTCTGTTTTCTTTTAAAAAATTGGATGTGTCCACTTTGCGCTTTGGGGCGTTTCCTGTCGCGGGCGCTAGGCCTACCCACACAAGTGAGGTATTATTTTTATCGGGAGACTTGGGGGAACGCTGGGTGGAAGGAAATTTGTGGCTCCTCTCAGATTCCAGAACTTTCTGCCACAGAAATGTGAGGAACATGTGCTTTTTTAGCCAAATTTTGAGGATTGCAAAGGATTCTGGGTAACAGAACCTGGTCCGAGCCCCACAAGTCACCCCATCTTGGATTCCCCTAGGTCTCTTGTATTCAGAAATGCACAGGTTTGGTAGGTTTCCCTAGGTGCCGGCTGAGCTAGAGGCCAAAATCTACAGGTAGGCACTTCGCAAAAAACACCTCTGTTTTCTTTCAAAAATTTTGATGTGTCCAAGTTGCGCTTTGGGGCGTTTCCTGTCGCGGGCGCTAGGCCTACCCACACAAGTAAGGTATCATTTTTATCGGGAGACTTGGGGGAACGCTGGGTAGAAGGAAATTTGTGGCTCCTCTCAGATTCCAGAACTTTCTGCCACAGAAATGTGAGGAACATGTGCTTTTTTAGCCAAATTTTGAGGATTGCAAAGGATTCTGGGTAACAGAACCTGGTCCGAGCCCCACAAGTCACCCCATCTTGGATTCCCCTAGGTCTCAAATTTTTAGAAATGCACAGGTTTGGTAGGTTTCCCTAGGTGCCGGCTGAGCTAGGGGCCAAAATCTACAGGTAGGCACTTCACAAAAAACACCTCTGTTTTCTTTAAAAAAATTGGATGTGTCCACGTTGCACTTTGGGGCGTTTCCTGTCGCGGGCGCTAGGCCTACCCACACAAGTGAGGTATCATTTTTATCGGGAGACTTGGGGGAACGCTGGGTGGAAGGAAATTTGTGGCTCCCCTCAGATTCCAGAACTTTCTGCCACAGAAATGTGAGGAACATGTGTTTTTGTACCCAAATTTTGAAGTTTGCAAAGGATTCTGGGTAACAGAACCTGGTCCGAGCCCCACAAGTCACCCCATCTTGGATTCCCCTAGGTCTCTAGTTTTCAGAAATGCACAGGTTTGGTAGGTTTCCCTAGGTGCCGGCTGAGCTAGAGGCCAAAATCTACAGGTAGGCACTTTGCAAAAAACACCTCTGTTTTCTTTCAAAAATTTGGATGTGTCCACGTTGCGCTTTGGGGCGTTTCCTGTCGCGGGCGCTAGGCCTACCCACACAAGTGAGGTATCATTTTTATCGGGAGACTTGGGGGAACGCTGGGTGGAAGGAAATTTGTGGCTCCCCTCAGATTCCAGAACTTTCTGCCACAGAAATGTGAGGAACATGTGTTTTTTTAGCCAAATTTTGAGGTTTGCAAAGGATTCTGGGTAACAGAACCTGGTCCGAGACCCACAAGTCACCCCATCTTGGATTCCCCTAGGTCTCTAGTTTTCAGAAATGCACAGGTTTGGTAGGTTTCCCTAGGTGCCGGCTGAGCTAGAGGCCAAAATCTAAAGGTAGGCACTTTGCAAAAAACATCTCGGTTTTCTTTCAAAAATTTGGATGTGTCCACGTTGCGCTTTGGGGCATTTCCTGTCGCGGGCGCTAGGCCTACCCACACAAGTGAGGTATCATTTTTATCGGGAGACTTGGGGGAATGCTGGGTGGAAGGAAATTTGTGGCTCCTCTCAGATTCCAGAACTTTCTGCCACAGAAATGTGAGGAACATGTGCTTTTTTAGCCATATTTTGAGGTTTGCAAAGGATTCTGGGTAACAGAACCTGGTCCGAGCCCCACAAGTCACCCCATCTTGGATTCCCCTAGGTCTCTTGTTTTCAGAAATGCACAGGTTTGGTAGGTTTCCCTAGGTGCCGGCTGAGCTAGAGGCCAAAATCTACAGGTAGGCACTTCGCAAAAAACACCTCTGTTTTCTTTTAAAAAATTGGATGTGTCCATGTTGCGCTTTGGGGCGTTTCCTGTCGCGGGCGCTAGGCCTACCCACACAAGTGAGGTATCATTTTTATCGGGAGACTTGGGGGAACGCTGGGTGGAAGGAAATTTGTGGCTCCTCTCAGATTCCAGAACTTTCTGCCACAGAAATGTGAGGAACATGTGTTTTTTTAGCCAAATTTTGAGGTTTGCAAAGGATTCTGGGTAACAGAACCTGGTCCGAGCCCCACAAGTCACCCCATCTTAGATTCCCCTAGGTCTCTAGTTTTCAGAAATGCACAAGTTTGGTAGGTTTCCCTAGGTGCCGGCTGAGCTAGAGGCCAAAATCTACAGGTAGGCACTTCGCAAAAAACACCTCTGTTTTCTTTAAAAAAATTGGATGTGTCCACGTTGCGCTTTGGGGCGTTTCCTGTCGCGGGCGCTAGGCCTACCCACACAAGTGAGGTATTATTTTTATCGGGAGACTTGGGGGAACGCTGGGTGGAAGGAAATTTGTGGCTCCTCTCAGATTCAAGAACTTTCTGCCACAGAAATGTGAGGAACATGTTTTTTTTTAGGCAAATTTTGAGGTTTGCAAAGGATTCTGGGTAACAGAACCTGGTCCGAGCCCCACAAGTCACCCCATCTTGGATTCCCCTAGGTCTCTTGTTTTCAGAAATGCACAGGTTTGGTAGGTTTCCCTTGGTGCCGGCTGAGCTAGAGGCCAAAATCTACAGGTAGGCACTTCACAAAAAACACCTCTGTTTTCTTTCAAAAATTTTGATGTGTCCAAGTTGCGCTTTGGGGCGTTTCCTGTCGCGGGCGCTAGGCCTACCCACACAAGTGAGGTATCATTTTTATCGGGAGACTTGGGGGAACGCTGGGTAGAAGGAAATTTGTGGCTCCTCTCAGATTCCAGAACTTTCTGCCACAGAAATGTGAGGAACATGTGCTTTTTTAGCCAAATTTTGAGGTTTGCAAAGGATTCTGGGTAACAGAACCTGGTCCGAGCCCCACAAGTCACCCCATCTTGGATTCCCCTAGGTCTCAAATTTTTAGAAATGCACAGGTTTGGTAGGTTTCCCTAGGTGCCGGCTGAGCTAGAGGCCAAAATCTACAGGTAGGCACTTCACAAAAAACACCTTTGTTTTCTTAAAAAAATTTGGATGTGTCCAAGTTGCGCTTTGGGGCTTTTCCTGTCGCGGGCGCTATGCCTTCCCACACAAGTGAGGTATCATTTTTATCGGGAGACTTGGGGGAACGCTGGGTGGAAGGAAATTTGTGGCTCCCCTCAGATTCCAGAACTTTCTGCCACAGAAATGTGAGGAACATGTGTTTTTGTACCCAAATTTTGAAGTTTGCAAAGGATTCTGGGTAACAGAACCTGGTCCGAGCCCCACAAGTCACCCCATCTTGGATTCTCCTAGGTCTCTAGTTTTCAGAAATGCACAGGTTTGGTAGGTTTCCCTAGGTGCCGGCTGAGCTAGAGGCCAAAATCTAAAGGTAGGCACTTTGCAAAAAACATCTCTGTTTTCTTTCAAAAATTTGGATGTGTCCACGTTGCGCTTTGGGGCATTTCCTGTCATGGGCGCTAGGCCTACCCACACAAGTGAGGTATCATTTTTATCGGGAGACTTGGGGGAATGCTGGGTGGAAGGAAATTTGTGGCTCCTCTCAGATTCCAGAACTTTATGCCACAGAAATGTGAGGAACATGTGCTTTTTTAGCCATATTTTGAGGTTTGCAAAGGATTCTGGGTAACAGAACCTGGTCCGAGCCCCACAAGTCACCCCATCTTGGATTCCCCTAGGTCTCTTGTTTTCAGGAATGCACAGGTTTGGTAGGTTTCCCTAGGTGCCGGCTGAGCTAGAGTCCAAAATCTACAGGTAGGCACTTCGCAAAAAACACCTCTGTTTTCTTTTAAAAAATTGGATGTGTCCACGTTGCGCTTTGGGGCGTTTCCTGTCGCGGGCGCTAGGCCTACCCACACAAGTGAGGTATCATTTTTATCGGGAGACTTGGGGGAACGCTGGGTGGAAGGAAATTTGTGGCTCCTCTCAGATTCCAGAACTTTCTGCCACAGAAATGTGAGGAACATGTGTTTTTTTAGCCAAATTTTGAGGTTTGCAAAGGATTCTGGGTAACAGAACCTGGTCCGAGCCCCACACGTCACCCCATCTTGGATTCCCCTAGGTCTCTAGTTTTCAGAAATGCACAGGTTTGGTAGGTTTCCCTAGGTGCCGGCTGAGCTAGAGGCCAAAATCTACAGGTAGGCACTTCGCAAAAAACACCTCTGTTTTCTTTCAAAAATTTTGATGTGTCCAAGTTGCGCTTTGGGGCGTTTCCTGTCGCGGGCGCTAGGCCTACCCACACAAGTAAGGTATCATTTTTATCGGGAGACTTGGGGGAACGCTGGGTAGAAGGAAATTTGTGGCTCCTCTCAGATTCCAGAACTTTCTGCCACAGAAATGTGAGGAACATGTGCTTTTTTAGCCAAATTTTGAGGATTGCAAAGGATTCTGGGTAACAGAACCTGGTCCGAGCCCCACAAGTCACCCCATCTTGGATTCCCCTAGGTCTCAAATTTTTAGAAATGCACAGGTTTGGTAGGTTTCCCTAGGTGCCGGCTGAGCTAGGGGCCAAAATCTACAGGTAGGCACTTCACAAAAAACACCTCTGTTTTCTTTAAAAAAATTGGATGTGTCCACGTTGCACTTTGGGGCGTTTCCTGTCGCGGGCGCTAGGCCTACCCACACAAGTGAGGTATCATTTTTATCGGGAGACTTGGGGGAACGCTGGGTGGAAGGAAATTTGTGGCTCCCCTCAGATTCCAGAACTTTCTGCCACAGAAATGTGAGGAACATGTGTTTTTGTACCCAAATTTTGAAGTTTGCAAAGGATTCTGGGTAACAGAACCTGGTCCGAGCCCCACAAGTCACCCCATCTTGGATTCCCCTAGGTCTCTAGTTTTCAGAAATGCACAGGTTTGGTAGGTTTCCCTAGGTGCCGGCTGAGCTAGAGGCCAAAATCTACAGGTAGGCACTTTGCAAAAAACACCTCTGTTTTCTTTCAAAAATTTGGATGTGTCCACGTTGCGCTTTGGGGCGTTTCCTGTCGCGGGCGCTAGGCCTACCCACACAAGTGAGGTATCATTTTTATCGGGAGACTTGGGGGAACGCTGGGTGGAAGGAAATTTGTGGCTCCCCTCAGATTCCAGAACTTTCTGCCACAGAAATGTGAGGAACATGTGTTTTTTTAGCCAAATTTTGAGGTTTGCAAAGGATTCTGGGTAACAGAACCTGGTCCGAGACCCACAAGTCACCCCATCTTGGATTCCCCTAGGTCTCTAGTTTTCAGAAATGCACAGGTTTGGTAGGTTTCCCTAGGTGCCGGCTGAGCTAGAGGCCAAAATCTAAAGGTAGGCACTTTGCAAAAAACATCTCGGTTTTCTTTCAAAAATTTGGATGTGTCCACGTTGCGCTTTGGGGCATTTCCTGTCGCGGGCGCTAGGCCTACCCACACAAGTGAGGTATCATTTTTATCGGGAGACTTGGGGGAATGCTGGGTGGAAGGAAATTTGTGGCTCCTCTCAGATTCCAGAACTTTCTGCCACAGAAATGTGAGGAACATGTGCTTTTTTAGCCATATTTTGAGGTTTGCAAAGGATTCTGGGTAACAGAACCTGGTCCGAGCCCCACAAGTCACCCCATCTTGGATTCCCCTAGGTCTCTTGTTTTCAGAAATGCACAGGTTTGGTAGGTTTCCCTAGGTGCCGGCTGAGCTAGAGGCCAAAATCTACAGGTAGGCACTTCGCAAAAAACACCTCTGTTTTCTTTTAAAAAATTGGATGTGTCCATGTTGCGCTTTGGGGCGTTTCCTGTCGCGGGCGCTAGGCCTACCCACACAAGTGAGGTATCATTTTTATCGGGAGACTTGGGGGAACGCTGGGTGGAAGGAAATTTGTGGCTCCTCTCAGATTCCAGAACTTTCTGCCACAGAAATGTGAGGAACATGTGTTTTTTTAGCCAAATTTTGAGGTTTGCAAAGGATTCTGGGTAACAGAACCTGGTCCGAGCCCCACAAGTCACCCCATCTTAGATTCCCCTAGGTCTCTAGTTTTCAGAAATGCACAAGTTTGGTAGGTTTCCCTAGGTGCCGGCTGAGCTAGAGGCCAAAATCTACAGGTAGGCACTTCGCAAAAAACACCTCTGTTTTCTTTAAAAAAATTGGATGTGTCCACGTTGCGCTTTGGGGCGTTTCCTGTCGCGGGCGCTAGGCCTACCCACACAAGTGAGGTATTATTTTTATCGGGAGACTTGGGGGAACGCTGGGTGGAAGGAAATTTGTGGCTCCTCTCAGATTCAAGAACTTTCTGCCACAGAAATGTGAGGAACATGTTTTTTTTTAGGCAAATTTTGAGGTTTGCAAAGGATTCTGGGTAACAGAACCTGGTCCGAGCCCCACAAGTCACCCCATCTTGGATTCCCCTACGTCTCTTGTTTTCAGAAATGCACAGGTTTGGTAGGTTTCCCTTGGTGCCGGCTGAGCTAGAGGCCAAAATCTACAGGTAGGCACTTCACAAAAAACACCTCTGTTTTCTTTCAAAAATTTTGATGTGTCCAAGTTGCGCTTTGGGGCGTTTCCTGTCGCGGGCGCTAGGCCTACCCACACAAGTGAGGTATCATTTTTATCGGGAGACTTGGGGGAACGCTGGGTAGAAGGAAATTTGTGGCTCCTCTCAGATTCCAGAACTTTCTGCCACAGAAATGTGAGGAACATGTGCTTTTTTAGCCAAATTTTGAGGTTTGCAAAGGATTCTGGGTAACAGAACCTGGTCCGAGCCCCACAAGTCACCCCATCTTGGATTCCCCTAGGTCTCAAATTTTTAGAAATGCACAGGTTTGGTAGGTTTCCCTAGGTGCCGGCTGAGCTAGAGGCCAAAATCTACAGGTAGGCACTTCACAAAAAACACCTTTGTTTTCTTAAAAAAATTTGGATGTGTCCAAGTTGCGCTTTGGGGCTTTTCCTGTCGCGGGCGCTATGCCTTCCCACACAAGTGAGGTATCATTTTTATCGGGAGACTTGGGGGAACGCTGGGTGGAAGGAAATTTGTGGCTCCCCTCAGATTCCAGAACTTTCTGCCACAGAAATGTGAGGAACATGTGTTTTTGTACCCAAATTTTGAAGTTTGCAAAGGATTCTGGGTAACAGAACCTGGTCCGAGCCCCACAAGTCACCCCATCTTGGATTCTCCTAGGTCTCTAGTTTTCAGAAATGCACAGGTTTGGTAGGTTTCCCTAGGTGCCGGCTGAGCTAGAGGCCAAAATCTAAAAGTAGGCACTTTGCAAAAAACATCTCTGTTTTCTTTCAAAAATTTGGATGTGTCCACGTTGCGCTTTGGGGCATTTCCTGTCATGGGCGCTAGGCCTACCCACACAAGTGAGGTATCATTTTTATCGGGAGACTTGGGGGAATGCTGGGTGGAAGGAAATTTGTGGCTCCTCTCAGATTCCAGAACTTTATGCCACAGAAATGTGAGGAACATGTGCTTTTTTAGCCATATTTTGAGGTTTGCAAAGGATTCTGGGTAACAGAACCTGGTCCGAGCCCCACAAGTCACCCCATCTTGGATTCCCCTAGGTCTCTTGTTTTCAGGAATGCACAGGTTTGGTAGGTTTCCCTAGGTGCCGGCTGAGCTAGAGTCCAAAATCTACAGGTAGGCACTTCGCAAAAAACACCTCTGATGTGTCCACGTTGCGCTTTGGGGCGTTTCCTGTCGCGGGCGCTAGGCCTACCCACACAAGTGAGGTATCATTTTTATCGGGAGACTTGGGGGAACGCTGGGTGGAAGGAAATTTGTGGCTCCTCTCAGATTCCAGAACTTTCTGCCACAGAAATGTGAGGAACATGTGTTTTTTTAGCCAAATTTTGAGGTTTGCAAAGGATTCTGGGTAACAGAACCTGGTCCGAGCCCCACACGTCACCCCATCTTGGATTCCCCTAGGTCTCTAGTTTTCAGAAATGCACAGGTTTGGTAGGTTTCCCTAGGTGCCGGCTGAGCTAGAGGCCAAAATCTACAGGTAGGCACTTCGCAAAAAACACCTCTGTTTTCTTTAAAAAATTTGGATGTGTCCTAGTTGCGCTTTGGGGCGTTTCCTGTCGCGGGCGCTATGCCTTCCCACACAAGTGAGGTATCATTTTTATCGGGAGACTTGGGGGAACGCTGGGTGGAAGGTAATTTGTGGCTCCCCTCAGATTCCAGAACTTTCTGTCACAGAAATGTGAGGAACATGTGTTTTTGTACCCAAATTTTGAAGTTTGCAAAGGATTCTGGATAACAGAACCTGGTCCGAGCCCCACAAGTCACCCCATCTTGGATTCCCCTAGGTCTCTAGTTTTCAGAAATGCACAGGTTTGGTAGGTTTCCCTAGGTGCCGGCTGAGCTAGAGGCCAAAATCTAAAGGTAGGCACTTTGCAAAAAACACCTCTGTTTTCTTTAAAAAATTTGGAAGTGTCCACGTTGCGCTTTGGGGCCTCTCCTGTCGCGGGCGCTAGGCCTACCCACACAAGTGAGGTATCCTTTTTATCAGGAGACTTGGGGGAACGCTGGGTGGAAGGAAATTTGTGGCTCCTCTCAGATTCCTGAACTTTCTGCCACAGAAATGTGAGGAACATGTGCTTTTTTATCCATATTTTGAGGTTTGCAAAGGATTCTGGGTAACAGAACCTGGTCCGAGCCCCACAAGTCACCCCATCTTTGATTCCCCTAGGTCTCTTGTTTTCAGAAATGCACAGGTTTGGTAGGTTTCCCTAGGTGCCGGCTGAGCTAGAGGCCAAAATCTACAGGTAGTCACTTCGCAAAAAACACCTCTGTTTTCTTTAAAAAAATTTGATGTGTCCAAGTTGCGCTTTGGGGCGTTTCCTGTCGCGGGCGCTAGGCCTACCCACACAAGTGAGGTATCATTTTTATCGGGAGACTTGGGGGAACGCTGGGTAGAATGAAATTTGTGGCTTCTCTCAGATTCCAGAACTTTCTGCCACAGAAATGTGAGGAACATGTGCTTTTTTAGCCATATTTTGAGGTTTGCAAAGGATTCTGGGTAACAGAACCTGGTCCGAGCCCCACAAGTCACCCCATCTTGGATTCCCCTAGGTCTCTTGTTTTCAGAAATGCACAGGTTTGGTAGGTTTCCCTAGGTGCCGGCTGAGCTAGAGGCCAAAATCTACAGGTAGGCACTTCGCAAAAAACACCTCTGTTTTCTTTCAAAAATGTTGATGTGTCCAAGTTGCGCTTTGGGGCGTTTCCTGTCGCGGGCGCTAGGCCTACCCACACAAGTGAGGTAACATTTTTATCGGGAGACTTGGGGGAACGCTGGGTAGAAGGAAATTTGTGGCTCCTCTCAGATTCCAGAACTTTCTGCCACAGAAATGTGAGGAACATGTGCTTTTTTAGCCAAATTTTGAGGTTTGCAAAGGATTCTGGGTAACAGAACCTGGTCCGAGCCCCACAAGTCACCCCATCTTGGATTCCCCTAGGTCTCAAAGTTTTAGAAATGCACAGGTTTGGTAGGTTTCCCTAGGTGCCGGCTGAGCTAGAGGCCAAAATCTACAGGTAGGCACTTCACGAAAAACACCTCTGTTTTCTTAAAAAAATGTGGATGTGTCCAAGTTGCGCTTTGGGGCGTTTCCTGTCGCGGGCGCTATGCCATCCCACACAAGTGAGGTATCATTTTTATCGGGAGACTTGGGGGAACGCTGGGTGGAAGGAAATTTGTGGCTCCAGTCAGATTACAGAACTTTCTGCCACAGAAAAGTGAGGAACATGTGTTTTTGTACCCAAATTTTGAAGTTTGCAAAGGATTCTGGGTAACAGAACCTGGTCCGAGCCCCACAAGTCACCCCATCTTGGATTCCCCTAGGTCTCTAGTTTTCAGAAATGCACAGGTTTGGTAGGTTTCCCTAGGTGCCGGCTGAGCTAGAGGCCAAAATCTAAAGGTAGGCACTTTGCAAAAAACACCTCTGTTTTCTTTCAAAAATTTGGATGTGTCCACGTTGCGCTTTGGGGCATTTCCTGTCGCGGGCGCTAGGCCTACCCACACAAGTGAGGTATCATTTTAATCGGGAGACTTGGGGGAATGCTGGGTGGAAGGAAATTTGTGGCTCCTCTCAGATTCCAGAACTTTCTGCCACAGAAATGTGAGGAACATTTGCTTTTTTAGCCAAATTTTGAGGTTTGCAAAGGATTCTGGGTAACAGAACCTGGTCCGAGCCCCACAAGTCACCCCATCTTGGATTCCCCTAGGTCTCTAGTTTTTAGAAATGCACAGGTTTGGTAGGTTTCCCTAGGTGCCGGCTGAGCTAGAGGCCAAAATCTACAGGTAGGCACTTCGCAAAAACCACCTCTGTTTTCTTTCAAAAAGTTTGATGTGTCCAAGTTGCGCTTTGGGGCGTTTCCTGTCGCGGGCGCTAGGCCTACCCACACAAGTGAGGTATCATTTTTATCGGGAGACTTGGGGGAACGCTGGGTGGAAGGAAATTTGTGGCTCCTCTCAGATTCCAGAACTTTCTGCCACAGAAATGTGAGGAACATGTGCTTTTTTAGCCATATTTTGAGGTTTGCAAAGGATTCTGGGTAACAGAACCTGGTCCGAGCCCCACAAGTCACCCCATCTTGGATTCCCCTAGGTCTCTAGTTTTTAGAAATGCACAGGTTTGGTAGGTTTCCCTAGGTGCCGGCTGAGCTAGAGGCCAAAATCTACAGGTAGGCACTTCGCAAAAACCACCTCTGTTTTCTTTCAAAAAGTTTGATGTGTCCAAGTTGCGCTTTGGGGCGTTTCCTGTCGTGGGCGCTAGGCCTACCCACACAAGTGAGGTATCATTTTTATCGGGAGACTTGGGGGAACGCTGGGTGGAAGGAAATTTGTGGCTCCTTTCAGATTCCAGAACTTTCTGCCACAGAAATGTGAGGAACATGTGCTTTTTTAGCCATATTTTGAGGTTTGCAAAGGATTCTGGGTAACAGAACCTGGTCCGAGCCCCACAAGTCACCCCATCTTGGATTCCCCTAGGTCTCTTGTTTTCAGAAATGCACAGGTTTGGTAGGTTTCCCTAGGTGCCGGCTGAGCTAGAGGCCAAAATCTACAGGTAGGCACTTCGCAAAAAACACCTATGTTTTCTTTCAAAAATTTTGATGTGTCCAAGTTGCGCTTTGGGGCGTTTCCTGTCGCGGGCGCTAGGCCTACCCACACAAGTGAGGTATCATTTTTATCGGGAGACTTGGGGGAACGCTGGGTAGAAGGAAATTTGTAGCTCCTCTCAGATTCCAGAACTTTCTGCCACAGAAATGTGAGGAACATGTGCTTTTTTAGCCAAATTTTGAGGTTTGCAAAGGATTCTGGGTAACAGAACCTGGTTCGAGCCCCACAAGTCACCCCATCTTGGATTCCCCTAGGTCTAAAATTTTTAGAAATGCACAGGTTTGGTAGGTTTCCCTAGGTGCCGGCTGAGCTAGAGGCCAAAATCTACAGGTAGGCACTTCGCAAAAAACACCTCTGTTTTCTTTCAAAAATTTGGATGTGTCCAAGTTGCTCTTTGGGGCATTTCCTGTCGTGGGCGCTATGCCTTCCCACACAAGTGAGGTATCATTTTTATCGGGAGACTTGGGGGAACGCTGGGTGGAAGGAAATTTGTGGCTCCCCTCAGATTCCAGAACTTTCTGCCACAGAAATGTGAGGAACATGTGTTTTTGTAACTAAATTTTGAAGTTTGCAAAGGATTCTGGGTAACAGAACCTGGTCCGAGCCCCACAAGTCACCCCATCTTGGATTCCCCTAGGTCTCTAGTTTTCAGAAATGCACAGGTTTGGTAGGTTTCCCAAGGTGCCGGCTGAGCTAGAGGCCAAAACCTACAGGTAGGCACTTTGCAAAAAACACCACTGTTTTCTTTCAAAAATTTGGATGTGTCCACGTTGCGCTTTGGGGCATTTGCTGTCGCGGGCGCTAGGCCTACCCACACAAGTGAGGTATCATTTTTATCGGGAGACTTGGGGGAACGCTGGGTGGAAGGAAATTTGTGGCTCCTCTCAGATTCCAGAACTTTCTGCCACATAAATGTGAGGAACATGTGCTTTTTTAGCCATATTTTGAGGTTTGCAAAGGATTCTGGGTAACAGAACCTGGTCCGAGCCCCACAAGTCACCCCATCTTGGATTCCCCTAGGTCTCTTGTTTTCAGAAATGCACAGGTTTGGTAGGTTTCCCTAGGTGCCGGCTGAGCTAGAGGCCAAAATCTACAGGTAGGCACTTCGCAAAAAACACCTCTGTTTTCTTTCAAAAATGTGGATGTGTCCAAGTTGCGCTTTGGGGCGTTTCCTGTCGCGGGCGCTATGCCTTCCCACACAAGTGAGGTATCATTTTTATCAGGAGACTTGGGGGAACGCTGGGTGGAAGGAAATTTGTGGCTCCTCTCAGATTCCAGAACTTTCTGCCACAGAAATGTGAGGAACATGTGTTTTTTTACCCAAATTTTGAGGTTTGCAAAGGATTCTGGGTAACAGAACCTGGTCCGAGCCCCACAAGTCACCCCATCTTGGATTCCCCTAGGTCTCTAGTTTTCAGAAATGCACAGGTTTGGTAGGTTTCCCTAGGTGCCGGCTGAGCTAGAGGCCAAAATCTAAAGGTAGGCACTTTGCAAAAAACACCTCTGTTTTCTTTCAAAAATTTGGATGTGTCCACGTTGCGCTTTGGGGCATTTCCTGTCGCGGGCGCTAAGCCTACCCACACAAGTGAGGTATCATTTTTATCGGGAGACTTGGGGAAATGCTGGGTGGAAGGAAATTTGTGGCTCCTGTCAGATTCCAGAACTTTCTGCCACAGAAATGTGAGGAACATGTGTTTTTTTACCCAAATTTTGAGGTTTGCAAAGGATTCTGGGTAACAGAACCTGGTCCGTGCCCCACAAGTCACCCCATCTTGGATTCCCCTACGTCTCTAGTTTTCAGAAATGCACAGGTTTAGTAGGTTTCCCTAGGTGCCGGCTGAGCTAGAGGCCAAAATCTACAGGTAGGCACTTCGCAAAAAACACCTATGTTTTCTTTCAAAAATTTTGATGTGTCCAAGTTGCGCTTTGGGGCGTTTCCTGTCGCGGGCGCTAGGCCTACCCACACAAGTGAGGTATCATTTTTATCGGGAGACTTGGGGGAACGCTGGGTAGAAGGAAATTTGTGGCTCCTCTCAGATTCCAGAATTTTCTGCCACAGAAATGTGAGGAACATGTGCTTTTTTAGCCAAATTTTGAGGTTTGCAAAGGATTCTGGGTAACAGAACCTGGTCCGAGCCCCACAAGTCACCCCATCTTGGATTCCCCATGGTCTCAAATTTTTAGAAATGCACAGATTTGGTAGGTTTCCCTAGGTGCCGGCTGAGCTAGAGGCCAAAATCTACAGGTAGGCACTTCGCAAAAAACACCTCTGTTTTCTTTCAAAAATTTGGATGTGTCCAAGTTGCGCTTTGGGGCATTTCCTGTCGTGGGCGCTATGCCTTCCCACACAAGTGAGGTATCATTTTTATCGGGAGACTTGGGGGAACGCTGGGTGGAAGGAAATTTGTGGCTCCCCTCAGATTCCAGAACTTTCTGCCACAGAAATTTGAGGAACATGTGTTTTTGTACCCAAATTTTGAAGTTTGCAAAGGATTCTGGGTAACAGAACCTGGTCCGAGCCCCACAAGTCACCCCATCTTGGATTCCCCTAGGTCTCTAGTTTTCAGAAATGCACAGGTTTGGTAGGTTTCCCAAGGTGCCGGCTGAGCTAGAGGCCAAAATCTACAGGTAGGCACTTTGCAAAAAACACCTCTGTTTTCTTTCAAAAATTTCGATGTGTCCACGTTGCGCTTTGGGGCATTTGCTGTCGCGGGCGCTAGGCCTACCCACACAAGTGAGGTATCATTTTTATCGGGAGACTTGGGGGAACGCTGGGTGGAAGGAAATTTGTGGCTCCTCTCAGATTCCAGAACTTTCTGCCACAGAAATGTGAGGAACATGTGCTTTTTTAGCCATATTTTGAGGTTTGCAAAGGATTCTGGGTAACAGAACCTGGTCCGAGCCCCACAAGTCACCCCATCTTGGATTCCCCTAGGTCTCTTGTTTTCAGAAATGCACAGGTTTGGTAGGTTTCCCTAGGTGCCGGCTGAGCTAGAGGCCAAAATCTACAGGTAGGCACTTCGCAAAAAACACCTCTGTTTTCTTTCAAAAATGTTGATGTGTCCAAGTTGCGCTTTGGGGCGTTTCCTGTTGCGGGCGCTAGGCCTCCCCACACAAGTGAGGTATCATTTTTATCGGGAGACTTGGGGGAACGCGGGGTAGAAGGAAATTTGTGGCTCCTCTCAGATTCCAGAACTTTCTGCCACAGAAATGTGAGGAACATGTGCTTTTTAAGCCAAATTTTGAGGTTTGCAAAGGATTCTGGGTAACAGAACCTGGTCCGAGTCCCACAAGTCACCCCATCTTGGATTCCCCTAGGTCTCTAATTTTTAGAAATGCACAGGTTTGGTAGGTTTCCCTAGGTGCCGGCTGAGCTAGAGGCCAAAATCTACAGGTAGGCACTTCGCAAAAAACACCTCTGTTTTCTTTCAAAAATTTGGATGTGTGCAAGTTGCGCTTTGGGGCGTTTCCTGTCGCGGGCGCTATGCCTTCCCACACAAGTGAGGTATCATTTTTATCAGGAGACTTGGGGGAACGCTGGGTGGAAGGAAATTTGTGGCTCCTCTCAGATTCCAGAACTTTCTGCCACAGAAATGTGAGGAACATGTGTTTTTTTACCCAAATTTTGAGGTTTGCAAAGGATTCTGGGTAACAGAACCTGGTCCGAGCCCCACAAGTCACCCCATCTTGGATTCCCCTAGGTCTCTAGTTTTCAGAAATGCACAGGTTTGGTAGGTTTCCCTAGGTGCCGGCTGAGCTAGAGGCCAAAATCTAAAGGTAGGCACTTTGCAAAAAACACCTCTGTTTTCTTTCAAAAATTTGGATGTGTCCACGTTGCGCTTTGGGGCATTTCCTGTCGCGGGCGCTAGGCCTACCCACACAAGTGAGGTATCATTTTTATCGGGAGACTTGGGGAAATGCTGGGTGGAAGGAAATTTGTGGCTCCTGTCAGATTCCAGAACTTTCTGCCACAGAAATGTGAGGAACATGTGTTTTATTACCCAAATTTTGAGGTTTGCAAAGGATTCTGGGTAACAGAACCTGGTCTGTGCCCCACAAGTCACCCCATCTTGGATTCCCCTACGTCTCTAGTTTTCAGAAATGCACAGGTTTAGTAGATTTCCCTAGGTGCCGGCTGAGCTAGAGGCCAAAATCTACAGGTAGGCACTTTGCAAAAAACACATCTGTTTTCTTTCAAAAATTTGGATGTGTCCACGTTGCGCTTTGGGGCATTTCTTGTCGCGGGCGCTAGGCCTACCCACACAAGTGAGGTATCATTTTTATCGGGAGACTTGGGGGAACGCTGGGTGGAAGGAAATTTGGGGCTCCTCTCAGATTCCAGAACTTTCTGCCACAGAAATGAGAGGAACATGTGCTTTTTTAGCCAAATTTTGAGGTTTGCAAAGGATTCTGGGTAACAGAACCTGGTCCAAGCCCCACAAGTCACCCCATATTGGATTCCCCTAGGTCTCTAGTTTTTAGAAATGCACAGGTTTGGTAGGTTTCCCTAGGTGCCGGCTGAGCTAGAGGCCAAAATCTACAGGTAAGCACTTCGCAAAAAACACCTCTGTTTTCTTTCAAAAATTTTGATGTGTCCAAGTTGCGCTTTGGGGCATTTCCTGTCGCAGGCGCTAGGCCTACCCACACAAGTGAGGTATCATTTTTATCGGGAGACTTGGGGGAATGCTGGGTGGAAGGAAATTTGTTGCTCCTCTCAGATTCCAGAACTTTCTGCCACAGAAATTTGAGGAACATGTGTTTTTGTGCCCAAATTTTGAGGTTTGCAAAGGATTCTGGGTAACAGACCCTGGTCGGAGCCCCACAAGTCACACCATCTTGGATTCCCCTAGGTCTCTAGTTTTCAGAAATGCACAGGTTTGGTAGGTTTCCCTAGGTGCCGGCTGAGCTAGAGGCCAAAATCTACAGGTAGGCACTTTGCAAAAAACACCTCTGTTTTCTTTCAAAAATTTGGATGTGTCCACGTTGCGCTTTGGGGCATTTCATGTCGCGGGCACTAGGCCTACCCACACAAGTGAGGTATCATTTTTATCGGGAGACTTGGAGGAACGCTGGGTGGAAGGAAATTTGTGGCTCCTCTCAGATTCCAGAACTTTCTGCAACAGAAATGTGAGGAACATGTGCTTTTTTAGCCATATTTTGAGGTTTGCAAAGGATTCTGGGTAACAGAACCAGGTCCGAGCCCCACAAGTCACCCCATCTTGGATTCCCCTAGGTCTTTTGTTTTCAGAAATGCACAGGTTTGGTAGGTTTCCCTAGGTGCCGGCTGAGCTAGAGGCCAAAATCTACAGGTAGGCACTTCGCAAAAAACACCTATGTTTTCTTTCAAAAATTTTGATGTGTCCAAGTTGCGCTTTGGGGCGTTTCCTGTCGCGGGCGCTAGGCCTACCCACACAAGTGAGGTATCATTTTAATCGGGAGACTTGGGGGAACGCTGGGTAGAAGGAAATTTGTGGCTCCTCTCAGATTCCAGAACTTTCTGCCACAGAAATGTGAGGAACATGTGCTTTTTTAGCCAAATTTTGAGGTTTGCAAAGGATTCTGGGTAACAGAACCTGGTCCGAGCCCCACAAGTCACCCCATCTTGGATTCCCCTAGGTCTCAAATTTTTAGAAATGCACAGGTTTGGTAGGTTTCCCTAGGTGCCGGCTGAGCTAGAGGCCAAAATCTACAGGTAGGCACTTCGCAAAAAACACCTCTGTTTTCTTTCAAAAATTTGGATGTGTCCAAGTTGCGCTTTGGGGCATTTCCTGTCGCGGGCGCTATGCCTTCCCACACAAGTGAGGTATCATTTTTATCGGGAGACTTGGGGGAACGCTGGGTGGAAGGAAATTTGTGGCTCCCCTCAGATTCCAGAACTTTCTGCCACAGAAATGTGAGGAACATGTGTTTTTGTTCCCAAATTTTGAAGTTTGCAAAGGATTCTGGGTAACAGAACCTGGTCCGAGCCCCACAAGTCACCCCATCTTGGATTCCCCTAGGTCTCTTGTTTTCAGAAATGCACAGGTTTGGTAGGTTTCCCTAGGTGCCGGCTGAGCTAGAGGCCAAAATCTACAGGTAAGCACTTCGCAAAAAACACCTCTGTTTTCTTTCAAAAATGTTGATGTGTCCAAGTTGCGCTTTGGGGCGTTTCCTGTTGCGGGCGCTAGGCCTCCCCACACAAGTGAGGTATCATTTTTATCGGGAGACTTGGGGGAACGCTGGGTAGAAGGAAATTTGTTGCTCCTCTCAGATTCCAGAACT
Organism: Pleurodeles waltl; assembly: GCF_031143425.1. Lineage (NCBI taxonomy): Eukaryota > Metazoa > Chordata > Amphibia > Caudata > Salamandridae > Pleurodeles > Pleurodeles waltl. Next base: position 918,153,628 of record NC_090439.1, on the reverse strand, counting down.
TTCTGCCACAGAAATGTGAGGAACATGTGCTTTTTTAGCCAAATTTTGAGGTTTGCAAAGGATTCTGGGTAACAGAACCTGGTCCGAGTCCCACAAGTCACCCCATCTTGGATTCCCCTAGGTCTCTAATTTTTAGAAATGCACAGGTTTGGTAGGTTTCCCTAGGTGCCGGCTGAGCTAGAGGCCAAAATCTACAGGTAGGCACTTCGCAAAAAACACCTCTGTTTTCTTTCAAAAATTTGGATGTGTCCAAGTTGCGCTTTGGGGCGTTTCCTGTCGCGGGCGCTATGCCTTCCCACACAAGTGAGGTATCATTTTTATCAGGAGACTTGGGGGAACGCTGGGTGGAAGGAAATTTGCGGCTCCTCTCAGATTCCAGAACTTTCTGCCACAGAAATGTGAGGAACATGTGTTTTTTTACCCAAATTTTGAGGTTTGCAAAGGATTCTGGGTAACAGAACCTGGTCCGAGCCCCACAAGTCACCCCATCTTGGATTCCCCTAGGTCTCTAGTTTTCAGAAATGCACAGGTTTGGTAGGTTTCCCTAGGTGCCGGCTGAGCTAGAGGCCAAAATCTACAGGTAAGCACTTCGCAAAAAACACCTCTGTTTTCTTTCAAAAATTTTGATGTGTCCAAGTTGCGCTTTGGGGCATTTCCTGTCGCAGGCGCTAGGCCTACCCACACAAGTGAGGTATCATTTTTATCGGGAGACTTGGGGGAATGCTGGGTGGAAGGAAATGTGTTGCTCCTCTCAGATTCCAGAACTTTCTGACACAGAAATGTGAGGAACATGTGTTTTTGTGCCCAAATTTTGAGGTTTGCAAAGGATTCTGGGTAACAGACCCTGGTCGGAGCCCCACAAGTCACACCATCTTGGATTCCCCTAGGTCTCTAGTTTTCAGAAATGCACAGGTTTGGTAGGTTTCCCTAGGTGCCGGCTGAGCTAGAGGCCAAAATCTACAGGTAGGCACTTTGCAAAAAACACCTCTGTTTTCTTTCAAAAATTTGGATGTGTCCACGTTGCGCTTTGGGGCATTTCCTGTCGCGGGCGCTAGGCCTACCCACACAAGTGAGGTATCATTTTTATCGGGAGACTTGGAGGAACGCTGGGTGGAAGGAAATTTGTGGCTCCTCTCAGATTCCAGAACTTTCTGCAACAGAAATGTGAGGAACATGTGCTTTTTTAGCCATATTTTGAGGTTTGCAAAGGATTCTGGGTAACAGAACCTGGTCCGAGCCCCACAAGTCACCCCATCTTGGATTCCCCTAGGTCTCTTGTTTTCAGAAATGCACAGGTTTGGTAGGTTTCCCTAGGTGCCGGCTGAGCTAGAGGCCAAAATCTACAGGTAGGCACTTCGCAAAAAACACCTATGTTTTCTTTCAAAAATTTTGATGTGTCCAAGTTGCGCTTTGGGGCGTTCCCTGTCGCGGGCGCTAGGCCTACCCACACAAGTGAGGTATCATTTTTATCGGGAGACTTGGGGGAACGCTGGGTAGAAGGAAATTTGTGGCTCCTCTCAGATTCCAGAACTTTCTGCCACAGAAATGTGAGGAACATGTGCTTTTTTAGCCCAATTTTTAGGTTTGCAAAGGATTCTGGGTAACAGAACCTGGTCCGAGCCCCACAAGTCACCCCATCTTGGATTCCCCTAGGTCTCAAATTTTTAGAAATGCACAGGTTTGGTAGGTTTCCCTAGGTGCCGGCTGAGCTAGAGGCCAAAATCTACAGGTAGGCACTTCGCAAAAAACACCTCTGTTTTCTTTCAAAAATTTGGATGTGTCCAAGTTGCGCTTTGGGGCATTTCCTGTTGCGGGCGCTATGCCTTCCCACACAAGTGAGGTATCATTTTTATCGGGAGACTTGGGGTAACGCTGGGTGGAAGGAAATTTGTGGCTCCCCTCAGATTCCAGAACTTTCTGCCACAGAAATGTGAGGAACATGTGTTTTTGTACCCAAATTTTGAAGTTTGCAAAGGATTCTGGGTAACAGAACCTGGTCCGAGCCCCACAAGTCACCCCATCTTGGATTCCCCTAGGTCTCTAGTTTTCAGAAATGCACAGGTTTGGTAGGTTTCCCTAGGTGCCGGCTGAGCTAGAGGCCAAAATCTACAGGTAGGCACTTTGCAAAAAACACCTCTGTTTTCTTTCAAAAATTTGGATGTGTCCACGTTGCGCTTTGGGGCATTTCCTGTCGCGGGCGCTAGGTCTACCCACACAAGTGAGGTATCATTTTTATCGGGAGACTTGGGGGAACGCTGGGTGGAAGGAAATTTGTGGCTCCTCTCAGATTCCAGAACTTTCTGCCACAGAAATGTGAGGAACATGTGCTTTTTTAGCCATATTTTGAGGTTTGCAAAGGATTCTGGGTAACAGAACCTGGTCCGAGCCCCACAAGTCACCCCATCTTGGATTCCCCTAGGTCTCTTGTTTTCAGAAATGCACAGGTTTGGTAGGTTTCCCTAGGTGCCGGCTGAGCTAGAGGCCAAAATCTACAGGTAGGCACTTCGCAAAAAACACCTCTGTTTTCTTTAAAAAAATTGGATGTGTCCACGTTGCGCTTTGGGGCGTTTCCTGTCGCGGGCGCTAGTCCTACCCACACAAGTGAGGTATCATTTTTATCGGGAGACTTGGGGGAACGCTGGGTGGAAGGAAATTTGTGGCTCCTCTCAGATTCCAGAACTTTCTGCCACAGAAATGTGAGGAACATGTGTTTTTTTAGGCAAATTTTGAGGTTTGCAAAGGATTCTGGGTAACAGAACCTGGTCCGAGCCCCACAAGTCACACCATCTTGGATTTCCCTAGGTCTCTAGTTTTCAGAAATGCACAGGTTTGGTAGGTTTCCCTATGTGCTGGCTGAGCTAGAGGCCAAAATCTACAGGTAGGCACTTCGCAAAAAACACCTCTGTTTTCTTTTAAAAAATTGGATGTGTCCTAGTTGCGCTTTGGGGCGTTTCCTGTCGCGGGCGCTATGCCTTCCCACACAAGTGAGGTATCATTTTTATCGGGAGACTTGGGGGAACGCTGGGTGGAAGGAAATTTGGGGCTCCTCTCAGATTCCAGAACTTTCTGCCACAGAAATGTGAGGAACATGTGCTTTTTTAGCCAAATTTTGAGGTTTGCAAAGGATTCTGGGTAACAGAACCTGGTCCGAGCCCCACAAGTCACCCCATATTGGATTCCCCTAGGTCTCTAGTTTTTAGAAATGCACAGGTTTGGTAGGTTTCCCTAAGTGCCGGCTGAGCTAGAGGCCAAAATCTACAGGTAAGCACTTCGCAAAAAACACCTCTGTTTTCTTTCAAAAATTTTGATGTGTTCAAGTTGCGCTTTGGGGCGTTTCCTGTCGCAGGCGCTAGGCCTACCCACACAAGTGAGGTATCATTTTTATCGGGAGACTTGGGGGAATGCTGGGTGGAAGGAAATTTGTTGCTCCTCTCAGATTCCAGAACTTTCTGCCACAGAAATGTGAGGAACATGTGTTTTTGTGCCCATATTTTGAGGTTTGCAAAGGATTCTGGGTAACAGACCCTGGTCGGAGCCCCACAAGTCACCCCATCTTGGATTCCCCTAGGTCTCTAGTTTTCAGAAATGCACAGGTTTGGTAGGTTTCCCTAGGTGCCGGCTGAGCTAGAGGCCAAAATCTACAGGTAGGCACTTTGCAAAAAACACCTCTGTTTTCTTTCAAAAATGTGGATGTGTCCACGTTGCGCTTTGGGGCATTTCCTGTGGCGGGCGCTAGGCCTACCCACACAAGTGAGGTATCATTTTTATCGGGAGACTTGGAGGAACGCTGGGTGGAAGGAAATTTGTGGCTCCTCTCAGATTCCAGAACTTTCTGCAACAGAAATGTGAGGAACATGTGCTTTTTTAGCCATATTTTGAGGTTTGCAAAGGATTCTGGGTAACAGAACCTCGTCCGAGCCCCACAAGTCACCCCATCTTGGATTCCCCTAGGTCTCTTGTTTTCAGAAATGCACAGGTTTGGTAGGTTTCCCTAGGTGCCGGCTGAGCTAGAGGCCAAAATCTACAGGTAGGCACTTCGCAAAAAACACCTATGTTTTCTTTCAAAAAATTTTATGTGTCCAAGTTGCGCTTTGGGGCGTTTCCTGTCGCGGGCGCTAGGCCTACCCACACAAGTGAGGTATCATTTTTATCGGGAGACTTGGGGGAACGCTGGGTAGAAGGAAATTTGTGGCTCCTCTCAGATTCCAGAACTTTCTGCCACAGAAATGTGAGGAACATGTGCTTTTTTAGCCAAATTTTGAGGTTTGCAAAGGATTCTGGGTAACAGAACCTGGTCCGAGCCCCACAAGTCACCCCATCTTGGATTCCCCTAGGTCTCAAATTTGTAGAAATGCACAGGTTTGGTAGGTTTCCCTAGGTGCCGGCTGAGCTAGAGGCCAAAATCTACAGGTAGGCACTTCGCAAAAAACACCTCTGTTTTCTTTCAAAAATTTGGATGTGTCCAAGTTGCGCTTTGGGGCATTTCCTGTCGCGGGCGCTATGCCTTCCCACACAAGTGAGGTATCATTTTTATCGGGAGACGTGGGGGAACGCTGGGTGGAAGGAAATTTGTGGCTCCCCTCAGATTCCAGAACTTTCTGCCACAGAAATGTGAGGAACATGTGTTTTTGTACCCAAATTTTGAAGTTTGCAAAGGATTCTGGGTAACAGAACCTGGTCCGAGCCCCACAAGTCACCCCATCTTGGATTCCCCCAGGTCTCTAGTTTTCAGAAATGCACAGGTTTGGTAGGTTTCCCTAAGTGCCGGCTGAGCTAGAGGCCAAAATCTACAGGTAGGCACTTCGCAAAAAACACCTCTGTTTTCTTTCAAAAATTTTGATGTGTCCAAGTTGCGCTTTGGGGCGTTTCCTGTCGCGAGCGCTAGGCCTCCCCACACAAGTGAGGTATCATTTTTATCGGGAGACTTGGGGGAACGCTGGGTAGAAGGAAATTTGTGGCTCCTCTCAGATTCCAGAACTTTCTGCCACAGAAATGTGAGGAACATGTGCTTTTTTAGCCAAATTTTGAGGTTTGCAAAGGATTCTGGGTAACAGAACCTGGTCCGAGCCCCACAAGTCACCCCATCTTGGATTCCCCTAGGTCTCTAATTTTCAGAAATGCACAGCTTTGGTATGTTTCCCTAGGAGCCGGCTGAGCTAGAGGCCAAAATCTACAGGTAGGCACTTCGCATAAAACACCTCTGTTTTCTTTCAAAAATTTGGATGTGTCCAAGTTGCGCTTTGGGGCGTTTCCTGTCGCGGGCGCTATGCCTTCCCACACAAGTGAGGTATCATTTTTATCGGGAGACTTGGGGGAACGCTGGGTGGAAGGAAATTTGTGGCTCCTCTCAGATTCCAGAACTTTCTGCAACAGAAATGTGAGGAACATGTGTTTTTTTACCCAAATTTTGACGTTTGCAAAGGATTCTGGGTAACAGAACCTGGTCGAGCCCCACAAGTCACCCCATCTTGGATTCCCCTAGGTCTCTAGTTTTCAGAAATGCACAGGTTTGGTAGGTTTCCCTAGGTGCCGGCTGAGCTAGAGGCCAAAATCTAAAGGTAGGCACTTTGCAAAAAACACCTCTGTTTTCTTTCAAAAATTTGGATGTGTCCACGTTGCGCTTTGGGGCATTTCCTGTCGCGGGCGCTAGGCCTACCCACACAAGTGAGGTATCATTTTTATCGGAAGACTTGGGGAAATGCTGGGTGGAAGGAAATTTGTGGCTCCTCTCAGATTCCAGAACTTTCTGCCACAGAAATGTGAGGAACATGTGTTTTTTTACCCAAATTTTGAGGTTTGCAAAGGATTCTGGGTAACAGAACCTGGTCCGAGCACCACAAGTCACCCCATCTTGGATTCCCCTACGTCTCTTGTTTTCAGAAATGCACAGGTTTGGTAGGTTTCCCTAGGTGCCGGCTGAGCTAGAGGCCAAAATCTACAGGTAGGCACTTTGCAAAAAACACATCTGTTTTCTTTCAAAAATTTGGATGTGTCCACGTTGCGCTTTGGGGCATTTCCTATCCCGGGCGCTAGGCCTACCCACACAAGTGAGGTATCATTTTTATCGGGAGACTTGGGGGAACGCTGGGTGGAAGGAAATTTGTGGCTCCTCTCAGAATCCAGATCTTTCTGCCACAGAAATGTGAGGAACATGTGCTTTTTTAGCCATATTTTGAGGTTTGCAAAGGATTCTGGGTAACAGAACCTGGTCCGAGCCCCACAAGTCACCCCATATTGGATTCCCCTAGGTCTCTAGTGTTTAGAAATGCGCAGGTTTGGTAGGTTTCCCTAGGTGCCGGCTGAGCTAGAGGCCAAAATCTACAGGTAGGCACTTCGCAAAAAACACCTCTGCTTTCTTTCAAAAATTTTGATGTGTCCAAGTTGCGCTTTGGGGCGTTTCCTGTCGCGGGCGCTAGGCCTGCCCACACAAGTGAGGTATCATTTTTATCGGGAGACTTGGGGGAACGCTGAGTGGAAGGAAATTTGTGGCTCCCCTCAGATTCCAGAACTTTCTGCCACAGAAATGTGAGGAACATGTGTTTTTGTACCCAAATTTTGAGGTTTGCAAAGGATTCTGGGTAACAGAACCTGGTCCGAGCCCCACAAGTCACCCCATCTTGGATTCCCCTAGGTCTCTAGTTTTCAGAAATGCACAGGTTTGGTAGGTTTCCCTATGTGCCGGCTGAGCTAGAGGCCAAAATCTACAGGTAGGCACTTTGCAAAAGACACCTCTGTTTTGTTTCAAAAATTTGGATGTGTCCACGTTGCGCTTTGGGGCATTTCCTGTCGCGATGTCAAAGCCCAGCTCACCTGAATCCTTGTTCAGTTCTGATGGAGGTTGAAGACAATCCGACCCCACCCTGAAACTGCTTGTTCCAACACACAAGTTTTTAAAACAGTGCACTAAGAACAGAAGCTCAAGGGAAGGGGGAAGTGGATAAAATAAAATAAAGAGACAACAGCGTTCTTGCGTTTCCACTGTTGAAGTGCTGCACAAATCTGCGGCCCTCTCTGACCTCGGTAGAAACTGGTGCCTAATGAAACATAAACAAAGAACAGATAAGTACATCCTATTCCTAACTGGGTTCCTGACTATCCCTTTATTTATTAGAAATTTTCTTCTAAAAGTACCTCTTGGATCCTGGTCTCTAGTTTCCAGGTTTGGAATGTGTTACTGCTCTAGGATGTGCTTTCTATTACTCTAAAGCTTCTAAAACATTAAACAAATACCGTTATCAGAATTATCAATATCAAACATTCATCTTAACCCCTTCTGTGCCGCGGACGTAGTGGTTACGTCCCGCGGCACAGTGCTGCTGTGCCGAGGACGTAACCACTACGTCCTCGGCACACAGCCCAGAGGGAGCGCTCTCGCTCCCTCTGTGTGCTTCCCCCCACCCCCCCAAAGTCAGGGATGGAAGGGGAAGCCCTTCCCCTTCCACCCCCGACCCCCCCACCCCCCCATAATGACGTCAGCGTGCGATCGCGCGCTGACTTCATTATGGGGATTTCGCCGCACAGGAAGCCATTTGCTTCCTGTGCGGCGAACGGAGAAGAGGTGAGTTCCTCTTCCCGGTGGGTGGGGGGTTTGGGCTAAAGAGGCACCGGGGGAAAGGAAAGGCTTTTCCTTTCCCCCGGTGTCTCTTTGAGCATTCCTGCTGCCCGATCGCATTGCGATCGGGCAGCAGGAATGCCCACTAGACACCAGGGATTTTTTTTTTTGTAGAACTTTCTGTTTCTTGTTGGCGGGGAGCGGCCCCTTGGGCAAGGGTCGCTCCCCTTGTGGGGGCAATTTGTTACGGCCATTTCTGCCCCCCTTGGGGGCAGATTGGCCTACTTTTTAGGCGGATCTGCCACCAAGGGGGGCAGAAACCACTGGATCACCAGGGATTTTTATTTTCTGTGCATTTATGTTGGGGGGGGTGCCCCCTTGGGCAAGGGGCGCCCCCCCCAAGGGGGCAGAGAACTGTTGGCCTTTTCTGCCCCCCTTGGGGGCAGATCGGCCTATTTTGTTTAGGTCCATCTGCCCCCAAGGGGGGCAGAAGCCACTTAGGCACCAGGGATTGTGTGTGTAGTGAATGGGGGGGAGCCCCCTTGGGCAAGGGTCGCTCCCCTGTGGGGGGCATGTCCTTTAGGGCCATTTCTGCCCCCCTTGAGGGCAGATTGGCTACTTTTTAGCCAGATCTGCCCCCAAGGGGGGCAGAAAACACTAGATCACCAGGGTTTTTTATTTTTATGTGTATTTATGTGGGGGGGGGTGCCCCCTTGGGCAAGGGGCGCCCCCCCCAAGGGGGCAGAGAACTGTTGGCCTTTTCTACCCCCCTTGGGGGCAAATCGGCCTATTTTTTTTAGGTCCATCTGCCCCCAAGGGGGGCAGAAGCCACTTAGGCACCAGGGATTGTGTGTGTAGTGGATGGGGGGGCGCCCCCTTGGGCAAGGGTCGCTCCCCTTTGGGGGGCATGTCTTTTAGGGCCATTTCTGCCCCCCTTGAGGGCAGATCAGCCTATTATTTTTAGGCTGATCTGCCCCCAAGGGGGGCAGAAACCACTAGAACGCCAGGGATGTTTTTTTATGTGTTTATTTCTGTGGGGGGGCGTCCCCTTGGGCACGGGGCGCCCCCCCAAGGGGGGCATTGACCTGTTGGCCATTTCTGCCCCCCCTGGGGGCAGATGGGCCTATTTTTCTAGACCCACCTGCCCCCAAGGGGGGCAGAAGCCACGTAGACACCAGGGATAGTGTGTGTGTGTGTGTGTGTTAGTGGATGGGGGGGGGCTTGGGCAAGGGTCGCCCCCCACTTTGGGGGCACATGTACCCAGGCCATTTCTGCACCCCTTGGAGACAGATCAGCCTATTATTTTTAGGCTGATCTGCCCCCAAGGGGGGCAGAAACCACTAGAACGCCAGGGATGTTTTTTTATGTGTTTATTTTTGTGGGGGGGCGTCCCCTTGGGCACGGGGCGCCCCCCCAAGGGGGGCATTGACCTGTTGGCCATTTCTGCCCCCCCCTGGGGGCAGATGGGCCTATTTTTCTAGACCCACCTGCCCCCAAGGGGGGCAGAAGCCACGTAGACACCAGGGATAGTGTGTGTGTGTGTGTGTGTTAGTGGATGGGGGGGGGGGCTTGGGCAAGGGTCGCCCCCCACTTTGGGGGCACATGTACCCAGGCCATTTCTGCACCCCTTGGAGACAGATCAGCCTATTATTTTTAGGCTGATCTGCCCCCAAGGGGGGCAGAAACCACTAGAACACCAGGGATTTTTTTTTATGTGTTTATTTTTGTGTGGGGGCGTCCCCTTGTGCACGGGCGCCCCCCCAAGGGGGGCATTGACCTGTTGGCCATTTCTGCCCCCCCCTGGGGGCAGATGGGCCTATTTTTCTAGACCCACCTGCCCCCAAGGGGGGCAGAAGCCACGTAGACACCAGGGATAGTGTGTGTGTGTGTGTGTGTTAGTGGATGGGGGGGGCTTGGGCAAGGGTCGCCCCCCACTTTGGGGGCACATGTACCCAGGCCATTTCTGCACCCCTTGGAGACAGATCAGCCTATTATTTTTAGGCTGATCTGCCCCCAAGGGGGGCAGAAACCACTAGAACGCCAGGGATTTTTTTTTATGTGTTTATTTTTGTGTGGGGGCGTCCCCTTGGGCACGGGCGCCCCCCCAAGGGGGGCATTGACCTGTTGGCCATTTCTGCCCCCCCTGGGGGCAGATGGGCCTATTTTTCTAGAACCACCTGCCCCCAAGGGGGCAGAAGCCACTTAGGCACCAGGGATAGTGTTGTGTGTGTTTTTTTTTTTGAGGGCTGTCCCCTTTGGCAAGGGTCGCTCTCCATGGGGACACAGTACTAAAGGTATTTTTTGGCTTCCTTGGGGCAGACAGGCCTATTTTTTTAGTAGGCCCATCTGCCCCTATGGCAGAATCCACTTAGGCACCAATTTCTAAAATGTTTGATGGTGGGGTGTTTGTCAACTGAAGAAGTCTTTGCATTTGTGATAAAAAATGTTTTCCTCCTTTTTGTTCTAGTTCAAAGCTTTTGCTTTATTTGCTGTGGCTCCTTGCGGTTTTGGCGGTGGTTGACCTGCAGTTTGCACAGTTGCATGTTTTAGGTAAGTAAAAACAATTTACTCCAAAGGAGTATTGTTGCCATGCATGAATGACATGTTTGTAGGGGGTGTACTAAATGCAGGATTGTGTGTGAAATTGTCCTTAGGTTTGTGCACAATGATATTTGTTTTGTCTTATTTCTAATTTGCCTTTCTTTCTTTCTTTTTAGTGGGATATCATTGGTGATTGCTGTGTAGTTGCTGGTGAATCAAGCTTTTTCAGGCAAGTGAGCGGTATAGTTTTTGAGTTTGTAACTCTTACTAACAAAGCTACACTTTGTTACTTGTCTTACACAGTGCTGGTTGTTGGTGGTGAATTTGTCCAGTTAATTTTAGCAGGAGAGATCATGGCTAGCCGCAGGATGACCGCTCAGCAGGTGGTTGGTATGCTTTTTGAGTCACAGTCTGATCATGACTATGAGACGGACTCTGCATCTGAGGCAGAGGAGGAAGTCAGAGATTCTGGCAGTGATGTTTCTGTTGGAGGGGAATCTTCTGATGATGAAGCCACACTCAGTGCAGATGAAGGTTCTGTTTTAGAGGAGGACATTGATGTGCCAATAGTGCAGCAACCTGGGGCTGAAAGGTTTCCCGTTAGAAGACCTGATGTCTGGGTTGCCCCAAACATGGAGCAGCCAGAGTTGCCTGCCTTTACTGGTCTCCCGGGGTGTAACGCCAATACAGAGAACTTTATGCCTATCAATTTCTTTGAGTTATTCATGGATGATGTGTTTTTGGAAGAGATTGTTGAGCAGACTAATTTGTATGCGGAGCAGCATTTGAGGGACAACGCTGCTAGACTTAGGCCACACTCTAGAGCTGCCCAGTGGATTCCCACAAATTTGGAGGAGCTAAAAAAGTTTTTGGGTTTGACTTTTTTGATGGGGTTGATAAGGAAGCCGTCACTGGCTTCTTATTGGTCTACTAGTCCCTTGATGGCAACAGCTATATTTCCAGCTACCATGAGTCGTAATCGGTATTTGCTTCTTCTTAGGATGCTGCATTTTGTTGACAATGCATTAGCCTTGCCACGAGATCACCCAGATTCTGACCGTCTTTTTAAGATTAGGCCTGTCCTTGATCATTTTGTAGATCGGTTTTCGGAGGTCTATGTTCCAGGCAAAGAGATAAGTGTGGACGAGTCTTTGGTCCTCTTCAAGGGTCGTTTGGTTTTTAGGCAGTACATTCCTAGCAAAAGGGCACGATATGGAATTAAATTGTATATGCTGTCTGAAAGTAGGACAGGATATGTGTATAGTTTCCGTGTGTACACTGGTAGGGATTCCAATATTGACCCCCCTGGTTGTCCTCCCACTTTTGGAGTTACTGAGAAAATAGTGTGGGATCTTGGTAGACGACTGTTCAACAAAGGTCACCATTTGTATGTAGATAACTTCTACACTGGTGTGCAGTTGTTCAAGGAATTGTTTAGAGTGGACACAGTTGCTTGTGGCACAATCCGTTCTAACCGGAAAGGCTATCCAAGGGAGCTTGTCTGTAAAAAACTTGAGAGGGGACAGTGCTGTGCCTTGCGGAACGAGGAGCTGCTAGCTTTGAAATTTTCAGACAAGAGGGATGTCTACATGCTAAGTACCATCCATGATGAGAGTACTTCCCCTGTGACTGTTTGGGGCCAGGTTGCTGAAGTGCGCAAACCTGTGTGCATTTTAGATTATAATAAGCACATGGGAGGTGTAGATAGAGTTGACCAGAGGTTGGAACCTTATACTGCTATTCGTAAGTCTTATGTTTGGTATAAGAAGTTAGCACTTCACCTCTTCCACTTAGCAACCTTCAATGCTTTTATTGTGTTTAGGGATAGGTCTCCAGACTCAAAGATGACATTTGTGAAATTTCAGGAGTCAGTGATAGAGAGCCTTATTGTGGTGGAACAGGCCAGAGTTCCTAGAGAAGCAGTGGTGGAGGATGTGGCTAGATTGAAAGATCGCCACTTTGCTGAGCACATTCCTCCCACACCCAAAAAAGACTTTCCAGCTAAGAAATGTAGAGTGTGTTTTCGAAGAGGTATCCGGAGGGAGTCTCGAATGTACTGCCCAGATTGTCCTTCAAAGCCTGGGCTGTGTGTCGGTGCTTGTTTTAAGAATTACCACACCCAGAAGAATTTCTGGGAACAACCATGAGTGTAAACTCATGTCTGTTTTGTATTTTCATGTGTTTAGTTTCATGGTTAGCATTTCTGTCATGTTGTTAGTTAGAGCTTTTGTGTTTGTTGTTTTGTAATTCTTTCTACTTAGTTAGGGGTTCCTCTGTTTAAAAAAAATAAAAAAAATATGATGCCATTGTGTGTGGAGTGGGGCTTGGCTGAGACTGTACATATTGACTTGATGTTGGCTACTGCAACACACTGCCAGCCAAACACCAGTCCACACACTCCCATCAGCTGGTGTGATTGTTGTATCAGGCATGTGGGCATATGTAAGTGATGGGCCCTTGAGTGGCGATGTCTGTCGATGTGAGTGTTGTAATGTGCTGGGCCCGTGGCTGGCGGTGTGAATGGCCTTGTGTGTGTCATGTATGAAAGTTGTGTGAATGGACTGTAAAGCGGTTGGTGCCTTGTCGCGGCTTTACAGCTCACGAGCTGTGAGTCATTGGTTTAGTTTTTTGCCTTTCAGTTACTAACAGTGCTTTTCATTTTTGTGAAAGCTCTTGTTAGTAAAATTTGATCCACTGAACCATCACTCACCCTCGTGCCAAATCCAACCAGTATGTGTGGTAAAAATGACCAAACCTGCTCCGCTGTAATCAGGCGTCGCAGCACACCTATGACACGCTAGGTGCCTCAGGTGGGACCCCGATGATGAAGCATGCCACCAACTTGGTTGGTGGGTGAGGGGTCTTTTTCACATAACCTAAGTGTGTTTCTTTTCAAAATTTTAGTGTTTGGCACATCACGGACGTATGTGGGCACATCAAAACGATATATTACAAAACTACCTGTGTTTGGGGGGGGAGAGGGCACCTATGTTTTTGGTCCTGTGTGCGGCCTTCATCTAGGGAAACCTACCAAACCCAGACATTTTTTAAAACTAGACACCCCAAGGAGTCTAGGGAGGAGTGGCTTGCGTGGATCCCCCAACATTTTCTTACCCAGACTCCTCTGTAAACCTCAAAATGTGCTTAAAAAAAGCATATTTTCCTGACTTTTCTTCGTACGATCACCACTCCAGCACAAAATTCCTACTCCCCAGTGTTCCCCTCAGTCTCCCAAATAAAATGACACCTCACGTATGTGGGTCCCCAAAGCAGAGTCAGTCTAAAGATGTATAAAAGAATATGTCCTTATAAACTCGCAGTACTATCCCCTGTATCTCTACAAGTTTTGGGCCTTATTCTGTTGGAGGCACCTGGCCCACCCACACAACTGAGGTATCATTTTTATCGGGAGACTTGGGGGAACGCTGGGTGGAAGGAAATTTGTGGCTCCACTCAGATTCCAGAACTTTCTGTCACCGAAATGTGTGAAAAATGCGTTTTTTTAGCCAATATTTGAGGTTTGGAAAGGATTCTGGGTAACAGAACCTGGTCAGAGCCCCTCAAGTCACCCCATCTTGGATTCCCCTAGGTCTCTAGTTTTCAGAAATGCACAGGTTTGGTAGGTTTCCCTAGGTGCTGGCTGAGCTACAGGCCAAAAACTACAGGTAGGCACTGTTTTCAATGAAAAAATGTGATGTGTCCACGCTGCGCTTTGGGGCGTTTCCTGTCGCGGGCGCTAGGCCTACCCACACAAGTGAGGTATCATTTTTATCGGGAGACGTGGGGGAACGCTGGGTGGAAGGAAATTTGTGGCCCCTCTCAGATTCCAGAACTTTCTGCCACAGAAATGTGAGGAACATGTGTTTTTTTAGCCAAATTTTGAGGTTTGCAAAGGATTCTGGGTAACAGAACCTGGTCCGAGCCACACAAATCACCCCATCTTGGATTCCCCTAGGTCTCTAGTTTTCAGAAATGCACAGGTTTGGTAGGTTTCCCTAGGTGGCGGCTGAGCTACAGGCCAAAATCTACAGGTAGGCACTTTGCTAAAAACAGGTCTGTTTTCTGTGATGTGTCCACGTTGCGCTTTGGGGCGTTTCCTGTCGCGGGCGCTAGGCCTACCCACACAAGTGAGGTATCATTTTTATCGGGAGACGTGGGGGAACGCTGGGTGGAAGGAAATTTGTGGCTCCTCTTGGATTCCAGAACTTTCTGCCACAGAAATGTGAGGAACATGTGTTTTTTTAGCCAATTTTTGAGCTTTGCAAAGGATTCTGGGTAACAGAACCTGGTCCGAGCCCCGCCAGTCACCCCTCCTTGGATTCCCCTAGGTCTCTAGTTTTCAGAAATGTACAGGTTTGGTAGGTTTCCCTAGGTGCCGGCTGAGCTAGAGGCCAAAATCTACAGGTAGTCACTTCGCAAAAAACACCTCTGTTTTCTTCCAAAATTTTGGTGGTGTCCACGTTGCGCTTTGGGGCGTTTCCTGTCGCGGGCGCTAGGCCTACCCACGCAAGTGAGGTATCATTTTTATCGGGAGACTTGGGGGAACGCTGGGTGGAAGGAAATTTGTGGCTCCTCCCAGATTCCAGAACTTTCTGCCACAGAAATGTGAGGAACATGTGTTTTTTTAGCCAATTTTTGAGCTTTGCAAAGGATTCTGGGTAACAGAACCTGGTCCGAGCCCCGCCAGTCACCCCTCCTTGGATTACCCTAGGTCTCTAGTTTTCAGAAATGCACAGGTTTGGTAGGTTTCCCTAGGTGGCGGCTGAGCTAGAGGCCAAAATCTACAGGTAGGCACTTTGCTAAAAACAGGTCTTTTTTCTGTGATGTGTCCATGTTGCGCTTTGGGGCGTTTCCTGTCGCGGGCGCTAGGCCTACCCACACAAGTGAGGTATCATTTTTATCAGGAGACGTGGGGGAACGCTGGGTGGAAGGAAATTTGTGGCTCCTCTCGGATTCCAGAACTTTCTGCCACAGAAATGTGAGGAACATGTGTTTTTTTAGCCAATTTTTGAGCTTTGCAAAGGATTCTGGGTAACAGAACCTGGTCCGAGCCCCGCCAGTCACCCCTCCTTGGATTCCCCTGGGTCTCTAGTTTTCAGAAATGTACAGGTTTGGTAGGTTTCCCTAGGTGCCGGCTGAGCTAGAGGCCAAAATCTACAGGTAGTCACTTCGCAAAAAACACCTCTGTTTTCTTCCAAAATTTTGGTGGTGTCCACGTTGCGCTTTGGGGCGTTTCCTGTCGCGGGCGCTAGGCCTACCCACACAAGTGAGGTATCATTTTTATCGGGAGACGTGGGGGAACGCTGGGTGGAAGGAAATTTGTGGCTCCTCCCAGATTCCAGAACTTTCTGCCACAGAAATGTGAGGAACATGTGTTTTTTTAGCCAATTTTTGAGCTTTGCAAAGGATTCTGGGTAACAGAACCTGGTCCGAGCCCCGCCAGTCACCCCTCCTTGGATTCCCCTAGGTCTCTAGTTTTCAGAAATGCACAGGTTTGGTAGGTTTCCCTAGGTGGCGGCTGAGCTAGAGGCCAAAATCTACAGGTAGGCACTTTGCTAAAAACAGGTATGTTTTCTGTGATGTGTCCACGTTGCGCTTTGGGGCGTTTCCTGTCGCGGGCGCTAGGCCTACCCACACAAGTGAGGTATCATTTTTATCGGGAGACGTGGGGGAACGCTGGGTGGAAGGACATTTGTTGCTCCTCTCAGATTCCAGCACTTTCTGCCACAGAAATGTGAGGAACATGTGTTTTTTTAGCCAATTTTTGAGCTTTGCAAAGGATTCTGGGTAACAGAACCTGGTCCGAGCCCCGCCAGTCACCCCTCCTTGGATTCCCCTAGGTCTCTAGTTTTCAGAAATGCACAGGTTTGGTAGGTTTCCCTAGGTGGCGGCTGAGCTAGAGGCCAAAATCTACAGGTAGGCACTTTGCTAAAAACAGGTCTGTTTTCTGTGATGTGTCCACGTTGCACTTTGGGGCGTTTCCTGTCGCGGGCGCTAGGCCTACCCACAAAAGTGAGGTATCATTTTTATCGGGAGACGTGGGGGAACGCTGGGTGGAAGGAAATTTGTGGCTCCTCTCGGATTCCAGAACTTTCTGCCACAGAAATGTGAGGAACATGTGTTTTTTTAGCCAATTTTTGAGCTTTGCAAAGGATTCTGGGTAACAGAACCTGGTCCGAGCCCCGCCAGTAACCCCTCCTTGGATTCCCCTAGGTCTCTAGTTTTCAGAAATGTACAGGTTTGGTAGGTTTCCCTAGGTGCCGGCTGAGCTAGAGGCCAAAATCTACAGGTAGTCACTTCGCAAAAAACACCTCTGTTTTCTTCCAAAATTTTGGTGGTGTCCACGTTGCGCTTTGGGGCGTTTCCTGTCGCGGGCGCTAGGCCTACCCACGCAAGTGAGGTATCATTTTTATCGGGAGACTTGGGGGAACGCTGGGTGGAAGGAAATTTGTGGCTCCTCCCAGATTCCAGAACTTTCTGCCACAGAAATGTGAGGAACATGTGTTTTTTTAGCCAATTTTTGAGCTTTGCAAAGGATTCTGGGTAACAGAACCTGGTCCGAGCCCCGCCAGTCACCCCTCCTTGGATTCCCCTAGGTCTCTAGTTTTCAGAAATGCACAGGTTTGGTAGGTTTCCCTAGGTGGCGGCTGAGCTAGAGGCCAAAATCTACAGGTAGGCACTTTGCTAAAAACAGGTCTGTTTTCTGTGATGTGTCCACGTTGCGCTTTGGGGCGTTTCCTGTCGCGGGCGCTAGGCCTACCCACACAAGTGAGGTATCATTTTTATCGGGAGACGTGGGGGAACGCTGGGTGGAAGGACATTTGTGGCTCCTCTCAGATTCCAGCACTTTCTGCCACAGAAATGTGAGGAACATGTGTTTTTTTAGCCAATTTTTGAGCTTTGCAAAGGATTCTGGGTAACAGAACCTGGTCCGAGCCCCGCCAGTCACCCCTCCTTGGATTCCCCTAGGTCTCTAGTTTTCAGAAATGTACAGGTTTGGTAGGTTTCCCTAGGTGCCGGCTGAGCTAGAGGCCAAAATCTACAGGTAGTCACTTCGCAAAAAACACCTCTGTTTTCTTCCAAAATTTTGGTGGTGTCCACGTTGCGCTTTGGGGCGTTTCCTGTCGCGGGCGCTAGGCCTACCCACACAAGTGAGGTATCATTTTTATCGGGAGACGTGGGGGAACGCTGGGTGGAAGGAAATTTGTGGCTCCTCTCAGATTCCAGAACTTTCTGCCACAGAAATTTGAGGAACATGTGTTTTTTTAGCCAATTTTTGAGCTTTGCAAAGGATTCTGGGTAACAGAACCGGGTCCGAGCCACACAAATCACCCCATCTTGGATTCCCCTAGGTCTCTAGTTTTCAGAAATGCACAGGTTTGGTAGGTTTCCCTAGGTGGCGGCTGAGCTAGAGGCCAAAATCTACAGGTAGGCACTTTGCTAAAAACAGGTCTGTTTTCTGTGATGTGTCCACGTTGCGCTTTGGGGCGTTTCCTGTCGCGGGCGCTAGGCCTACCCACACAAGTGAGGTATCATTTTTATCGGGAGACGTGGGGGAACGCTGGGTGGAAGGACATTTGTGGCTCCTCTCAGATTCCAGCACTTTCTGCCACAGAAATGTGAGGAACATGTGTTTTTTTAGCCAATTTTTGAGCTTTGCAAAGGATTCTGGGTAACAGAACCTGGTCCGAGCCACACAAATCACCCCATCTTGGATTCCCCTACGTCTCTAGTTTTCAGAAATGCACAGGTTTGGTAGGTTTCCGTAGGTGGCGGCTGAGCTAGAGGCCAAAATCTACAGGTAGGCACTTTGCTAAAAACAGGTCTGTTTTCTGCAATGTGTCCACATTGTGCTTTGGGGTGTTTCCTGTCGCGGGCGCTAGGCCTACCCATACAAGTGAGGTATCATTTTTATCGGGAGACGTGGGGGAACGCTGGGTGGAAGGAAATTTGTGGCTCCTCTCAGATTCCAGATTTTTCTGCCACAGAAATGTGAGGAACATGTGTTTTTTTAGCCAAATTTTGAGGTGTGCAAAGGATTCTGGGTAACAGAACCTGGTCCGAGCCACACAAATCACCCCATCTTGGATTCCCCTAGGTCTCTAGTTTTCAGAAATGCACAGGTTTGGTAGGTTTCCCTAGGTGGCGGCTGAGCTAGAGGCCAAAATCTACAGGTAGGCACTTTGCTAAAAACAGGTCTGTTTTCTGTGATGTGTCCACGTTGCGCTTTGGGGCATTTCCTGTCGCGGGCGCTAGGCCTACCCACACAAGTGAGGTATCATTTTTATCGGGAGACTTGGGGGAACATAGAATAGCAAAACAAGTGTTATTGCCCCTTGTCTTTCTCTACATTTTTCCCTTCCAAATGTAAGACAGTGTGTAAAAAAGACGTCTATTTGAGAAATGCCCTGTAATTCACATGCTAGTATGGGCACCCCGGAATTCAGAGATGTGCAAATAACCACTGCTTCTCAACACCTTATCTTGTGCCCATTTTGGAAATACAAAGGTTTTCTTGATAGCTATTTTTTACTCTTTATATTTCAGCAAATGAATTGCTGTATACCCGGCATAGAATGAAAACCCACTGCAGGGTGCAGGTCATTTACTGGCTCTGGGTACCTAGAGTTCTTGATGAACCTACAAGCCCTATATATCCCCGCAATCAGAAGAGTCCAGCAGACGTAACGGTATATTGCTTTCGAAAATCTGACATTGCAGGAAAAAGTTACAGAGTAAAACTTAGAGAAAAATTGATGTTTTTTTCACCTCAATTTCAATATTTTTCTTTTTCAGTTGCTATTTTCTGTAGGAAACCCTTGTAGGATCTACACAAATTACCCCTTGCTGAATTCAGAATTTTGTCTACTTTTCAGAAATGTTGCGGTTTATGGGATCCAGCGTTGGTTTCATGCCCATTTCTGTCACTGACTGGAAGGAGGCTGAAAGCACAAAAAATCGTAAAAATGGGGTATGTCCCAGTAAAATGCCAAAATTGGGTTGAAAAATTGGGTTTTCTGATTCAAGTCTGCCTGTTCCTGAAAGCTGGGAAGCTGGTGATTTTATCACCGCAAACCCTTTGTTGATGCCCTTTTCAGGGAAAAAACCACAAGCCTTCTTCTGCAGCCCATTTTTCCAAATTTTTTTAAAAAAATGAAATTTTCACTGTTTTTTGGCTAATTTCTTGGCCTCCTTCTGGGGAACCCACAAAGTCTGGGTACCTCTAGAATCCCTAGGATGTTGGAAAAAAAGGACGCAAATTTGGCATGGGTAGCTTATGTGAACAAAAAGTTATGAGGGCCTAAGCGCGAACTGCTCTAAATAGCCAAAAAAAGGCTCGGCACAGGAGGGGGAAAAGGCCTGGCAGCGAAGGGGTTAATATAACTAAAGCCTAAATTGCCAATAGCAGACTCACTTTTCCCATATTTCCAGAATCTTTTATAAAACAAATACTGTACTTTTACGTCAAAATACAGCATGTAATTTGTGCAAGTCCTTGATTTACTGTTTGCCTTGCTGTTAATGGTTTCCATGGTTCGATTCTTAAAAGTTACATAAAAAAATGTTTGCTTCACAAAGTTCCGCAAAGTATTGTTGTAGCAAAGAGTTTGAATCACAATGTTCGTGGAAGGTATCTTGTTTCAAATTGTCTATACATGAATCCAGAAATTGTTGTCAAAGTTCTTTCAGGTAATAAAAGTTTTGCACTTACTTGTTGCTGGCAAGAGATACTGATCAGTCTAACATTGTCTTCTTTCTCTTTTGCAGGTTGCTTGTAGGAGAGAGGCTGAGGCAAGGAGGAACCGGAAACCGGAAGAAGGAAGAGCCAGCAGCTGCGCCCATTGAAGCCAATGAAAGTTCCATAGAGAGCAGGAGTGCCAGCGCCGAGGGATCTGTCCTCAGGTAAGCGGGAGGTAGACGAGCACAAGCACTGGGCGAGGCTCGAGGGCTGCCTTTTATAGACAGGGCTGGGTGTGGTCCTCACATGCTGCACATGTTCTTGAAAGGTGTGCAGAGCTGGGTGTGGTTTGAAGAGCTGGGTGTGGTCCTCACATGCTGCACATGTTCTTGAAAGGTGTGCAGAGTTTCAGTTATTATGCAAATGAGTTAAATTAACACATGGCCTAGAGAGGAGTGTTTTAAAGAAGCCTTGGTAAAAGCAAGGCCCAATGTGTAAACAAAACAGCACATTAAACAACATACACAGAAGCCTGGGGGGGGGAGGTGAGATAACAAGAAAGGCTTTCAATAGTAATTTTAAAAGGGAGCTATTACAGAACCCACTAGTGCAGTGAGAGGGTACATGCTCTTTGCTGTGCACAAACCCTAACAGTTGCGCCCCTCAAAGGCCCTCCTACAGGACGGGTTTTCCTGGATTTTTTAAATAAAACCGTCTAATCAGCTGTGGGGCAGGTACATATGATGCTGGTTCCCATGAATTCTCAGATTCATCATATCCTTTCCATTCTACTAAATAAAACAGACGTCCCCTAATTCTTTTTGAGTCTTTTATGCTTTTCACTTCATATTCTAGATTTCCCTTAATTGGTATGGGTGGAGGTGGTGGTTCAGGTCGGGTTTTTGGATTGTACGGCTTAAGCAAGGACACATGGAATGTAGTATGTACTGGATATTCTTTTGGTAAATCTAATTTTACTGTTACCGGGTTTACTATGACAGTTATACTAAAGGGTCCAATGAAACGTGGTTGCAGCTTTCGGGATCCCTCTATGTTTAGGTTCTTTGTGGAGAGCCATACCTTGTCACCGATTTTATACATTGGGGCCTCAGATCTGTGTTTGTCTGCTTGTCTTTTCATGCTTTCCTTGTACTTTAATAAATGTTTCCTGGTTTTGTCTTGTATGTCACCTAACCTTGTTAGTCTATCCGTTACTGTAGGTAACAGAGAATCTTCTAACAAAATGGGTATAGCTCTTGGATGATACCCCTGCAAGAAATAGAATGGTGAGCAAAGTAGAGCTGAATGCTCAGTATTATTATAAACAAACTCCGCTACAGGGAGAGCTTCCAACCATTCACTAGAATAATCAGCCAATAAACAACGTAGCGTTTGAAGTAAGGTTTGGTTCAGTCGTTCAGTCTGTCCATCTGTCTCTGGGTGGAAAGCAGTGGATAATGCCACATCTATTTTCAGTTTTTTACATAATTTTTTCCAAAATTTAGAGTTGAACTGGCTCCCTCGGTCTGACACCACTTTGCTTGGCAAACCATGTAAACGCACAATTTCCCTTATAAAAATATCGGCAAATTCTGCCGCCGTGGGTAATTTCCATAATGGTACAAAATGTGCCATTTTAGATAAAAAATCCACTATAACCAACACTGTTGTGAAAGATTTTACAGGTGGTAAACCTACAATAAAGTCCACGCTCACAGTGTGCCAAGGTTGCTTGGGTGTTGGCATTGGTATTAACAAACCGTCAGGGGCCTTATGAGAAGATTTATGTCTTGCACAAATTGGACAGGTAGTGACAAATTGCTTAATGTCCTTTCTTATAGTGTCCCACCAAAAGTGTTTTTGCACATTTTCCAGGGTTTTTACCCAACCAGGATGACCTGCCAACGGTGAGGCGTGATGCCAAATTATCACCTGTGTTTGTAATTCAGAGGTGGGCACTAACAGCATGTTGTCGTGATACAATAAACCTCGTTGTATTGTGTTATGGGAATCTTTTAACCAATCCTGAGGTGCTATTTGCATGTGTGCATTAATAGATCTGTGATGAAATCCTTCTGTTGTACTGGTGCCAAAAACTTTTGGGGAGGAATAATGGGTTCTCCTATTTTATCTTGTTTCATGTCTGAAGTATGTCCGTATCTAGATAACACATCAGATTGAATTTGTTGTGCACCTGGTCTATAGGTTATTACAAAGTCAAATGTGCTAAAAAAAATTAACCAGCGCATCTGACGTGGTGATAGTGCTTTAAGTGATCCAAAAAACTGTAGGTTCCTATGGTCAGAAAAGATTGTAACTGGGTACTTGGCTCCCATTAAATGGTGCCTCCATTCTGAAAAGGCTACTTTGATAGCTAGTAGTTCCCTTTCAGCCACAGTGTAATTTTGTTCAGCTGGTAATAACTTTTTGGAATAGAAGGCTATAGGATGTAACTGGCCATCTACTGCATCTCGTTGAGAGAGAACTCCTCCTAAAGCTACTTGTGAAGCATCCGCTTCAACAAAGAAAGGCAAGTCAGGATCAGGATGTTTCAGAATTGGGGCTGAAGTGAACTTTTGTTTTAGGAGTTGAAAGGCGTGTGCCGCCTCATCAGTCCAAAGAAATCGTTGCCCTTTCCACAACAAGGTAGTTATTGGGGCCGCAATGTCTGCGAAATGTGCAATAAACCTCCTATAAAAATTGGCGAAACCCAGAAATTTCTGAATATCTTTTACAGAGGATGGTTCTGGCCAATCAGCAATAGCACTGATTTTCTTTACATCCATAGTTATTCCTTGAGGTGACAGGCAGTATCCTAAAAAGTCCACCTTGCTGACATTAAAAGTACACTTTTCTAACTTAGCAAAAAGATGATTTTCTTTTAACTTTGATAATACTGCACGAACATGTTGGGTATGTTCTTCTGAGTTCTTAGAGTAAATGAGGATGTCGTCTATGTATACTATGACACAAACTTCCAGGAATTCGTGTAGGACCTCATTTATAAAGAACTGAAAGGCCGCAGGGGCATTACATAACCCAAAGGGCATTACTGTGTACTCAAATAAACCAAACTTTGTCTTGAAAGCTGTCTTCCACTCATCCCCCTCTTTTACTCGAACCAGGTGGTAAGCTCCCTGCAGATCTAGTTTAGTGTATACAGTAGAATGTCTTAACTGATCCAACAACACAGGTATTAGAGGAAGAGGATATTTATTCTTTATTGTAGCCTTATTTAGTCCTCTATAATCGATACACGCGCGCAGGGATTTATCCGGCTTCGGGATAAAAAAGAGTGGAGATGACACCGGAGATGTGGAATGACGGATGAACCCAGACTGTAGTAGGTCATCTAGGTAGGTTCTTAAGTATTTGGTTTCTTCGTCAGTCAAAGCATATACTCTGTTATTAGGTAAAGGGGCCCCTGGGATAAGATCTATACGACAGTCATAAGACCTATGTGGGGGCAGCACACTAGCCTTTACTGGATCAAAGACGTCTTTAAAGTCAGAATATTCAGGAGGGAGACTTGGTTCATCTTGTATAACACTAGCACAGTGTAATACTGTGCTCTGTTCTGTACCTGCTTCTTGATAGCAATTGGTTCTACAGAAAGAGGAATCCAAAGTAACATTTCTATTCACCCAATAAATTTTTGGGTTATGAGTTGTTAACCAGGGTACTCCGAGAATCAAACCAAAGTTAGGAGTATCTATCAGATCAAAGCTAATCACCTCTGTGTGCCCGTTCTGACAGACCATAACAAGTGGACTTGTTTGTTTTGTGATTAATCCAGAGGTCAATTCTGACCCATCCACTGCACATACTGCTTCTGGACAAGGCTTTAGGCACATAGGAAGTCCTAAGTTTTCAGCTAACTTATTATCCACAAAATTTCCTGTCGCGCCTGAGTCCAGTAGGACAGGGAGAGAATGCCTCACTTGGGTAGTAACAATTAAAACGACCTGAATTATGAAATGTCTAGGTATGTGCGGTACCATGAAGGCTGCAGCATTAGAGGTTTGATTAAGATGTTTTCTCGAACAAGTAACCTCTCCCCTTGTCGAGCTTAATCGTTTCCCGATTCAGTTGAGGAGGTGGAGGAAACAGCACCCTTTCGTGGATTTTTAGGCTTTACTGGACATTCTCTGGCAAAGTGACCTGCCCTTCCACAATATAAACATAATTGAAGTTTTCTCCTTCTTTCTTTTTCCTCTGATGTGAGTGAACCTCTGAGTGTCCCTATTTGCATAGGCCCAGGTTCAGGGAGTTTATTATCTGGGTCTTTCTTCTCGTGTCTAATACAAGTTAACCGTGATTCCAGTTTGTATTTATCTCCTTTTCTTTCTCCTAGTCTATGTTCTAATTTCGCAACTAAATCTACAAAGTCCGAATAGTCTTCTGGCAAATCAACGATATGAGCCAGCGCGTCTTTTAACTCGTCTCTCAAACCTTTATAGAAAAGGGAGACACGCTTTTCTTCTGGCCAGTGTGTCTCGGTGAGTAAACGATTAAAACTAGTGAGATAGGTCAATAAATCCTTGTTACCTTGTTTAAGATTTAAAAGCTCATTATCACTTGCCTGCATGAAAGTGTGTTTTGCAAAAAGGCTGGTCATGGTACGTTTAAATTGATTCCAATTATGGAGGATGGGATCATCTCTCTCCACGAAAGGAATTGACCAATTGGCTGCTGTGCCACCCAAATAAGACAAGACGAATGCCACTTTCGTAGCATCAGTAGGGAACTGTTGTGGCTTACAAACGAAGTGTAATTGACATTGATTGATAAAAACATGGAATTTGTTACTATCTCCATGAAAACGTTCAGGTGCTGCTAAGGGCACAGCATTAGGAACATTAACAGTGACCTCAACTGGGGGAGGCAAAGTTGTATGTTTTGATGGCGCCCCTGTCTCTGAGGAGGTTTTAAACAAAGGCGTAAAAGCTGTGTTTCACTGAGATACCCTAAATTTATACCTGCTTAAATCCTGTTTTAAAGAGGTATTCTCCATCTTTAATCTCTCTATTTCCTCTTGCATATGTTGCAAGATGCCAGACACTGATTCATTATGAGCCAAGTCCTCATTTAGGGCCTGCGCCATTTCCGTGACGTCAATGCCCTCTATTTCTTCCCCGATATTCATCGTCCACCAGAACTGAATTCTTTTTTTTTATTTAAGGCTTGTGCTTCTGTCAAAGCCCAGCTCACCTGAATCCTTGTTCAGTTCTGATGGAGGTTGAAGACAATCCGACCCCACCCTGAAACTGCTTGTTCCAGCACACTAGTTTTTAAAACAGTGCACTAAGAACAGAAGCTCAAGGGAAGGGGGGAAGTGGATAAAATAAAATAAAGAGACAACAGCGTTCTTGCGTTTCCACTGTTGAAGTGCTGCACAAATCTGCGGCCCTCTCTGACTTCGGTAGAAACTGGTGCCTAATGAAACATAAACAAAGAACAGATAAGTACATCCTATTCCTAACTGGGTTCCTGACTATCCCTTTATTCATTAGAAATTTTCTTCTAAAAGTACCTCTTGGATCCTGGTCTCTAGTTTCCAGGTTTGGAATGTGTTACTGCTCTGGGATGTGCTTTCTTATACTCTAAAGCTTCTAAAACATTAAACAAATACCGTTATCAGAATTATCAATATCAAACATTCATCTTAATATAACTAAAGCCTAAATTGCCAATAGCAGACTCACTTTTCCCATATTTCCAGAATCTTTTATAAAACAAATACTGTACTTTTACGTCAAAATACAGCATGTAATTTGTGCAAGTCCTTGATTTACTGTTTGCCTTGCTGTTAATGGTTTCCACGGTTCGATTCTTAAAAGTTCCATAAAAAAATGTTTGCTTCACAAAGTTCCGCAAAGTATTGTTGTAACAAAGAGTTTGAATCACAATGTTCGTGGAAGGTATCTTGTTTCAAATTGTCTATACACGAATCCAGAAATTGTTGTCAAAGTTCTTTCAGGTAATAAAAGTTTTGCACTTACTTGTTGCTGGCAAGAGATACTGATCAGTCTAACCTTGTCTTCTTTCTCTTTTGCAGGTTGCTTGTAGGAGAGAGGCTGAGGCAAGGAGGAACCGGAAACCGGAAGAAGGAAGAGCCAGCAGCTGCGCCCATTGAAGCCAATGAAAGTCTGTAGAGAGCAGGAGAGCCAGCGCCGAGGGATCTGTCCTCAGGTAAGCAGGAGGTAGACGAGCACAAGCACTGGGCGAGGCTCGAGGGCTGCCTTTTATAGACAGGGCTGGGTGTGGTCCTCACATGCTGCACATGTTCTTGAAAGGTGTGCAGAGCTGGGTGTGGTTTGAAGAGCTGGGTGTGGTCCTCACATGCTGCACATGTTCTTGAAAGGAGTGCAGAGTTTCAGTTATTATGCAAATTAGTGAAATTAACACATGGCCTAGAGAGGAGTGTTTTAAAGAAGCCTTGGTAAAAGCAAGGCCCAATGTGTAAACAAAACAGCACATTAAACAACATACACAGAAGCCTAGGGGGGGGGGGGAAGGTGAGATAACAAGAAAGGCTTTCAATAGTAATTTTAAAAGGGAGCTATTACAGAACCCACTAGTGCAGTGAGAGGGGACATGCTCTTTGCTGTGCACAAACCCTAACACGCGGGCGCTAGGCCTACCCACACAAGTGAGGTATCATTTTTATCGGGAGACTTGGGGAACGCTGGGTGGAAGGAAATTTGTGGCTCCTCTCAGATTCCAGAACTTTCTGCCACAGAAATGTGAGGAACATGTGCTTTTTTAACCATATTTTGAGGTTTGCAAAGGATTCTGGGTAACAGAACCTGGTCCGAGCCCCACTAGTCACCCCATCTTGGATTCCCCTAGGTCTCTTGTTTTCAGAAATGCACAGGTTTGGTAGGTTTCACTAGGTGCCGGCTGAGCTAGAGGCCAAAATCTACAGGTAGGCACTTCGCAAAAAACACCTCTGTTTTCTTTAAAAAAATTTGATGTGTCCAAGTTGCGCTTTGGGGCGTTTCCTGTCGCGGGCGCTAGGCCTACCCACACAAGTGAGGTATCATTTTTATCGGGAGACTTGGGGGAACGCTGGGTGGAAGGAAATTTGTTGCTCCTCTCAGATTCCAGAACTTTCTGCCACAGAAATGTGAGGAACATGTGTTTTTTAGCCAAATTTTGAGGTTTGCAAAGGATTCTCGGTAACAGAACCTGGTCCGAGCCCCACAAGTCACCCCATCTTGGATTCCCCTAGGTCCCTAGTTTTCAGAAATGCACAAGTTTGGTAGGTTTCCCTAGGTGCCGGCTGAGCTAGAGGCCAAAATCTACAGGTAGGCACTTCGCAAAAAACACCTCTGTTTTCTTTAAAAAAATTGGATGTGTCCACGTTGCGCTTTGGGGCGTTTCCTGTCGCGGGCGCTAGGCCTACCCACACAAGTGAGGTATCATTTTTATCGGGAGACTTGGGGGAACGCTGGGTGGAAGGAAATTTGTGGCTCCTCTCAGATTCCAGAACTTTCTGCCACAGAAATGTGAGGAACATGTGTTTTTTTAGCCAAATTTTGAGGTTTGCAAAGGATTCTGGGTAACAGAACCTGGTCCGAGCCCCACAAGTCACCCCATCTTGGATTCCCCTAGGTCTCTAGTTTTCAGAAATGCACAAGTTTGGTAGGTTTCCCTAGGTGCCGGCTGAGCTAGAGGCCAAAATCTACAGGTAGGCACTTCGCAAAAAACACCTCTGTTTTCTTTAAAAAAATTGGATGTGTCCACGTTGAGCTTTGGGGCGTTTCCTGTCGCGGGCGCTAGGCCTACCCACACAAGTGAGGTATCATTTTTATCGGGAAACTTGGGGGAACGCTGGGTGGAAGGAAATTTGTGGCTCCTCTCAGATTCCAGAACTTTCTGCCACAGAAATGTGAGGAACATGTTTTTTTTTAGGCAAATTTTGAGGTTTGCAAAGGATTCTGGGAAACAGAACCTGGTCCGAGCCCCACAAGTCACCCCATCTTGGATTCCTCTAGGTCTCTAGTTTTCAGAAATGCACAGGTTTGGTAGGTTTCCCTAGGTGCCGGCTGAGCTAGAGGCCAAAATCTACAGGTAGGCACTTCGCAAAAAACACATCTGTTTTCTTTCAAAAAATTGGATGTGTCCACGTTGCGCTTTGGGGCGTTTCCTGTCGCGGGCGCCAGGCCTACCCACACAAGTGAAGTATCATTTTTATCGGGAGACTTGGGGAACGCTGGGTGGAAGGAAATTTGTGGCTCCTCTCAGATTCCAGAACTTTCTGCCACAGAAATGTGAGGAATATGTGCTTTTTTAGCCAAATTTTGAGGTTTGCAAAGGATTCTGGGTAACAGAACGTGGTCCGAGCCCCACAAGTCAACCCATCTTGGATTTCCCTAGGTCTCTAATTTTCAGAAATGCACAGGTTTGGTAGGTTTCCCTAGGTGCCGGCTGAGCTAGAGGCCAAAATCTATAGGTCGGCATTTCGCAAAAAACACCTCTGTTTTCTTTCAAAAATTTGGATGTGTCCACGTTGCGCTTTGGGGCGTTTCCTGTCGTGGGCGCTAGGCCTACCCACACAAGTGAGGTATCATTTTTATCGGGAGACTTGGGGGAACGCTGGGTGGAAGGAAATTTGTGGCTCCTCTCAGATTCCAGAACTTTCTGCCACAGAAATGTGAGGAACATGTGTTTTTTAAGCCACATTTTGAGGTTTGCAAAGGATTCTGGATAACAGAACCTGGTCCGAGCCCCACAAGTCACCCCATCTTGGATTCCCCTAGGTCTCTAGTTTTCAGAAATGCACAGGTTTGGTAGGTTTCCCAAGGTGCCGGCTGAGCAAGAGGCCAAAATCTATAGGTAGGCACTTTGCAAAAAACACCTCTGTTTTCTTTCAAAAATGTGGATGTGTCCACGTTGCGCTTTGGGGCATTTCCTGTCGCGGGCGCTAGGCCTACCCACACAAGTGAGGTATCATTTTTATCGGGAGACTTGGGGGAATGCTGGGTGGAAGCAAATTTGTGGCTCCTCTCAGATTCCAGAACTTTCTGCCACAGAAATGTGAGGAACATGTTTTTTTTTAGGCAAATTTTGAGGTTTGCAAAGGATTCTGGGAAACAGAACCTGGTCCGAGCCCCACAAGTCACCCGATCTTGGATTCCCCTAGGTCTCTAGTTTTCAGAAATGCACAGGTTTGGTAGGTTTCCCTAGGTGCTGGCTGAGCTAGAGGCCAAAATCTACAGGTAGGCACTTCGCAAAAAACACATCTGTTTTCTTTCAAAAAATTGGATGTGTCCACGTTGCGCTTTGGGGCGTTTCCTCTCGCGGGCGCCAGGCCTACCCACACAAGTGAAGTATCATTTTTATCGGGAGACTTGGGGAACGCTGGGTGGAAGGAAATTTGTGGCTCCTCTCAGATTCCAGAACTTTCTGCCACAGAAATGTGAGGAATATGTGCTTTTTTAGCCAAATTTTGAGGTTTGCAAAGGATTCTGGGTAACAGAACCTGGTCCGAGGCCCCACAACTCACCCCATCTTGGATTCCCCTAGGTCTCTAGTTTTTAGAAATGCACAGGTTTGGTAGGTTTCCCTAGGTGCCGGCTGAGCTAGAGGCCAAAATCTACAGGTAGGCACTTCGCAAAAAAACCCTCTGTTTTCTTTAAAAAATTTGGATGTGTCCACGTTGCGCTTTGGGGCGTTTCCTGTCGCGGGCGCTATGCCTTCCCACACAAGTGAGGTATCATTTTTATCGGGAGACTTCGGGGAACGCTGGGTGGAAGGAAATTTGTGGCTCCTCTCAGATTCCAGAACTTTCTGCCACAGAAATATGAGGAACATGTGTTTTTTTAGCCAAATTTTGAGGTTTGCAAAGTATTCTGGGTAACAGAACGTGGTCCGAGCCCCACAAGTCAACCCATCTTGGATTTCCCTAGGTCTCTAGTTTTCAGAAATGCACAGGTTTGGTAGGTTTCCCTAGGTGCCGGCTGAGCTAGAAACCAAAATCTATAGGTCGGCATTTCGCAAAAAACACCTCTGTTTTCTTTCAAAAATTTGGATGTGTCCACGTTGCGCTTTGGGGCGTTTCCTGTCGTGGCGCTAGGCCTACCCACACAAGTGAGGTATCATTTTTATCGGGAGACTTGGGGGAACGCTGGGTGGAAGGAAATTTGTGGCTCCTCTCAGATTCCAGAACTTTCTGCCACAGAAATGTGAGGAACATGTGTTTTTTTTAGCCAAATTTTGAGGTTTGCAAAGGATTCTGGGTAACAGAACCTGGTCCGAGCCCCACAAGTCACCCCATCTTGGATTCCCCTAGGTCTCTAGTTTTCAGAAATGCACAGGTTTGGTAGGTTTCCCTAGGTGCCGGCTGAGCTAGAGGCCAAAATCTATAGGTAGGCACTTTGCAAAAAACACCTCTGTTTTCTTTCAAAAATTTGGATGTGTCCACGTTGCGCTTTGGGGCATTTCCTGTCGCGGGCGCTAGGCCTACCCACACAAGTGAGGTATCATTTTTATCGGGAGACTTGGGGGAATGCTGGGTGGAAGCAAATTTGTGGCTCCTCTCAGATTCCAGAACTTTCTGCCACAGAAATGTGAGGAACATGTGCTTTTTTAGCCAAATTTTGAGGTTTGCAAAGGATTCTGGGTAACTGAACCTGGTCCGAGCCCCACATGTCACCCCATCTTGGATTCCCCCAGGTCTCTAGTTTTTAGAAATGCACAGGTTTGGTAGGTTTCCCTAGGTGCCGGCTGAGCTAGAGGCCAAAATCTACAGGTAGGCACTTCGCAAAAAACACCTCTGTTTTCTTTAAAAAAATTTGATGTGTCCAAGTTGCGCTTTGGGGCGTTTCCTGTCGCGGGCGCTAGGCCTACCCACACAAGTGAGGTATAATTTTTATCGGGAGACTTGGGGGAACGCTGGGTAGAAGGAAATTTGTGGCTCCTCTCAGATTCCAGAACTTTCTGCCACAGAAATGTGAGGAACATGTCCTTTTTTAGCCAAATTTTGAGGTTTGCAAAGGATTCTGGGTAACAGAACCTGGTCCGAGCCCTACAAGTCACCCCATCTTGGATTTCCCTATGTGTCAAATTTTTAGAAATGCACAGGTTTGGTAGGTTTCCCTAGGTGCCGGCTGAGCTAGAGGCCAAAATCTACAGGTAGGCACTTCGCAAAAAACTCCTCTGTTTTCTTTAAAAAATTTGGATGTGTCCACGTTGCGCTTTGGGGCGTTTCCTGTCGCGGGCGCTAGGCCTTCCCACACAAGTGAGGTATCATTTTTATCGGGAGACTTCGGGGAACGCTGGGTGGAAGGAAATTTGTGGCTCCTCTCAGATTCCAGAACTTTCTGCCACAGAAATGTGAGGAACATGTTTTTTTTTAGGCAAATGTTGAGGTTTGCAAAGGATTCTGGGAAACAGAACCTGGTCCGAGCCCCACAAGTCAACCCATCTTGGATTTCCCTAGGTCTCTAGTCTTCAGAAATGCACAGGTTTGGTAGGTTTCCCTAGGTGCCGGCTGAGCTAGAGGCCAAAATCTATAGATCGGCATTTCGCAAAAAACACCTCTGTTTTCTTTCAAAAATTTGGATGTGTCCACGTTGCGCTTTGGGGCGTTTCCTGTTGTGGGCGCTAGGCCTACCCACACAAGTGAGGTATCATTTTTATCGGGAGACTTGGGGGAACGCTGGGTGGAAGGAAATTTGTGGCTCCTCTCAGATTCCAGAACTTTCTGCCACAGAAATGTGAGGAACATGTGTTTTTTTAGCCAAATTTGGAGGTTTGCAAAGGATTCTGGGTAACAGAACCTGGTCCGAGCCCCACAAGTCACCCCATCTTGGATTCCCCTAGGTCTCTAGTTTTCAGAAATGCACAGGTTTGGTAGGTTTCCCTAGGTGCCGGCTGAGCTAGAGGCCAAAATCTATAGGTAGGCACTTTGCAAAAAACACCTCTGTTTTCTTTCAAAAATTTGGATGTGTCCACGTTGCGCTTTGGGGCATTTCCTGTCGCGGGCGCTAGGCCTACCCACACAAGTGAGGTATCATTTTTATCGGGAGACTTGGGGCAATGCTGGGTGGAAGCAAATTTGTGGCTCCTCTCAGATTCCAGAACTTTCTGCCACAGAAATGTGAGGAACATGTGCTTTTTTAGCCAAATTTTGAGGTTTGCAAAGGATTCTGGGTAACAGAACCTGGTCCGAGCCCCACAAGTCACCCCATCTTGGATTCCCCCAGGTCTCTAGTTTTTAGAAATGCACAGGTTTGGTAGGTTTCCCTAGGTGCCGGCTGAGCTAGAGGCCAAAATCTACAGGTAGGCACTTCGCAAAAAACACCTCTGTTTTCTTTCAAAAATTTTGATGTGTCCAAGTTGCGCTTTGGGGCGTTTCCTGTCGCGGGCGCTAGGCCTACCCACACAAGTGAGGTATAATTTTTATCGGGAGACTTGGGGGAACGCTGGGTAGAAGGAAATTTGTGGCTCCTCTCAGATTCCAGAACTTTCTGCCACAGAAATGTGAGGAACATGTCCTTTTTTAGCCAAATTTTGAGGTTTGCAAAGGATTCTGGGTAACAGAACCTGGTCCGAGCCCCACAAGTCACCCCATCTTGGATTTCCCTATGTGTCAAATTTTTAGAAATGCACAGGCTTGGTAGGTTTCCCTAGGTGCCGGCTGAGCTAGAGGCCAAAATCTACAGGTAGGCACTTCGCAAAAAAACCCTCTGTTTTCTTTAAAAAATTTGGATGTGTCCACGTTGCGCTTTGGGGCGTTTCCTGTCGCGGGCGCTAGGCCTTCCCACACAAGTGAGGTATCATTTTTATTGGGAGACTTCGGGGAACGCTGGGTGGAAGGAAATTTGTGGCTCCTCTCAGATTCCAGAACTTTCTGCCACAGAAATATGAGGAACATGTGTTTTTTTAGCCAAATGTTGAGGTTTGCAAAGGATTCTGGGTAACAGAACGTGGTCCGAGCCCCACAAGTCAACCCATCTTGGATTTCCCTAGGTCTCTAGTTTTCAGAAATGCACAGGTTTGGTAGGTTTCCCTAGGTGCCGGCTGAGCTAGAGGCCAAAATCTATAGGTCGGCATTTCGCAAAAAACACCTCTGTTTTCTTTCAAAAATTTGGATGTGTCCACGTTGCGCTTTGGGGGGTTTCCTGTCGCGGGCGCTAGGCCTTCCCACACAAGTGAGGTATCATTTTTATTGGGAGACTTGGGGGAATGCTGGGTGGAAGGAAATTTGTGGCTCCTCTCAGATTCCAGAACTTTCTGCCACAGAAATGTGAGGAACATGTGCTTTTTTAGCCAAATTTTGAGGTTTGCAAAGGATTCTGGGTAACAGAACCTGGTCCGAGCCCCACAAGTCACCCCATCTTGGATTCCCCTAGGTCTCTAGTTTTCAGAAATGCACAGGTTTGGTAGGTTTCCCTAGGTGCCGGCTGAGCTAGAGGCCAAAATCTATAGGTAGGCACTTTGCAAAAAACACCTCTGTTTTCTTTCAAAAATTTGGATGTGTCCACGTTGCGCTTTGGGGCATTTCCTGTCGCGGGCGCTAGGCCTACCCACACAAGTGAGGTATCATTTTTATCGGGAGACTTGGGGGAATGCTGGGTGGAAGCAAATTTGTGGCTCCTCTCAGATTCCAGAACTTTCTGCCACAGAAATGTGAGGAACATGTGCTTTTTTAGCCAAATTGTGAGGTTTGCAAAGGATTCTGGGTAACAGAACCTGGTCCGAGCCCCACAAGTCACCCCATCTTGGATTCCCCCAGGTCTCTAGTTTTTAGAAATGCACAGGTTTGGTAGGTTTCCCTAGGTGCCGGCTGAGCTAGAGGCCAAAATCTACAGGTAGGCACTTCGCAAAAAACACCTCTGTTTTCTTTCAAAAATTTTGATGTGTCCATGTTGCGCTTTGGGGCGTTTCCTGTCGCGGGCGCTAGGCCTTCCCACACAAGTGAGGTATCATTTTTATCGGGAGACTTCGGGGAACGCGGGGTGGAAAGAAATTTGTGGCTCCTCTCAGATTCCAGAACTTTCTGCCACAGAAATATGAGGAACATGTGTTTTTTTAGCCAAATTTTGAGGTTTGCAAAGGATTCTGGGTAACAGAACGTGGTCCGAGCCCCACAAGTCAACCCATCTTGGATTTCCCTAGGTCTCTAGTTTTCAGAAATGCACAGGTTTGGTAGGTTTCCCTAGGTGCCGGCTGAGCTAGAGGCCAAAATCTATAGGTCGGCATTTCGCAAAAAACACCTCTGTTTTCTTTCAAAAATTTGGATGTGTCCACGTTGCGCTTTGGGGCGTTTCCTGTCGTGGGCGCTAGGCCTACCCACACAAGTGAGGTATCATTTTTATCGGGAGACTTGGGGGAACGCTGGGTGGAAAGAAATTTGTGGCTCCTCTCAGATTCCAGAACTTTCTGCCACAGAAATATGAGGAACATGTGTTTTTTTAGCCAAATTTTGAGGTTTGCAAAGGATTCTGGGTAACAGAACGTGGTCCGAGCCCCACAAGTCAACCCATCTTGGATTTCCCTAGGTCTCTAGTTTTCAGAAATGCACAGGTTTGGTAGGTTTCCCTAGGTGCCGGCTGAGCTAGAGGCCAAAATCTATAGATCGGCATTTCGCAAAAAACACCTCTGTTTTCTTTCAAAAATTGGATGTGTCCACGTTGCGCTTTGGGGCGTTTCCTGTTGTGGGCGCTAGGCCTACCCACACAAGTGAGGTATCATTTTTATCGGGAGACTTGGGGGAACGCTGGGTGGAAGGAAATTTGTGGCTCCTCTCAGATTCCAGAACTTTCTGCCACAGAAATGTGAGGAACATGTGTTTTTTTAGCCAAATTTGGAGGTTTGCAAAGGATTCTGGGTAACAGAACCTGGTCCGAGCCCCACAAGTCACCCCATCTTGGATTCCCCTAGGTCTCTAGTTTTCAGAAATGCACAGGTTTGGTAGGTTTCCCTAGGTGCCGGCTGAGCTAGAGGCCAAAATCTATAGGTAGGCACTTTGCAAAAAACACCTCTGTTTTCTTTCAAAAATTTGGATGTGTCCACGTTGCGCTTTGGGGCATTTCCTGTCGCGGGCGCTAGGCCTACCCACACAAGTGAGGTATCATTTTTATCGGGAGACTTGGGGGAATGCTGGGTGGAAGCAAATTTGTGGCTCCTCTCAGATTCCAGAACTTTCTGCCACAGAAATGTGAGGAACATGTGCTTTTTTAGCCAAATTTTGAGGTTTGCAAAGGATTCTGGGTAACAGAACCTGGTCCGAGCCCCACAAGTCACCCCATCTTGGATTCCCCCAGGTCTCTAGTTTTTAGAAATGCACAGGTTTGGTAGGTTTCCCTAGGTGCCGGCTGAGCTAGAGGCCAAAATCTACAGGTAGGCACTTCGCAAAAAACACCTCTGTTTTCTTTCAAAAATTTTGATGTGTCCAAGTTGCGCTTTGGGGCGTTTCCTGTCGCGGGCGCTAGGCCTACCCACACAAGTGAGGTATAATTTTTATCGGGAGACTTGGGGGAACGCTGGGTAGAAGGAAATTTGTGGCTCCTCTCAGATTCCAGAACTTTCTGCCACAGAAATGTGAGGAACATGTCCTTTTTTAGCCAAATTTTGAGGTTTGCAAAGGATTCTGGGTAACAGAACCTGGTCCGAGCCCCACAAGTCACCCCATCTTGGATTTCCCTATGTGTCAAATTTTTAGAAATGCACAGGCTTGGTAGGTTTCCCTAGGTGCCGGCTGAGCTAGAGGCCAAAATCTACAGGTAGGCACTTCGCAAAAAACCCCTCTGTTTTCTTTAAAAAATTTGGATGTGTCCACGTTGCGCTTTGGGGCGTTTCCTGTCGCGGGCGCTAGGCCTTCCCACACAAGTGAGGTATCATTTTTATTGGGAGACTTCGGGGAACGCTGGGTGGAAGGAAATTTGTGGCTCCTCTCAGATTCCAGAACTTTCTGCCACAGAAATATGAGGAACATATGTTTTTTTAGCCAAATGTTGAGGTTTGCAAAGGATTCTGGGTAACAGAACGTGGTCCGAGCCCCACAAGTCAACCCATCTTGGATTTCCCTAGGTCTCTAGTTTTCAGAAATGCAC
This sequence comes from Pleurodeles waltl, assembly GCF_031143425.1. Lineage (NCBI taxonomy): Eukaryota > Metazoa > Chordata > Amphibia > Caudata > Salamandridae > Pleurodeles > Pleurodeles waltl. The sequence goes on along the minus strand of NC_090439.1, from coordinate 918,117,792 downwards.
AGGTTTGGTAGGTTTCCCTAGGTGCCGGCTGAGCTAGAGGCCAAAATCTATAGGTCGGCATTTCGCAAAAAACACCTCTGTTTTCTTTCAAAAATTTGGATGTGTCCACGTTGCGCTTTGGGGCGTTTCCTGTCGCGGGCGCTAGGCCTTCCCACACAAGTGAGGTATCATTTTTATTGGGAGACTTGGGGGAACTCTGGGTGGAAGGAAATTTGTGGCTCCTCTCAGATTCCAGAACTTTCTGCCACAGAAATGTGAGGAACATGTGCTTTTTTAGCCAAATTTTGAGGTTTGCAAAGGATTCTGGGTAACAGAACCTGGTCCGAGCCCCACAAGTCACCCCATCTTGGATTCCCCTAGGTCTCTAGTTTTCAGAAATGCACAGGTTTGGTAGGTTTCCCTAGGTGCCGGCTGAGCTAGAGGCCAAAATCTATAGGTAGGCACTTTGCAAAAAACACCTCTGTTTTCTTTCAAAAATTTGGATGTGTCCACGTTGCGCTTTGGGGCATTTCCTGTCGCGGGCGCTAGGCCTACCCACACAAGTGAGGTATCATTTTTATCGGGAGACTTGGGGGAATGCTGGGTGGAAGCAAATTTGTGGCTCCTCTCAGATTCCAGAACTTTCTGCCACAGAAATGTGAGGAACATGTGCTTTTTTAGCCAAATTGTGAGGTTTGCAAAGGATTCTGGGTAACAGAACCTGGTCCGAGCCCCACAAGTCACCCCATCTTGGATTCCCCCAGGTCTCTAGTTTTTAGAAATGCACAGGTTTGGTAGGTTTCCCTAGGTGCCGGCTGAGCTAGAGGCCAAAATCTACAGGTAGGCACTTCGCAAAAAACACCTCTGTTTTCTTTCAAAAATTTTGATGTGTCCATGTTGCGCTTTGGGGCGTTTCCTGTCGCGGGCGCTAGGCCTTCCCACACAAGTGAGGTATCATTTTTATCGGGAGACTTCGGGGAACGCTGGGTGGAAGGAAATTTGTGGCTCCTCTCAGATTCCAGAACTTTCTGCCACAGAAATATGAGGAACATGTGTTTTTTTAGCCAAATTTTGAGGTTTGCAAAGGATTCTGGGTAACAGAACGTGGTCCGAGCCCCACAAGTCAACCCATCTTGGATTTCCCTAGGTCTCTAGTTTTCAGAAATGCACAGGTTTGGTAGGTTTCCCTAGGTGCCGGCTGAGCTAGAGGCCAAAATCTATAGGTCGGCATTTCGCAAAAAACACCTCTGTTTTCTTTCAAAAATTTGGATGTGTCCACGTTGCGCTTTGGGGCGTTTCCTGTCGTGGGCGCTAGGCCTACCCACACAAGTGAGGTATCATTTTTATCGGGAGACTTGGGGGAACGCTGGGTAGAAAGAAATTTGTGGCTCCTCTCAGATTCCAGAACTTTCTGCCACAGAAATGTGAGGAACATGTGTTTTTTTAGCCAAATTTTGAGGTTTGCAAAGGATTCTGGGTAACAGAACCTGGTCCGAGCCCCACAAGTCACCCCATCTTGGATTCCCCTAGGTCTCTAGTTTTCAGAAATGCACAGGTTTGGTAGGTTTCCCTAGGTGCCGGCTGAGCTAGAGGGCAAAATCTATAGGTAGGCACTTTGCAAAAAACACCTCTGTTTTCTTTCAAAAATTTGGATGTGTCCACGTTGCGCTTTGGGGCATTTCCTGTCGCGGGCGCTAGGCCTACCCACACAAGTGAGGTATCATTTTTATCGGGAGACTTGGGGGAATGCTGGGTGGAAGCAAATTTGTGGCTCCTGTCAGATTCCAGAACTTTCTGCCACAGAAATGTGAGGAACATGTGCTTTTTTAGCCAAATTTTGAGGTTTGCAAAGGATTCTGGGTAACAGAACCTGGTCCGAGCCCCACAAGTCACCCCATCTTGGATTCCCCCAGGTCTCTAGTTTTTAGAAATGCACAGGTTTGGTAGGTTTCCCTAGGTGCCGGCTGAGCTAGAGGCCAAAATCTACAGGTAGGCACTTCGCAAAAAACACCTCTGTTTTCTTTCAAAAATTTTGATGTCTCCAAGTTGCGCTTTGGGGCGTTTCCTGTCGCGGGCGCTAGGCCTACCCACACAAGTGAGGTATAATTTTTATCGGGAGACTTGGGGGAACGCTGGGTGGAAGGAAATTTGTGGCTCCTCTCAGATTCCAGAACTTTCTGCCACAGAAATGTGAGGAACATGTGTTTTTTTAGCCAAATTTTGAGGTTTGCAAAGGATTCTGGGTAACAGAACCTGGTCCGAGCCCCACAAGTCACCCCATCTTGGATTCCCCTAGGTCTCTAGTTTTCAGAAATGCACAGGTTTGGTAGGTTTCCCTAGGTGCCGGCTGAGCTAGAGGCCAAAATCTAAAGGTAGGCACTTTGCAAAAAACACCTCTGTTTTCTTTCAAAAATTTAGATGTGTCCAAGTTGCGCTTTGGGGCGTTTCCTGTCGCGGGCGCTAGGCCTACCCACACAAGTGAGGTATCATTTTTATCGGGAGACTTGGGGGAACGCTGGGTGGAAGGAAATTTGTGGCTCCTCTCAGATTCCAGAACTTTCTGCCACAGAAATGTGAGGAACATGTGCTTTTTTAGCCAAATTTTGAGGTTTGCAAAGGATTCTGGGTAACAGAACATGGTCCGAGCCCCACAAGTCACCCCATATTGCATTCCCCTAGGTCTCTAGTTTTCAGAAATGCACAGTTTTGGTAGGTTTCCCTAGGTGCCGGCTGAGCTAGAGGCCAAAATCTACAGGTAGGCACTTTGCAAATAACACCTCTGTTTTCTTTAAAAAAAATTGATGTGTCCAAGTTGCGCTTTGGGGCGTTTCCTGTCGCGGGCGCTAGGCCTACCCACACAAGTGAGGTATCATTTTTATCGGGAGACTTGGGGGAACGCTGGGTGGAAGGAAATTTGTTGCTCCTCTCAGATTCCAGAACTTTCTGCCACAGAAATGTGAGGAACATGTGTTTTTTAGCCAAATTTTCAGGTTTGCAAAGGATTCTGGGTAACAGAACCTAGTCCGAACCCCACAAGTCACCCCATCTTGGATTCCTCTAGGTCTCTAGTTTTCAGAAATGCACAAGTTTGGTAGGTTTCCCTAGGTGCCGGCTGAGCTAGAGGCCAAAATCTACAGGTAGGCACTTCGCAAAAAACACCTCTGTTTTCTTTTAAAAAAATTGGATGTGTCCACGTTGCGCTTTGGGGTGTTTCCTGTTGCGGGCGCTAGGCCTACCCACACAAGTGAGGTATCATTTTTATCGGGAGACTTGGGGGAACGCTGGGTGGAAGAAACTTTGTGGCTCCTCTCAGATTCCAGAACTTTCTGCCACAGAAATGTGAGGAACATGTGTTTTTTTAGCCAAATTTTGAGGTTTGCAAAGGATTCTGGGTAACAGAACCTGGTCCGAGCCCCACAAGTCACCCCATCTTGGATTCCCCTAGGTCTCTAGTTTTCAGAAATGCACAAGTTTGGTAGGTTTCCCTAGGTGCCGGCTGAGCTAGAGGCCAAAATCTATAGGTAGGCACTTTGCAAAAAACACCTCTGTTTTCTTTCAAAAATTTGGATGTGTCCACGTTGCGCTTTGGGGCGTTTCCTGTCGCGGGCGCTAGGCCTACCCACACAAGTGAGGTATCATTTTTATCGGGAGACTTGGGGGAATGCTGGGTGGAAGCAAATTTGTGGCTCCTCTCAGATTCCAGAACTTTCTGCCACAGAAATGAGAGGAACATGTGCTTTTAAAGCCAAATTTTGAGGTTTGCAAAGGATTCTGGGTAACAGAACCTGGTCCGAGCCCCACAAGTCACCCCATCTTGGATTCCCCCAGGTCTCTAGTTTTTAGAAATGCACAGGTTTGGTAGGTTTCCCTAGGTGCCGGCTGAGCTAGAGGCCAAAATCTACAGGTAGGCACTTCGCAAAAAACACCTCTGTTTTCTTTCAAAAATTTTGATGTGTCCAAGTTGCGCTTTGGGGCGTTTCCTGTCGCGGGCGCTAGGTCTACCCACACAAGTGAGGTATCATTTTTATCGGGAGACTTGGGGGAACGCTGGGTAGAAGGAAATTTGTGGCTCCTCTCAGATTCCAGAACTTTCTGCCACAGAAATGTGAGGAACATGTGCTTTTTTAGCCAAATTTTGAGGTTTGCAAAGGGTTCTGGGTAACAGAACCTGGTCCGAGCCCCACAAGTCACCCCATCTTGGATTTCCCTAGGTGTCAAATTTTTAGAAATGCACAGGTTTGGTAGGTTTCCCTAGGTGCCGGCTGAGCTAGAGGCCAAAATCTACAGGTAGGCACTTCGCAAAAAACACCTCTGTTTTCTTTCAAAAATTTGGATGTGTCCACGTTGCTCTTTGGGGCGTTTCCTGTCGCGGGCGCTATGCCTTCCCACACAAGTGAGGTATCATTTTTATCGGGAGACTTGGGGGAACGCTGGGTGGAAGGAAATTTGTGGCTCCTCTCAGATTCCAGAACTTTCTGCCACAGAAATGTAAGGAACATGTGTTTTTTTACCCAAATTTTGAGGTTTGCAAAGGATTCTGGGTAACAGAACCTGGTCCGAGCCCCACAAGTCACCCCATCTTGGATTCCCCTAGGTCTCTAGTTTTCAGAAATGCACAGGTTTGGTAGGTTTCCCTAGGTGCCGGCTGAGCTAGAGGCCAAAATCTAAAGGTAGGCACTTTGCAAAAAACACCTCTGTTTTCTTTCAAAAATTTGGATGTGTCCAAGTTGCGCTTTGGGGCGTTTCCTGTCGCGGGCGCTAGGCCTACCCACACAAGTGAGGTATCATTTTTATCGGGAGACTTGGGGGAACGCTGGGTGGAAGGAAATTTGTGGCTCCTCTCAGATTCCAGAACTTTCTGCCACAGAAATGTGAGGAACATGTGCTTTTTTAGCCAAATTTTGAGGTTTGCAAAGGATTCTGGGTAACAGAACCTTGTCCGAACCCCACAAGTCACCCCATCTTGGATTCCCCTAGGTCTCTAGTTTTCAGAAATGCACAAGTTTGGTAGGTTTCCCTAGGTGCCGGCTGAGCTAGAGGCCAAAATCTACAGGTAGGCACTTCGCAAAAAACACCTCTGTTTTCTTTAAAAAAATTGGATGTGTCCACGTTGCGCTTTGGGGCGTTTCCTGTTGCGGCGCTAGGCCAACCCACACAAGTGAGGTATCATTTTTATCGGGAGACTTGGGGAAACGCTGGGTGGAAGGAAATTTGTGGCTCCTCTCAGATTCCAGAACTTTCTGCCACAGAAATGTGAGGAACATGTGTTTTTTTAGCCAAATTTTGAGGTTTGCAAAGGATTCTGGGTAACAGAACCTGGTCCAAGCCCCACAAGTCACCCCATCTTGGATTCCCCTAGGTCTCTAGTTTTCAGAAATGCACAAGTTTGGTAGGTTTCCCTAGGTGCCGGCTGAGCTAGAGGCCAAAATCTACAGGTAGGCACTTCGAAAAAACACCTCTGTTTTCTTTAAAAAAATTGGATGTGTCCACGTTGCGCTTTGGGGTGTTTTCCTGTCGCGGGCGCCAGGCCTACCCACACAAGTGAAGTATCATTTTTATCGGGAGACTTGGGGAACGCTGGGTGGAAGGAAATTTGTGGCTCCTCTCAGATTCCAGAACTTTCTGCCACAGAAATGTGAGGAATATGTGCTTTTTAGCCAAATTTTGAGGTTTGCAAAGGATTCTGGGTAACAGAACCTGGTCCGAGGCCCCACAACTCACCCCATCTTGGATTCCCCTAGGTCTCTAGTTTTTAGAAATGCACAGGTTTGGTAGGTTTCCCTAGGTGCCGGCTGAGCTAGAGGCCAAAATCTACAGGTAGCCACTTCGCAAAAAACCCCTCTGTTTTCTTTTAAAAATTTGGATGTGTCCACGTTGCGCTTTGGGGTATTTCCTGTCGCGGGCGCTAGGCCTACCCACACAAGTGAGGTATCATTTTTATCAGGAGACTTGGGGGAATGCTGGGTGGAAGCAAATTTGTGGCTCCTCTCAGATTCCAGAACTTTCTGCCACAGAAATGTGAGGAACATGTGTTTTTTTAGCCAAATTTTGAGGTTTGCAAAGGATTCTGGGTAACAGAACCTGGTCCGAGCCCAACAAGTCACCCCATCTTGGATTCCCCTAGGTCTCTAGTTTTCAGAAATGCACAAGTTTGGTAGGTTTCCCTAGGTGCCGGCTGAGCTAGAGGCCAAAATCTACAGGTAGGCACTTCGAAAAAAACACCTCTGTTTTCTTTAAAAAAATTGGATGTGTCCACGTTGCACTTTGGGGCATTTCCTGTCGCGGGCGCTAGGCCTACCCAGACAAGTGAGGTATCATTTTTATCGGGAGACTTGGGGGAATGCTGGGTGGAAGCAAATTTGTGGCTCCTCTCAGATTCCAGAACTTTCTGCCACAGAAATGTGAGGAACATGTGCTTTTTTAGCCAAATTTTGAGGTTTGCAAAGGATTCTGGGTAACAGAACCTGGTCCGAGGCCCCACAACTCAACCCATCTTGGATTCCCCTAGGTCTCTAGTTTTTAGAAATGCACAGGTTTGGTAGGTTTCCCTAGGTGCCGGCTGAGCTAGAGGCCAAAATCTACAGGTAGGCACTTCGCAAAAAACCCCTCTGTTTTCTTTAAAAAATTTGGATGTGTCCACGTTGCGCTTTGGGGCGTTTCCTGTCGCGGGCGCTAGACCTACCCACACAAGTGAGGTATCATTTTTATCGGGAGACTTGGGGGAACGCTGGGTGGAAGGAAATTTGTGGCTCCTCTCAGATTCCAGAACTTTCTGCCACAGAAATGTGAGGAACATGTGCTTTTTTAACCATATTTTGAGGTTTGCAAAGGATTCTGGGTAACAGAACCTGGTCCGAGCCCCACTAGTCACCCCATCTTGGATTCCCCTAGGTCTCTTGTTTTCAGAAATGCACAGGTTTGGTAGGTTTCACTAGGTGCCGGCTGAGCTAGAGGCCAAAATCTACAGGTACGCACTTCGCAAAAAACACCTCTGTTTTCTTTAAAAAAATTGGATGTGTCCAAGTTGCGCTTTGGGGCGTTTCCTGTCGCGGGCGCTAGGCCTACCCACACAAGTGAGGTATCATTTTTATCGGGAGACTTGGGGGAACGCTGGGTGGAAGGAAATTTGTTGCTCCTCTCAGATTCCAGAACTTTCTGCCACAGAAATGTGAGGAACATGTGTTTTTTAGCCAAATTTTGAGGTTTGCAAAGGATTCTCGGTAACAGAACCTGGTCCGAGCCCCACAAGTCACCCCATCTTGGATTCCCCTAGGTCCCTAGTTTTCAGAAATGCACAAGTTTGGTAGGTTTCCCTAGGTGCCGGCTGAGCTAGAGGCCAAAATCTACAGGTAGGCACTTCGCAAAAAACACCTCTGTTTTCTTTAAAAAAATTGGATGTGTCCACATTGCGCTTTGGGGCGTTTCCTGTCGCGGGCGCTAGGCCTACCCACACAAGTGAGGTATCATTTTTATCGGGAGACTTGGGGGAACGCTGGGTGGAAGGAAATTTGTGGCTCCTCTCAGATTCCAGAACTTTCTGCCACAGAAATGTGAGGAACATGTGTTTTTTTAGCCAAATTTTGAGGTTTGCAAAGGATTCTGGGTAACAGAACCTGGTCCGAGCCCCACAAGTCACCCCATCTTGGATTCCCCTAGGTCTCTAGTTTTCAGAAATGCACAAGTTTGGTAGGTTTCCCTAGGTGCCGGCTGAGCTAGAGGCCAAAATCTACAGGTAGGCACTTCGCAAAAAACACCTCTGTTTTCTTTAAAAAAATTGGATGTGTCCACGTTGAGCTTTGGGGCGTTTCCTGTCGCGGGCGCTAGGCCTACCCACACAAGTGAGGTATCATTTTTATCGGGAAACTTGGGGGAACGCTGGGTGGAAGGAAATTTGTGGCTCCTCTCAGATTCCAGAACTTTCTGCCACAGAAATGTGAGGAACATGTTTTTTTTTAGGCAAATTTTGAGGTTTGCAAAGGATTCTGGGAAACAGAACCTGGTCCGAGCCCCACAAGTCACCCCATCTTGGATTCCCCTAGGTCTCTAGTTTTCAGAAATGCACAGGTTTGGTAGGTTTCCCTAGGTGCCGGCTGAGCTAGAGGCCAAAATCTACAGGTAGGCACTTCGCAAAAAACACATCTGTTTTCTTTCAAAAAATTGGATGTGTCCACGTTGCGCTTTGGGGCGTTTCCTGTCGCGGGCGCCAGGCCTACCCACACAAGTGAAGTATCATTTTTATCGGGAGACTTGGGGAACGCTGGGTGGAAGGAAATTTGTGGCTCCTCTCAGATTCCAGAACTTTCTGCCACAGAAATGTGAGGAATATGTGCTTTTTTAGCCAAATTTTGAGGTTTGCAAAGGATTCTGGGTAACAGAACGTGGTCCGAGCCCCACAAGTCAACCCATCTTGGATTTCCCTAGGTCTCTAGTTTTCAGAAATGCACAGGTTTGGTAGGTTTCCCTAGGTGCCGGCTGAGCTAGAGGCCAAAATCTATAGGTCGGCATTTCGCAAAAAACACCTCTGTTTTCTTTCAAAAATTTGGATGTGTCCACGTTGCGCTTTGGGGCGTTTCCTGTCGTGGGCGCTAGGCCTACCCACACAAGTGAGGTATCATTTTTATCGGGAGACTTGGGGGAACGCTGGGTGGAAGGAAATTTGTGGCTCCTCTCAGATTCCAGAACTTTCTGCCACAGAAATGTGAGGAACATGTGTTTTTTTAGCCACATTTTGAGGTTTGCAAAGGATTCTGGATAACAGAACCTGGTCCGAGCCCCACAAGTCACCCCATCTTGGATTCCCCTAGGTCTCTAGTTTTCAGAAATGCACAGGTTTGGTAGGTTTCCCAAGGTGCCGGCTGAGCTAGAGGCCAAAATCTATAGGTAGGCACTTTGCAAAAAACACCTCTGTTTTCTTTAAAAAATGTGGATGTGTCCACGTTGCGCTTTGGGGCATTTCCTGTCGCGGGCGCTAGGCCTACCCACACAAGTGAGGTATCATTTTTATCGGGAGACTTGGGGGAATGCTGGGTGGAAGCAAATTTGTGGCTCCTCTCAGATTCCAGAACTTTCTGCCACAGAAATGTGAGGAACATGTTTTTTTTAGGCAAATTTTGAGGTTTGCAAAGGATTCTGGGAAACAGAACCTGGTCCGAGCCCCACAAGTCACCCCATCTTGGATTCCCCTAGGTCTCTAGTTTTCAGAAATGCACAGGTTTGGTAGGTTTCCCTAGGTGCCGGCTGAGCTAGAGGCCAAAATCTACAGGTAGGCACTTCGCAAAAAACACATCTGTTTTCTTTCAAAAAATTGGATGTGTCCACGTTGCGCTTTGGGCGTTTCCTCTCGCGGGCGCCAGGCCTACCCACACAAGTGAAGTATCATTTTTATCGGGAGACTTGGGGAACGCTGGGTGGAAGGAAATTTGTGGCTCCTCTCAGATTCCAGAACTTTCTGCCACAGAAATGTGAGGAATATGTGCTTTTTTAGCCAAATTTTGAGGTTTGCAAAGGATTCTGGGTAACAGAACCTGGTCCGAGGCCCCACAACTCACCCCATCTTGGATACCCCTAGGTCTCTAGTTTTTAGAAATGCACAGGTTTGGTAGGTTTCCCTAGGTGCCGGCTGAGCTAGAGGCCAAAATCTACAGGTAGGCACTTCGCAAAAAAACCCTCTGTTTTCTTTAAAAAATTTGGATGTGTCCACGTTGCGCTTTGGGGCGTTTCCTGTCGCGGACGCTATGCCTTCCCACACAAGTGAGGTATCATTTTTATCGGGAGACTTCGGGGAACGCTGGGTGGAAGGAAATTTGTGGCTCCTCTCAGATTCCAGAACTTTCTGCCACAGAAATATGAGGAACATGTGTTTTTTTAGCCAAATTTTGAGGTTTGCAAAGTATTCTGGGTAACAGAACGTGGTCCGAGCCCCACAAGTCAACCCATCTTGGATTTCCCTAGGTCTCTAGTTTTCAGAAATGCACAGGTTTGGTAGGTTTCCCTAGGTGCCGGCTGAGCTAGAAACCAAAATCTATAGGTCGGCATTTCGCAAAAAACACCTCTGTTTTCTTTCAAAAATTTGGATGTGTCCACGTTGCGCTTTGGGGCGTTTCCTGTCGTGGGCGCTAGGCCTACCCACACAAGTGAGGTATCATTTTTATCGGGAGACTTGGGGGAACGCTGGGTGGAAGGAAATTTGTGGCTCCTCTCAGATTCCAGAACTTTCTGCCACAGAAATGTGAGGAACATGTGTTTTTTTAGCCAAATTTTGAGGTTTGCAAAGGATTCTGGGTAACAGAACCTGGTCCGAGCCCCACAAGTCACCCCATCTTGGATTCCCCTAGGTCTCTAGTTTTCAGAAATGCACAGGTTTGGTAGGTTTCCCTAGGTGCCGGCTGAGCTAGAGGCCAAAATCTATAGGTAGGCACTTTGCAAAAAACACCTCTGTTTTCTTTCAAAAATTTGGATGTGTCCACGTTGCGCTTTGGGGCATTTCCTGTCGCGGGCGCTAGGCCTACCCACACAAGTGAGGTATCATTTTTATCGGGAGACTTGGGGGAATGCTGGGTGGAAGCAAATTTGTGGCTCCTCTCAGATTCCAGAACTTTCTGCCACAGAAATGTGAGGAACATGTGCTTTTTTAGCCAAATTTTGAGGTTTGCAAAGGATTCTGGGTAACTGAACCTGGTCCGAGCCCCACAAGTCACCCCATCTTGGATTCCCCCAGGTCTCTAGTTTTTAGAAATGCACAGGTTTGGTAGGTTTCCCTAGGTGCCGGCTGAGCTAGAGGCCAAAATCTACAGGTAGGCACTTCGCAAAAAACACCTCTGTTTTCTTTAAAAAAAATTGATGTGTCCAAGTTGCGCTTTGGGGCGTTTCCTGTCGCGGGCGCTAGGCCTACCCACACAAGTGAGGTATAATTTTTATCGGGAGACTTGGGGGAACGCTGGGTAGAAGGAAATTTGTGGCTCCTCTCAGATTCCAGAACTTTCTGCCACAGAAATGTGAGGAACATGTCCTTTTTTAGCCAAATTTTGAGGTTTGCAAAGGATTCTGGGTAACAGAACCTGGTCCGAGCCCCACAAGTCACCCCATCTTGGATTTCCCTATGTGTCAAATTTTTAGAAATGCACAGGTTTGGTAGGTTTCCCTAGGTGCCGGCTGAGCTAGAGGCCAAAATCTACAGGTAGGCACTTCGCAAAAAACTCCTCTGTTTTCTTTAAAAAATTTGGATGTGTCCACGTTGCGCTTTGGGGCGTTTCCTGTCGCGGGCGCTAGGCCTTCCCACACAAGTGAGGTATCATTTTTATCGGGAGACTTCGGGGAACGCTGGGTGGAAGGAAATTTGTGGCTCCTCTCAGATTCCAGAACTTTCTGCCACAGAAATATGAGGAACATGTGTTTTTTTAGCCAAATTTTGAGGTTTGCAAAGGATTCTGGGTAACAGAACGTGGTCCGAGCCCCACAAGTCAACCCATCTTGGATTTCCCTAGGTCTCTAGTTTTCAGAAATGCACAGGTTTGGTAGGTTTCCCTATGTGCCGGCTGAGCTAGAGGCCAAAATCTATAGATCGGCATTTCGCAAAAAACACCTCTGTTTTCTTTCAAAAATTTGGATGTGTCCACGTTGCGCTTTGGGGCGTTTCCTGTTGTGGGCGCTAGGCCTACCCACACAAGTGAGGTATCATTTTTATCGGGAGACTTGGGGGAACGCTGGGTGGAAGGAAATTTGTGGCTCCTCTCAGATTCCAGAACTTTCTGCCACAGAAATGTGAGGAACATGTGTTTTTTTAGCCAAATTTGGAGGTTTGCAAAGGATTCTGGGTAACAGAACCTGGTCCGAGCCCCACAAGTCACCCCATCTTGGATTCCCCTAGGTCTCTAGTTTTCAGAAATGCACAGGTTTGGTAGGTTTCCCAAGGTGCCGGCTGAGCTAGAGGCCAAAATCTATAGGTAGGCACTTTGCAAAAAACACCTCTGTTTTCTTTCAAAAATTTGGATGTGTCCACGTTGCGCTTTGGGGCATTTCCTGTCGCGGGCGCTAGGCCTACCCACACAAGTGAGGTATCATTTTTATCGGGAGACTTGGGGGAACGCTGGGTGGAAAGAAATTTGTGGCTCCTCTCAGATTCCAGAACTTTCTGCCACAGAAATATGAGGAACATGTGTTTTTTTAGCCAAATTTTGAGGTTTGCAAAGGATTCTGGGTAACAGAACGTGGTCCGAGCCCCACAAGTCAACCCATCTTGGATTTCCCTAGGTCTCTAGTTTTCAGAAATGCACAGGTTTGGTAGGTTTCCCTAGGTGCCGGCTGAGCTAGAGGCCAAAATCTATAGATCGGCATTTCGCAAAAAACATCTCTGTTTTCTTTCAAAAATTTGGATGTGTCCACGTTGCGCTTTGGGGCGTTTCCTGTTGTGGGCGCTAGGCCTACCCACACAAGTGAGGTATCATTTTTATCGGGAGACTTGGGGGAACGCTGGGTGGAAGGAAATTTGTGGCTCCTCTCAGATTCCAGAACTTTCTGCCACAGAAATGTGAGGAACATGTGTTTTTTTTAGCCAAATTTGGAGGTTTGCAAAGGATTCTGGGTAACAGAACCTGGTCCGAGCCCCACAAGTCACCCCATCTTGGATTCCCCTAGGTCTCTAGTTTTCAGAAATGCACAGGTTTGGTAGGTTTCCCTAGGTGCCGGGTGAGCTAGAGGCCAAAATCTATAGGTAGGCACTTTGCAAAAAACACCTCTGTTTTCTTTCAAAAATTTGGATGTGTCCACGTTGCGCTTTGGGGCATTTCCTGTCGCGGGCGCTAGGCCTACCCACACAAGTGAGGTATCATTTTTATCGGGAGACTTGGGGGAATGCTGGGTGGAAGCAAATTTGTGGCTCCTCTCAGATTCCAGAACTTTCTGCCACAGAAATGTGAGGAACATGTGCTTTTTTAGCCAAATTTTGAGGTTTGCAAAGGATTCTGGGTAACAGAACCTGGTCCGAGCCCCACAAGTCACCCCATCTTGGATTCCCCCAGGTCTCTAGTTTTTAGAAATGCACAGGTTTGGTAGGTTTCCCTAGGTGCCGGCTGAGCTAGAGGCCAAAATCTACAGGTAGGCACTTCGCAAAAAACACCTCTGTTTTCTTTCAAAAATTTTGATGTGTCCAAGTTGCGCTTTGGGGCGTTTCCTGTCGCGGGCGCTAGGCCTACCCACACAAGTGAGGTATAATTTTTATCGGGAGACTTGGGGGAACGCTGGGTAGAAGGAAATTTGTGGCTCCTCTCAGATTCCAGAACTTTCTGCCACAGAAATGTGAGGAACATGTCCTTTTTTAGCCAAATTTTGAGGTTTGCAAAGGATTCTGGGTAACAGAACCTGGTCCGAGCCCCACAAGTCACCCCATCTTGGATTTCCCTATGTGTCAAATTTTTAGAAATGCACAGGCTTGGTAGGTTTCCCTAGGTGCCGGCTGAGCTAGAGGCCAAAATCTACAGGTAGGCACTTCGCAAAAAACCCCTCTGTTTTCTTTAAAAAATTTGGATGTGTCCACGTTGCGCTTTGGGGCGTTTCCTGTCGCGGGCGCTAGGCCTTCCCACACAAGTGAGGTATCATTTTTATTGGGAGACTTCGGGGAACGCTGGGTGGAAGGAAATTTGTGGCTCCTCTCAGATTCCAGAACTTTCTGCCACAGAAATATGAGGAACATGTGTTTTTTTAGCCAAATGTTGAGGTTTGCAAAGGATTCTGGGTAACAGAACGTGGTCCGAGCCCCACAAGTCAACCCATCTTGGATTTCCCTAGGTCTCTAGTTTTCAGAAATGCACAGGTTTGGTAGGTTTCCCTAGGTGCCGGCTGAGCTAGAGGCCAAAATCTATAGGTCGGCATTTCGCAAAAAACACCTCTGTTTTCTTTCAAAAATTTGGATGTGTCCACGTTGCGCTTTGGGGCGTTTCCTGTCGCGGGCGCTAGGCCTTCCCACACAAGTGAGGTATCATTTTTATTGGGAGACTTGGGGGAACGCTGGGTGGAAGGAAATTTGTGGCTCCTCTCAGATTCCAGAACTTTCTGCCACAGAAATGTGAGGAACATGTGCTTTTTTAGCCAAATTTTGAGGTTTGCAAAGGATTCTGGGTAACAGAACCTGGTCCGAGCCCCACAAGTCACCCCATCTTGGATTCCCCTAGGTCTCTAGTTTTCAGAAATGCACAGGTTTGGTAGGTTTCCCTAGGTGCCGGCTGAGCTAGAGGCCAAAATCTATAGGTAGGCACTTTGCAAAAAACACCTCTGTTTTCTTTCAAAAATTTGGATGTGTCCACGTTGCGCTTTGGGGCATTTCCTGTCGCGGGCGCTAGGCCTACCCACACAAGTGAGGTATCATTTTTATCGGGAGACTTGGGGGAATGCTGGGTGGAAGCAAATTTGTGGCTCCTCTCAGATTCCAGAACTTTCTGCCACAGAAATGTGAGGAACATGTGCTTTTTTAGCCAAATTGTGAGGTTTGCAAAGGATTCTGGGTAACAGAACCTGGTCCGAGCCCCACAAGTCACCCCATCTTGGATTCCCCCAGGTCTCTAGTTTTTAGAAATGCACAGGTTTGGTAGGTTTCCCTAGGTGCCGGCTGAGCTAGAGGCCAAAATCTACAGGTAGGCACTTCGCAAAAAACACCTCTGTTTTCTTTCAAAAATTTTGATGTGTCCATGTTGCGCTTTGGGGCGTTTCCTGTCGCGGGCGCTAGGCCTTCCCACACAAGTGAGGTATCATTTTTATCGGGAGACTTCGGGGAACGCTGGGTGGAAGGAAATTTGTGGCTCCTCTCAGATTCCAGAACTTTCTGCCACAGAAATATGAGGAACATGTGTTTTTTTAGCCAAATTTTGAGGTTTGCAAAGGATTCTGGGTAACAGAACGTGGTCCGAGCCCCACAAGTCAACCCATCTTGGATTTCCCTAGGTCTCTAGTTTTCAGAAATGCACAGGTTTGGTAGGTTTCCCTAGGTGCCGGCTGAGCTAGAGGCCAAAATCTATAGGTCGGCATTTCGCAAAAAACACCTCTGTTTTCTTTCAAAAATTTGGATGTGTCCACGTTGCGCTTTGGGGCGTTTCCTGTCGTGGGCGCTAGGCCTACCCACACAAGTGAGGTATCATTTTTATCGGGAGACTTGGGGGAACGCTGGGTGGAAAGAAATTTGTGGCTCCTCTCAGATTCCAGAACTTTCTGCCACAGAAATATGAGGAACATGTGTTTTTTTTAGCCAAATTTTGAGGTTTGCAAAGGATTCTGGGTAACAGAACGTGGTCCGAGCCCCACAAGTCAACCCATCTTGGATTTCCCTAGGTCTCTAGTTTTCAGAAATGCACAGGTTTGGTAGGTTTCCCTAGGTGCCGGCTGAGCTAGAGGCCAAAATCTATAGATCGGCATTTCGCAAAAAACACCTCTGTTTTCTTTCAAAAATTTGGATGTGTCCACGTTGCGCTTTGGGGCGTTTCCTGTTGTGGGCGCTAGGCCTACCCACACAAGTGAGGTATCATTTTTATCGGGAGACTTGGGGGAACGCTGGGTGGAAGGAAATTTGTGGCTCCTCTCAGATTCCAGAACTTTCTGCCACAGAAATGTGAGGAACATGTGTTTTTTTAGCCAAATTTGGAGGTTTGCAAAGGGTTCTGGGTAACAGAACCTGGTCCGAGCCCCACAAGTCACCCCATCTTGGATTCCCCTAGGTCTCTAGTTTTCAGAAATGCACAGGTTTGGTAGGTTTCCCTAGGTGCCGGCTGAGCTAGAGGCCAAAATCTATAGGTAGGCACTTTGCAAAAAACACCTCTGTTTTCTTTCAAAAATTTGGATGTGTCCACGTTGCGCTTTGGGGCATTTCCTGTCGCGGGCGCTAGGCCTACCCACACAAGTGAGGTATCATTTTTATCGGGAGACTTGGGGGAATGCTGGGTGGAAGCAAATTTGTGGCTCCTCTCAGATTCCAGAACTTTCTGCCACAGAAATGTGAGGAACATGTGCTTTTTTAGCCAAATTTTGAGGTTTGCAAAGGATTCTGGGTAACAGAACCTGGTCCGAGCCCCACAAGTCACCCCATCTTGGATTCCCCCAGGTCTCTAGTTTTTAGAAATGCACAGGTTTGGTAGGTTTCCCTAGGTGCCGGCTGAGCTAGAGGCCAAAATCTACAGGTAGGCACTTCGCAAAAAACACCTCTGTTTTCTTTCAAAAATTTTGATGTGTCCAAGTTGCGCTTTGGGGCGTTTCCTGTCGCGGGCGCTAGGCCTACCCACACAAGTGAGGTATAATTTTTATCGGGAGACTTGGGGGAACGCTGGGTAGAAGGAAATTTGTGGCTCCTCTCAGATTCCAGAACTTTCTGCCACAGAAATGTGAGGAACATGTCCTTTTTTAGCCAAATTTTGAGGTTTGCAAAGGATTCTGGGTAACAGAACCTGGTCCGAGCCCCACAAGTCACCCCATCTTGGATTTCCCTATGTGTCAAATTTTTAGAAATGCACAGGCTTGGTAGGTTTCCCTAGGTGCCGGCTGAGCTAGAGGCCAAAATCTACAGGTAGGCACTTCGCAAAAAACCCCTCTGTTTTCTTTAAAAAATTTGGATGTGTCCACGTTGCGCTTTGGGGCGTTTCCTGTCGCGGGCGCTAGGCCTTCCCACACAAGTGAGGTATCATTTTTATTGGGAGACTTCGGGGAACGCTGGGTGGAAGGAAATTTGTGGCTCCTCTCAGATTCCAGAACTTTCTGCCACAGAAATATGAGGAACATGTGTTTTTTTAGCCAAATGTTGAGGTTTGCAAAGGATTCTGGGTAACAGAACGTGGTCCGAGCCCCACAAGTCAACCCATCTTGGATTTCCCTAGGTCTCTAGTTTTCAGAAATGCACAGGTTTGGTAGGTTTCCCTAGGTGCCGGCTGAGCTAGAGGCCAAAATCTATAGGTCGGCATTTCGCAAAAAACACCTCTGTTTTCTTTCAAAAATTTGGATGTGTCCACGTTGCGCTTTGGGGCGTTTCCTGTCGCGGGCGCTAGGCCTTCCCACACAAGTGAGGTATCATTTTTATTGGGAGACTTGGGGGAACGCTGGGTGGAAGGAAATTTGTGGCTCCTCTCAGATTCCAGAACTTTCTGCCACAGAAATGTGAGGAACATGTGCTTTTTTAGCCAAATTTTGAGGTTTGCAAAGGATTCTGGGTAACAGAACCTGGTCCGAGCCCCACAAGTCACCCCATCTTGGATTCCCCTAGGTCTCTAGTTTTCAGAAATGCACAGGTTTGGTAGGTTTCCCTAGGTGCCGGCTGAGCTAGAGGCCAAAATCTATAGGTAGGCACTTTGCAAAAAACACCTCTGTTTTCTTTCAAAAATTTGGATGTGTCCACGTTGCGCTTTGGGGCATTTCCTGTCGCGGGCGCTAGGCCTAACCACACAAGTGAGGTATCATTTTTATCGGGAGACTTGGGGGAATGCTGGGTGGAAGCAAATTTGTGGCTCCTCTCAGATTCCAGAACTTTCTGCCACAGAAATGTGAGGAACATGTGCTTTTTTAGCCAAATTGTGAGGTTTGCAAAGGATTCTGGGTAACAGAACCTGGTCCGAGCCCCACAAGTCACCCCATCTTGGATTCCCCCAGGTCTCTAGTTTTTAGAAATGCACAGGTTTGGTAGGTTTCCCTAGGTGCCGGCTGAGCTAGAGGCCAAAATCTACAGGTAGGCACTTCGCAAAAAACACCTCTGTTTTCTTTCAAAAATTTTGATGTGTCCATGTTGCGCTTTGGGGCGTTTCCTGTCGCGGGCGCTAGGCCTTCCCACACAAGTGAGGTATCATTTTTATCGGGAGACTTCGGGGAACGCTGGGTGGAAGGAAATTTGTGGCTCCTCTCAGATTCCAGAACTTTCTGCCACAGAAATATGAGGAACATGTGTTTTTTTAGCCAAATTTTGAGGTTTGCAAAGGATTCTGGGTAACAGAACGTGGTCCGAGCCCCACAAGTCAACCCATCTTGGATTTCCCTAGGTCTCTAGTTTTCAGAAATGCACAGGTTTGGTAGGTTTCCCTAGGTGCCGGCTGAGCTAGAGGCCAAAATCTATAGGTCGGCATTTCGCAAAAAACACCTCTGTTTTCTTTCAAAAATTTGGATGTGTCCACGTTGCGCTTTGGGGCGTTTCCTGTCGTGGGCGCTAGGCCTACCCACACAAGTGAGGTATCATTTTTATCGGGAGACTTGGGGGAACGCTGGGTGGAAAGAAATTTGTGGCTCCTCTCAGATTCCAGAACTTTCTGCCACAGAAATGTGAGGAACATGTGTTTTTTTAGCCAAATTTTGAGGTTTGCAAAGGATTCTGGGTAACAGAACCTGGTCCGAGCCCCACAAGTCACCCCATCTTGGATTCCCCTAGGTCTCTAGTTTTCAGAAATGCACAGGTTTGGTAGGTTTCCCTAGGTGCCGGCTGAGCTAGAGGGCAAAATCTATAGGTAGGCACTTTGCAAAAAACACCTCTGTTTTCTTTCAAAAATTTGGATGTGTCCACGTTGCACTTTGGGGCATTTCCTGTCGCGGGCGCTAGGCCTACCCACACAAGTGAGGTATCATTTTTATCGGGAGACTTGGGGGAATGCTGGGTGGAAGCAAATTTGTGGCTCCTCTCAGATTCCAGAACTTTCTGCCACAGAAATGTGAGGAACATGTGCTTTTTTAGCCAAATTTTGAGGTTTGCAAAGGATTCTGGGTAACAGAACCTGGTCCGAGCCCCACAAGTCACCCCATCTTGGATTCCCCCAGGTCTCTAGTTTTTAGAAATGCACAGGTTTGGTAGGTTTCCCTAGGTGCCGGCTGAGCTAGAGGCCAAAATCTACAGGTAGGCACTTCGCAAAAAACACCTCTGTTTTCTTTCAAAAATTTTGATGTGTCCAAGTTGCGCTTTGGGGCGTTTCCTGTCGCGGGCGCTAGGCCTCCCCACACAAGTGAGGTATAATTTTTATCGGGAGACTTGGGGGAACGCTGGGTGGAAGGAAATTTGTGGCTCCTCTCAGATTCCAGAACTTTCTGCCACAGAAATGTGAGGAACATGTGCTTTTTTAGCCAAATTTTGAGGTTTGCAAAGGATTCTGGGTAACAGAACCTGGTCCGAGCCCCACAAGTCACCCCATCTTGGATTTCCCTAGGTGTCAAATTTTTAGAAATGCACAGGTTTGGTAGGTTTCCCTAGGTGCCGGCTGAGCTAGAGGCCAAAATCTACAGGTAGGCACTTCGCAAAAAACACCTCTGTTTTCTTTCAAAAATTTGGATGTGTCAACGTTGCGCTTTGGGGCGTTTCCTGTCGCGGGCGCTATGCCTTCCCACACAAGTGAGGTATCATTTTTATCGGGAGACTTGGGGGAACGCTGGGTGGAAGGAAATTTGTGGCTCCTCTCAGATTCCAGAACTTTCTGCCACAGAAATGTGAGGAACATGTGTTTTTTTAGCCAAATTTTGAGGTTTGCAAAGGATTCTGGGTAACAGAACCTGGTCCGAGCCCCACAAGTCACCCCATCTTGGATTCCCCTAGGTCTCTAGTTTTCAGAAATGCACAGGTTTGGTAGGTTTCCCTAGGTGCCGGCTGAGCTAGAGGCCAAAATCTAAAGGTAGGCACTTTGCAAAAAACACCTCTGTTTTCTTTCAAAAATTTAGATGTGTCCAAGTTGCGCTTTGGGGCGTTTCCTGTCGCGGGCGCTAGGCCTACCCACACAAGTGAGGTATCATTTTTATCGGGAGACTTGGGGGAACACTGGGTGGAAGGAAATTTGTGGCTCCTCTCAGATTCCAGAACTTTCTGCCACAGAAATGTGAGGAACATGTGCTTTTTTAGCCAAATTTTGAGGTTTGCAAAGGATTCTGGGTAACAGAACCTGGTCCGAGCCCAACAAGTCACCCCATATTGGATTCCCCTAGGTCTCTAGTTTTCAGAAATGCACAGTTTTGGTAGGTTTCCCTAGGTGCCGGCTGAGCTAGAGGCCAAAATCTACAGGTAGGCACTTTGCAAATAACACCTCTGTTTTCTTTAAAAAAAATTGATGTGTCCAAGTTGCGCTTTGGGGCGTTTCCTGTCGCGGGCGCTAGGCCTACCCACACAAGTGAGGTATCATTTTTATCGGGAGACTTGGGGGAACGCTGGGTGGAAGGAAATTTGTTGCTCCTCTCAGATTCCAGAACTTTCTGCCACAGAAATGTGAGGAACATGTGTTTTTTAGCCAAATTTTGAGGTTTGCAAAGGATTCTGGGTAACAGAACCTAGTCCGAACCCCACAAGTCACCCCATCTTGGATTCCTCTAGGTCTCTAGTTTTCAGAAATGCACAAGTTTGGTAGGTTTCCCTAGGTGCCGGCTGAGCTAGAGGCCAAAATCTACAGGTAGGCACTTTGCAAAAAACACCTCTGTTTTCTTTAAAAAAAATTGGATGTGTCCACGTTGCGCTTTGGGGCGTTTCCTGTTGCGGGCGCTAGGCCTACCCACACAAGTGAGGTATCATTTTTATCGGGAGACTTGGGGGAACGCTGGGTGGAAGGAACTTTGTGGCTCCTCTCAGATTCCAGAACTTTCTGCCACAGAAATGTGAGGAACATGTGTTTTTTTAGCCAAATTTTGAGGTTTGCAAAGGATTCTGGGTAACAGAACCTGGTCCGAGCCCCACAAGTCACCCCATCTTGGATTCCCCTAGGTCTCTAGTTTTCAGAAATGCACAAGTTTGGTAGGTTTCCCTAGGTGCCGGCTGAGCTAGAGGCCAAAATCTATAGGTAGGCACTTTGCAAAAAACACCTCTGTTTTCTTTCAAAAATTTGGATGTGTCCACGTTGCGCTTTGGGGCGTTTCCTGTCGCGGGCGCTAGGCCTGCCCACACAAGTGAGGTATCATTTTTATCGGGAGACTTGGGGGAATGCTGGGTGGAAGCAAATTTGTGGCTCCTCTCAGATTCCAGAACTTTCTGCCACAGAAATGTGAGGAACATGTGCTTTTAAAGCCAAATTTTGAGGTTTGCAAAGGATTCTGGGTAACAGAACCTGGTCCGAACCCCACAAGTCACCCCATCTTGGATTCCCCTAGGTCTCTAGTTTTCAGAAATGCACAAGTTTGGTAGGTTTCCCTAGGTGCCGGCTGAGCTAGAGGCCAAAATCTACAGGTAGGCACTTCGCAAAAAACACCTCTGTTTTCTTTAAAAAAATTGGATGTGTCCACGTTGCGCTTTGGGGCGTTTCCTGTTGCGGGCGCTAGGCCAACCCACACAAGTGAGGTATCATTTTTATCGGGAGACTTGGGGAAACGCTGGGTGGAAGGAAATTTGTGGCTTCTCTCAGATTCCAGAACTTTCTGCCACAGAAATGTGAGGAACATGTGTTTTTTTAGCCAAATTTTGAGGTTTGCAAAGGATTCTGGGTAACAGAACCTGGTCCAAGCCCCACAAGTCACCCCATCTTGGATTCCCCTAGGTCTCTAGTTTTCAGAAATGCACAAGTTTGGTAGGTTTCCCTAGGTGCCGGCTGAGCTAGAGGCCAAAATCTACAGGTAGGCACTTCGAAAAAACACCTCTGTTTTCTTTAAAAAAATTGGATGTGTCCACGTTGCGCTTTGGGGCGTTTCCTGTCGCGGGCGCCAGGCCTACCCACACAAGTGAAGTATCATTTTTATCGGGAGACTTGGGGAACGCTGGGTGGAAGAAAATTTGTGGCTCCTCTCAGATTCCAGAACTTTCTGCCACAGAAATGTGAGGAATATGTGCTTTTTAGCCAAATTTTGAGGTTTGCAAAGGATTCTGGGTAACAGAACCTGGTCCGAGGCCCCACAACTCACCCCATCTTGGATTCCCCTAGGTCTCTAGTTTTTAGAAATGCACAGGTTTGGTAGGTTTCCCTAGGTGCCGGCTGAGCTAGAGGCCAAAATCTACAGGTAGCCACTTCGCAAAAAACCCCTCTGTTTTCTTTTAAAAATTTGGATGTGTCCACGTTGCGCTTTGGGGTATTTATTGTCGCGGGCGCTAGGCCTACCCACACAAGTGAGGTATCATTTTTATCAGGAGACTTGGGGGAATGCTGGGTGGAAGCAAATTTGTGGCTCCTCTCAGATTCCAGAACTTTCTGCCACAGAAATGTGAGGAACATGTGTTTTTTTAGCCAAATTTTGAGGTTTGCAAAGGATTCTGGGTAACAGAACCTGGTCCGAGCCCAACAAGTCACCCCATCTTGGATTCCCCTAGGTCTCTAGTTTTCAGAAATGCACAAGTTTGGTAGGTTTCCCTAGGTGCCGGCTGAGCTAGAGGCCAAAATCTACAGGTAGGCACTTCGAAAAAACACCTCTGTTTTCTTTAAAAAAATTGGATGTGTCCACGTTGCGCTTTGGGGCGTTTCCTGTCGCGGGCGCCAGGCCTACCCAGACAAGTGAAGTATCATTTTTATCGGGAGACTTGGGGAACGCTGGGTGGAAGGAAATTTGTGGCTCCTCTCAGATTCCAGAACTTTCTGCCACAGAAATGTGAGGAACATGTGTTTTTTTAGCCAAATTTTGAAGTTTGCAAAGGATTCTGGGTAACAGAACCTGGTCCGAGCCCCACAAGTCACCCCATCTTGGATTCCCCTAGGTCTCTAGTTTTCAGAAATGCACAGGTTTGGTAGGTTTCCCTAGGTGCCTGCTGAGCTAGAGGCCAAAATCTATAGGTAGGCACTTTGCAAAAAACACCTCTGTTTTCTTTCAAAAATTTGGATGTGTCCACGTTGCACTTTGGGGCATTTCCTGTCGCGGGCGCTAGGCCTACCCACAAAAGTGAGGTATCATTTTTATCGGGAGACTTGGGGGAATGCTGGGTGGAAGCAAATTTGTGGCTCCTCTCAGATTCCAGAACTTTCTGCCACAGAAATGTGAGGAACATGTGCTTTTTTAGCCAAATTTTGAGGTTTGCAAAGGATTCTGGGTAACAGAACCTGGTCCGAGGCCCCACAACTCAACCCATCTTGGATTCCCCTAGGTCTCTAGTTTTTAGAAATGCACAGGTTTGGTAGGTTTCCCTAGGTGCCGGCTGAGCTAGAGGCCAAAATCTACAGGTAGGCACTTCGCAAAAAACACCTCTGTTTTCTTTAAAAAAATTTGATGTGTCCAAGTTGCGCTTTGGGGCGTTTCCTGTCGCGGGCGCTAGGCCTACCCACACAAGTGAGGTATAATTTTTATCGGGAGACTTGGGGGAACGCTGGGTAGAAGGAAATTTGTGGCTCCTCTCAGATTCCAGAACTTTCTGCCACAGAAATGTGAGGAACATGTCCTTTTTTAGCCAAATTTTGAGGTTTGCAAAGGATTCTGGGTAACAGAACCTGGTCCGAGCCCCACAAGTCACCCCATCTTGGATTTCCCTATGTGTCAAATTTTTAGAAATGCACAGGTTTGGTAGGTTTCCCTAGGTGCCGGCTGAGCTAGAGGCCAAAATCTACAGGTAGGCACTTCGCAAAAAACTCCTCTGTTTTCTTTAAAAAATTTGGATGTGTCCACGTTGCGCTTTGGGGCGTTTCCTGTCGCGGGCGCTAGGCCTTCCCACACAAGTGAGGTATCATTTTTATCGGGAGACTTCGGGGAACGCTGGGTGGAAGGAAATTTGTGGCTCCTCTCAGATTCCAGAACTTTCTGCCACAGAAATATGAGGAACATGTGTTTTTTTAGCCAAATTTTGAGGTTTGCAAAGGATTCTGGGTAACAGAACGTGGTCCGAGCCCCACAAGTCAACCCATCTTGGATTTCCCTAGGTCTCTAGTTTTCAGAAATGCACAGGTTTGGTAGGTTTCCCTAGGTGCCGGCTGAGCTAGAGGCCAAAATCTATAGATCGGCATTTCGCAAAAAACACCTCTGTTTTCTTTCAAAAATTTGGATGTGTCCACGTTGCGCTTTGGGGCGTTTCCTGTTGTGGGCGCTAGGCCTACCCACACAAGTGAGGTATCATTTTTATCGGGAGACTTGGGGGAACGCTGGGTGGAAGGAAATTTGTGGCTCCTCTCAGATTCCAGAACTTTCTGCCACAGAAATGTGAGGAACATGTGTTTTTTTAGCCAAATTTGGAGGTTTGCAAAGGATTCTGGGTAACAGAACCTGGTCCGAGCCCCACAAGTCACCCCATCTTGGATTCCCCTAGGTCTCTAGTTTTCAGAAATGCACAGGTTTGGTAGGTTTCCCTAGGTGCCGGCTGAGCTAGAGGCCAAAATCTATAGGTAGGCACTTTGCAAGAAACACCTCTGTTTTCTTTCAAAAATTTGGATGTGTCCACGTTGCGCTTTGGGGCATTTCCTGTCGCGGGCGCTAGGCCTACCCACACAAGTGAGGTATCATTTTTATCGGGAGACTTGGGGGAATGCTGGGTGGAAGCAAATTTGTGGCTCCTCTCAGATTCCAGAACTTTCTGCCACAGAAATGTGAGGAACATGTGCTTTTTTAGCCAAATTTTGAGGTTTGCAAAGGATTCTGGGTAACAGAACCTGGTCCGAGCCCCACAAGTCACCCCATCTTGGATTCCCCCAGGTCTCTAGTTTTTAGAAATGCACAGGTTTGGTAGGTTTCCCTAGGTGCCGGCTGAGCTAGAGGCCAAAATCTACAGGTAGGCACTTCGCAAAAAACACCTCTGTTTTCTTTCAAAAATTTTGATGTGTCCAAGTTGCGCTTTGGGGCGTTTCCTGTCGCGGGCGCTAGGCCTACCCACACAAGTGAGGTATAATTTTTATCGGGAGACTTGGGGGAACGCTGGGTAGAAGGAAATTTGTGGCTCCTCTCAGATTCCAGAACTTTCTGCCACAGAAATGTGAGGAACATGTCCTTTTTTAGCCAAATTTTGAGGTTTGCAAAGGATTCTGGGTAACAGAACCTGGTCCGAGCCCCACAAGTCACCCCATCTTGGATTTCCCTATGTGTCAAATTTTTAGAAATGCACAGGCTTGGTAGGTTTCCCTAGGTGCCGGCTGAGCTAGAGGCCAAAATCTACAGGTAGGCACTTCGCAAAAAACCCCTCTGTTTTCTTTAAAAAATTTGGATGTGTCCACGTTGCGCTTTGGGGCGTTTCCTGTCGCGGGCGCTAGGCCTTCCCACACAAGTGAGGTATCATTTTTATTGGGAGACTTCGGGGAACGCTGGGTGGAAGGAAATTTGTGGCTCCTCTCAGATTCCAGAACTTTCTGCCACAGAAATATGAGGAACATGTGTTTTTTTAGCCAAATGTTGAGGTTTGCAAAGGATTCTGGGTAACAGAACGTGGTCCGAGCCCCACAAGTCAACCCATCTTGGATTTCCCTAGGTCTCTAGTTTTCAGAAATGCACAGGTTTGGTAGGTTTCCCTACGTGCCGGCTGAGCTAGAGGCCAAAATCTATAGGTCGGCATTTCGCAAAAAACACCTCTGTTTTCTTTCAAAAATTTGGATGTGTCCACGTTGCGCTTTGGGGCGTTTCCTGTCGCGGGCGCTAGGCCTTCCCACACAAGCGAGGTATCATTTTTATTGGGAGACTTGGGGGAACGCTGGGTGGAAGGAAATTTGTGGCTCCTCTCAGATTCCAGAACTTTCTGCCACAGAAATGTGAGGAACATGTGCTTTTTTAGCCAAATTTTGAGGTTTGCAAAGGATTCTGGGTAACAGAACCTGGTCCGAGCCCCACAAGTCACCCCATCTTGGATTCCCCTAGGTCTCTAGTTTTCAGAAATGCACAGGTTTGGTAGGTTTCCCTAGGTGCCGGCTGAGCTAGAGGCCAAAATCTATAGGTAGGCACTTTGCAAAAAACACCTCTGTTTTCTTTCAAAAATTTGGATGTGTCCACGTTGCGCTTTGGGGCATTTCCTGTCGCGGGCGCTAGGCCTACCCACACAAGTGAGGTATCATTTTTATCGGGAGACTTGGGGGAATGCTGGGTGGAAGCAAATTTGTGGCTCCTCTCAGATTCCAGAACTTTCTGCCACAGAAATGTGAGGAACATGTGCTTTTTTAGCCAAATTGTGAGGTTTGCAAAGGATTCTGGGTAACAGAACCTGGTCCGAGCCCCACAAGTCACCCCATCTTGGATTCCCCCAGGTCTCTAGTTTTTAGAAATGCACAGGTTTGGTAGGTTTCCCTAGGTGCCGGCTGAGCTAGAGGCCAAAATCTACAGGTAGGCACTTCGCAAAAAACACCTCTGTTTTCTTTCAAAAATGTTGATGTGTCCATGTTGCGCTTTGGGGCGTTTCCTGTCGCGGGCGCTAGGCCTTCCCACACAAGTGAGGTATCATTTTTATCGGGAGACTTCGGGGAACGCTGGGTGGAAGGAAATTTGTGGCTCCTCTCAGATTCCAGAACTTTCTGCCACAGAAATATGAGGAACATGTGTTTTTTTAGCCAAATTTTGAGGTTTGCAAAGGATTCTGGGTAACAGAACGTGGTCCGAGCCCCACAAGTCAACCCATCTTGGATTTCCCTAGGTCTCTAGTTTTCAGAAATGCACAGGTTTGGTAGGTTTCCCTAGGTGCCGGCTGAGCTAGAGGCCAAAATCTATAGGTCGGCATTTCGCAAAAAACACCTCTGTTTTCTTTCAAAAATTTGGATGTGTCCACGTTGCGCTTTGGGGCGTTTCCTGTCGTGGGCGCTAGGCCTACCCACACAAGTGAGGTATCATTTTTATCGGGAGACTTGGGGGAACGCTGGGTGGAAAGAAATTTGTGGCTCCTCTCAGATTCCAGAACTTTCTGCCACAGAAATATGAGGAACATGTGTTTTTTTAGCCAAATTTTGAGGTTTGCAAAGGATTCTGGGTAACAGAACGTGGTCCGAGCCCCACAAGTCAACCCATCTTGGATTTCCCTAGGTCTCTAGTTTTCAGAAATGCACAGGTTTGGTAGGTTTCCCTAGGTGCCGGCTGAGCTAGAGGCCAAAATCTATAGATCGGCATTTCGCAAAAAACATCTCTGTTTTCTTTCAAAAATTTGGATGTGTCCACGTTGCGCTTTGGGGCGTTTCCTGTTGTGGGCGCTAGGCCTACCCACACAAGTGAGGTATCATTTTTATCGGGAGACTTGGGGGAACGCTGGGTGGAAGGAAATTTGTGGCTCCTCTCAGATTCCAGAACTTTCTGCCACAGAAATGTGAGGAACATGTGTTTTTTTAGCCAAATTTGGAGGTTTGCAAAGGATTCTGGGTAACAGAACCTGGTCCGAGCCCCACAAGTCACCCCATCTTGGATTCCCCTAGGTCTCTAGTTTTCAGAAATGCACAGGTTTGGTAGGTTTCCCTAGGTGCCGGCTGAGCTAGAGGCCAAAATCTATAGGTAGGCACTTTGCAAAAAACACCTCTGTTTTCTTTCAAAAATTTGGATGTGTCCACGTTGCGCTTTGGGGCATTTCCTGTCGCGGGCGCTAGGCCTACCCACACAAGTGAGGTATCATTTTTATCGGGAGACTTGGGGGAATGCTGGGTGGAAGCAAATTTGTGGCTCCTCTCAGATTCCAGAACTTTCTGCCACAGAAATGTGAGGAACATGTGCTTTTTTAGCCAAATTTTGAGGTTTGCAAAGGATTCTGGGTAACAGAACCTGGTCCGAGCCCCACAAGTCACCCCATCTTGGATTCCCCCAGGTCTCTAGTTTTTAGAAATGCACAGGTTTGGTAGGTTTCCCTAGGTGCCGGCTGAGCTAGAGGCCAAAATCTACAGGTAGGCACTTCGCAAAAAACACCTCTGTTTTCTTTCAAAAATTTTGATGTGTCCAAGTTGCGCTTTGGGGCGTTTCCTGTCGCGGGCGCTAGGCCTACCCACACAAGTGAGGTATAATTTTTATCGGGAGACTTGGGGGAACGCTGGGTAGAAGGAAATTTGTGGCTCCTCTCAGATTCCAGAACTTTCTGCCACAGAAATGTGAGGAACATGTCCTTTTTTAGCCAAATTTTGAGGTTTGCAAAGGATTCTGGGTAACAGAACCTGGTCCGAGCCCCACAAGTCACCCCATCTTGGATTTCCCTATGTGTCAAATTTTTAGAAATGCACAGGCTTGGTAGGTTTCCCTAGGTGCCGGCTGAGCTAGAGGCCAAAATCTACAGGTAGGCACTTCGCAAAAAACCCCTCTGTTTTCTTTAAAAAATTTGGATGTGTCCACGTTGCGCTTTGGGGCGTTTCCTGTCGCGGGCGCTAGGCCTTCCCACACAAGTGAGGTATCATTTTTATTGGGAGACTTCGGGGAACGCTGGGTGGAAGGAAATTTGTGGCTCCTCTCAGATTCCAGAACTTTCTGCCACAGAAATATGAGGAACATGTGTTTTTTTAGCCAAATGTTGAGGTTTGCAAAGGATTCTGGGTAACAGAACGTGGTCCGAGCCCCACAAGTCAACCCATCTTGGATTTCCCTAGGTCTCTAGTTTTCAGAAATGCACAGGTTTGGTAGGTTTCCCTAGGTGCCGGCTGAGCTAGAGGCCAAAATCTATAGGTCGGCATTTCGCAAAAAACACCTCTGTTTTCTTTCAAAAATTTGGATGTGTCCACGTTGCGCTTTGGGGCGTTTCCTGTCGCGGGCGCTAGGCCTTCCCACACAAGTGAGGTATCATTTTTATTGGGAGACTTGGGGGAACGCTGGGTGGAAGGAAATTTGTGGCTCCTCTCAGATTCCAGAACTTTCTGCCACAGAAATGTGAGGAACATGTGCTTTTTTAGCCAAATTTTGAGGTTTGCAAAGGATTCTGGGTAACAGAACCTGGTCCGAGCCCCACAAGTCACCCCATCTTGGATTCCCCTAGGTCTCTAGTTTTCAGAAATGCACAGGTTTGGTAGGTTTCCCTAGGTGCCGGCTGAGCTAGAGGCCAAAATCTATAGGTAGGCACTTTGCAAAAAACACCTCTGTTTTCTTTCAAAAATTTGGATGTGTCCACGTTGCGCTTTGGGGCATTTCCTGTCGCGGGCGCTAGGCCTACCCACACAAGTGAGGTATCATTTTTATCGGGAGACTTGGGGGAATGCTGGGTGGAAGCAAATTTGTGGCTCCTCTCAGATTCCAGAACTTTCTGCCACAGAAATGTGAGGAACATGTGCTTTTTTAGCCAAATTGTGAGGTTTGCAAAGGATTCTGGGTAACAGAACCTGGTCCGAGCCCCACAAGTCACCCCATCTTGGATTCCCCCAGGTCTCTAGTTTTTAGAAATGCACAGGTTTGGTAGGTTTCCCTAGGTGCCGGCTGAGCTAGAGGCCAAAATCTACAGGTAGGCACTTCGCAAAAAACACCTCTGTTTTCTTTCAAAAATTTTGATGTGTCCATGTTGCGCTTTGGGGCGTTTCCTGTCGCGGGCGCTAGGCCTTCCCACACAAGTGAGGTATCATTTTTATCGGGAGACTTCGGGGAACGCTGGGTGGAAGGAAATTTGTGGCTCCTCTCAGATTCCAGAACTTTCTGCCACAGAAATATGAGGAACATGTGTTTTTTTAGCCAAATTTTGAGGTTTGCAAAGGATTCTGGGTAACAGAACGTGGTCCGAGCCCCACAAGTCAACCCATCTTGGATTTCCCTAGGTCTCTAGTTTTCAGAAATGCACAGGTTTGGTAGGTTTCCCTAGGTGCCGGCTGAGCTAGAGGCCAAAATCTATAGGTCGGCATTTCGCAAAAAACACCTCTGTTTTCTTTCAAAAATTTGGATGTGTCCACGTTGCGCTTTGGGGCGTTTCCTGTCGTGGGCGCTAGGCCTACCCACACAAGTGAGGTATCATTTTTATCGGGAGACTTGGGGGAACGCTGGGTGGAAAGAATTTTGTGGCTCCTCTCAGATTCCAGAACTTTCTGCCACAGAAATGTGAGGAACATGTGTTTTTTTAGCCAAATTTTGAGGTTTGCAAAGGATTCTGGGTAACAGAACCTGGTCCGAGCCCCACAAGTCACCCCATCTTGGATTCCCCTAGGTCTCTAGTTTTCAGAAATGCACAGGTTTGGTAGGTTTCCCTAGGTGCCGGCTGAGCTAGAGGGCAAAATCTATAGGTAGGCACTTTGCAAAAAACACCTCTGTTTTCTTTCAAAAATTTGGATGTGTCCACGTTGCGCTTTGGGGCATTTCCTGTCGCGGGCGCTAGGCCTACCCACACAAGTGAGGTATCATTTTTATCGGGAGACTTGGGGGAATGCTGGGTGGAAGCAAATTTGTGGCTCCTGTCAGATTCCAGAACTTTCTGCCACAGAAATGTGAGGAACATGTGCTTTTTTAGCCAAATTTTGAGGTTTGCAAAGGATTCTGGGTAACAGAACCTGGTCCGAGCCCCACAAGTCACCCCATCTTGGATTCCCCCAGGTCTCTAGTTTTTAGAAATGCACAGGTTTGGTAGGTTTCCCTAGGTGCCGGCTGAGCTAGAGGCCAAAATCTACAGGTAGGCACTTCGCAAAAAACACCTCTGTTTTCTTTCAAAAATTTTGATGTGTCCAAGTTGCGCTTTGGGGCGTTTCCTGTCGCGGGCGCTAGGCCTACCCACACAAGTGAGGTATAATTTTTATCGGGAGACTTGGGGGAACGCTGGGTGGAAGGAAATTTGTGGCTCCTCTCAGATTCCAGAACTTTCTGCCACAGAAATGTGAGGAACATGTGCTTTTTTAGCCAAATTTTGAGGTTTGCAAAGGATTCTGGGTAACAGAACCTGGTCCGAGCCCCACAAGTCACCCCATCTTGGATTTCCCTAGGTGTCAAATTTTTAGAAATGCACAGGTTTGGTAGGTTTCCCTAGGTGCCGGCTGAGCTAGAGGCCAAAATCTACAGGTAGGCACTTCGCAAAAAACACCTCTGTTTTCTTTCAAAAATTTGGATGTGTCAACGTTGCGCTTTGGGGCGTTTCCTGTCGCGGGCGCTATGCCTTCCCACACAAGTGAGGTATCATTTTTATCGGGAGACTTGGGGGAACGCTGGGTGGAAGGAAATTTGTGGCTCCTCTCAGATTCCAGAACTTTCTGCCACAGAAATGTGAGGAACATGTGCTTTTTTAGCCAAATTTTGAGGTTTGCAAAGGATTCTGGGTAACAGAACCTGGTCCGAGCCCCACAAGTCACCCCATATTGGATTCCCCTAGGTCTCTAGTTTTCAGAAATGCACAGTTTTGGTAGGTTTCCCTAGGTGCCGGCTGAGCTAGAGGCCAAAATCTACAGGTAGGCACTTTGCAAATAACACCTCTGTTTTCTTTAAAAAAAATTGATGTGTCCAAGTTGCGCTTTGGGGCGTTTCCTGTCGCGGGCGCTAGGCCTACCCACACAAGTGAGGTATCATTTTTATCGGGAGACTTGGGGGAACGCTGGGTGGAAGGAAATTTGTTGCTCCTCTCAGATTCCAGAACTTTCTGCCACAGAAATGTGAGGAACATGTGTTTTTTAGCCAAATTTTGAGGTTTGCAAAGGATTCTGGGTAACAGAACCTAGTCCGAACCCCACAAGTCACCCCATCTTGGATTCCTCTAGGTCTCTAGTTTTCAGAAATGCACAAGTTTGGTAGGTTTCCCTAGGTGCCGGCTGAGCTAGAGGCCAAAATCTACAGGTAGGCACTTCGCAAAAAACACCTCTGTTTTCTTTAAAAAAAATTGGATGTGTCCACGTTGCGCTTTGGGGCGTTTCCTGTTGCGGGCGCTAGGCCTACCCACACAAGTGAGGTATCATTTTTATCGGGAGACTTGGGGGAACGCTGGGTGGAAGGAACTTTGTGGCTCCTCTCAGATTCCAGAACTTTCTGCCACAGAAATGTGAGGAACATGTGTTTTTTTAGCCAAATTTTGAGGTTTGCAAAGGATTCTGGGTAACAGAACCTGGTCCGAGCCCCACAAGTCACCCCATCTTGGATTCCCCTAGGTCTCTAGTTTTCAGAAATGCACAAGTTTGGTAGGTTTCCCTAGGTGCCGGCTGAGCTAGAGGCCAAAATCTATAGGTAGGCACTTTGCAAAAAACACCTCTGTTTTCTTTCAAAAATTTGGATGTGTCCACGTTGCGCTTTGGGGCGTTTCCTGTCGCGGGCGCTAGGCCTACCCACACAAGTGAGGTATCATTTTTATCGGGAGACTTGGGGGAATGCTGGGTGGAAGCAAATTTGTGGCTCCTCTCAGATTCCAGAACTTTCTGCCACAGAAATGTGAGGAACATGTGCTTTTAAAGCCAAATTTTGAGGTTTGCAAAGGATTCTGGGTAACAGAACCTGGTCCGAGCCCCACAAGTCACCCCATCTTGGATTCCCCCAGGTCTCTAGTTTTTAGAAATGCACAGGTTTGGTAGGTTTCCCTAGGTGCCGGCTGAGCTAGAGGCCAAAATCTACAGGTAGGCACTTCGCAAAAAACACCTCTGTTTTCTTTCAAAAATTTTGATGTGTCCAAGTTGCGCTTTGGGGCGTTTCCTGTCGCGGGCGCTAGGTCTACCCACACAAGTGAGGTATCATTTTTATCGGGAGACTTGGGGGAACGCTGGGTAGAAGGAAATTTGTGGCTCCTCTCAGATTCCAGAACTTTCTGCCACAGAAATGTGAGGAACATGTGCTTTTTTAGCCAAATTTTGAGGTTTGCAAAGGGTTCTGGGTAACAGAACCTGGTCCGAGCCCCACAAGTCACCCCATCTTGGATTTCCCTAGGTGTCAAATTTTTAGAAATGCACAGGTTTGGTAGGTTTCCCTAGGTGCCGGCTGAGCTAGAGGCCAAAATCTACAGGTAGGCACTTCGCAAAAAACACCTCTGTTTTCTTTCAAAAATTTGGATGTGTCCACGTTGCTCTTTGGGGCGTTTCCTGTCGCGGGCGCTATGCCTTCCCACACAAGTGAGGTATCATTTTTATCGGGAGACTTGGGGGAACGCTGGGTGGAAGGAAATTTGTGGCTCCTCTCAGATTCCAGAACTTTCTGCCACAGAAATGTGAGGAACATGTGTTTTTTGACCCAAATTTTGAGGTTTGCAAAGGATTCTGGGTAACAGAACCTGGTCCGAGCCCCACAAGTCACCCCATCTTGGATTCCCCTAGGTCTCTAGTTTTCAGAAATGCACAGGTTTGGTAGGTTTCCCTAGGTGCCGGCTGAGCTAGAGGCCAAAATCTAAAGGTAGGCACTTTGCAAAAAACACCTCTGTTTTCTTTCAAAAATTTGGATGTGTCCAAGTTGCGCTTTGGGGCGTTTCCTGTCGCGGGCGCTAGGCCTACCCACACAAGTGAGGTATCATTTTTATCGGGAGACTTGGGGGAACGCTGGGTGGAAGGAAATTTGTGGCTCCTCTCAGATTCCAGAACTTTCTGCCACAGAAATGTGAGGAACATGTGCTTTTTTAGCCAAATTTTGAGGTTTGCAAAGGATTCTGGGTAACAGAACCTGGTCCGAACCCCACAAGTCACCCCATCTTGGATTCCCCTAGGTCTCTAGTTTTCAGAAATGCACAAGTTTGGTAGGTTTCCCTAGGTGCCGGCTGAGCTAGAGGCCAAAATCTACAGGTAGGCACTTCGCAAAAAACACCTCTGTTTTCTTTAAAAAAATTGGATGTGTCCACGTTGCGCTTTGGGGCGTTTCCTGTTGCGGGCGCTAGGCCAACCCACACAAGTGAGGTATCATTTTTATCGGGAGACTTGGGGAAACGCTGGGTGGAAGGAAATTTGTGGCTCCTCTCAGATTCCAGAACTTTCTGCCACAGAAATGTGAGGAACATGTGTTTTTTTAGCCAAATTTTGAGGTTTGCAAAGGATTCTGGGTAACAGAACCTGGTCCAAGCCCCACAAGTCACCCCATCTTGGATTCCCCTAGGTCTCTAGTTTTCAGAAATGCACAAGTTTGGTAGGTTTCCCTAGGTGCCGGCTGAGCTAGAGGCCAAAATCTACAGGTAGGCACTTCGAAAAAACACCTCTGTTTTCTTTAAAAAAATTGGATGTGTCCACGTTGCGCTTTGGGGCGTTTCCTGTCGCGGGTGCCAGGCCTACCCACACAAGTGAAGTATCATTTTTATCGGGAGACTTGGGGAACGCTGGGTGGAAGGAAATTTGTGGCTCCTCTCAGATTCCAGAACTTTCTGCCACAGAAATGTGAGGAATATGTGCTTTTTAGCCAAATTTTGAGGTTTGCAAAGGATTCTGGGTAACAGAACCTGGTCCGAGGCCCCACAACTCACCCCATCTTGGATTCCCCTAGGTCTCTAGTTTTTAGAAATGCACAGGTTTGGTAGGTTTCCCTAGGTGCCGGCTGAGCTAGAGGCCAAAATCTACAGGTAGCCACTTCGCAAAAAACCCCTCTGTTTTCTTTTAAAAATTTGGATGTGTCCACGTTGCGCTTTGGGGTATTTCCTGTCGCGGGCGCTAGGCCTACCCACACAAGTGAGGTATCATTTTTATCAGGAGACTTGGGGGAATGCTGGGTGGAAGCAAATTTGTGGCTCCTCTCAGATCCCAGAACTTTCTGCCACAGAAATGTGAGGAACATGTGTTTTTTTAGCCAAATTTTGAGGTTTGCAAAGGATTCTGGGTAACAGAACCTGGTCCGAGCCCAACAAGTCACCCCATCTTGGATTCCCCTAGGTCTCTAGTTTTCAGAAATGCACAAGTTTGGTAGGTTTCCCTAGGTGCCGGCTGAGCTAGAGGCCAAAATCTACAGGTAGGCACTTCGAAAAAACACCTCTGTTTTCTTTAAAAAAATTGGATGTGTCCACGTTGCGCTTTGGGGCGTTTCCTGTCGCGGGCGCCAGGCCTACCCAGACAAGTGAAGTATCATTTTTATCGGGAGACTTGGGGAACGCTGGGTGGAAGGAAATTTGTGGCTCCTCTCAGATTCCAGAACTTTCTGCCACAGAAATGTGAGGAACATGTGTTTTTTTAGCCAAATTTTGAAGTTTGCAAAGGATTCTGGGTAACAGAACCTGGTCCGAGCCCCACAAGTCACCCCATCTTGGATTCCCCTAGGTCTCTAGTTTTCAGAAATGCACAGGTTTGGTAGGTTTCCCTAGGTGCCTGCTGAGCTAGAGGCCAAAATCTATAGGTAGGCACTTTGCAAAAAACACATCTGTTTTCTTTCAAAAATTTGGATGTGTCCACGTTGCACTTTGGGGCATTTCCTGTCGCGGGCGCTAGGCCTACCCACAAAAGTGAGGTATCATTTTTATCGGGAGACTTGGGGGAATGCTGGGTGGAAGCAAATTTGTGGCTCCTCTCAGATTCCAGAACTTTCTGCCACAGAAATGTGAGGAACATGTGCTTTTTTAGCCAAATTTTGAGGTTTGCAAAGGATTCTGGGTAACAGAACCTGGTCCGAGGCCCCACAACTCAACCCATCTTGGATTCCCCTAGGTCTCTAGTTTTTAGAAATGCACAGGTTTGGTAGGTTTCCCTAGGTGCCGGCTGAGCTAGAGGCCAAAATCTACAGGTAGGCACTTCGCAAAAAACCCCTCTGTTTTCTTTAAAAAATTTGGATGTGTCCACGTTGCGCTTTGGGGCGTTTCCTGTCGCGGGCGCTAGACCTACCCACACAAGTGAGGTATCATTTTTATCAGGAGACTTCGGGGAACGCTGGGTGGAAGGAAATTTGTGGCTCCTCTCAGATTCCAGAACTTTCTGCCACAGAAATATGAGGAACATGTGTTTTTTTAGCCAAATTTTGAGGTTTGCAAGGGATTCTGGGTAACAGAACGTGGTCCGAGCCCCACAAGTCAACCCATCTTGGATTTCCCTAGGTCTCTAGTTTTCAGAAATGCTCAAGTTTGGTAGGTTTCCCTAGGTGCCGGCTGAGCTAGAGGCCAAAATCTATAGGTCGGCATTTCGCAAAAAACACCTCTGTTTTCTTTCAAAAATTTGGATGTGTCCACGTTGCGCTTTGGGGCGTTTCCTATCGTGGGCGCTAGGCCTACCCACACAAGTGAGGTATCATTTTTATCGGGAGACTTGGGGGAACGCTGGGTGGAAGGAAATTTGTGGCTCCTCTCAGATTCCAGAACTTTCTGCCACAGAAATGTGAGGAACATGTGTTTTTTTAGCCAAATTTTGAGGTTTGAAAAGGATTCTGGGTAA
This sequence comes from Pleurodeles waltl, assembly GCF_031143425.1. Taxonomy (NCBI): domain Eukaryota; kingdom Metazoa; phylum Chordata; class Amphibia; order Caudata; family Salamandridae; genus Pleurodeles; species Pleurodeles waltl. The sequence goes on along the minus strand of NC_090439.1, from coordinate 918,081,871 downwards.
CAGAACCTGGTCCGAGCCCCACAAGTCACCCCATCTTGGATTCCCCTAGGTCTCTAGTTTTCAGAAATGCACAGGTTTGGTAGGTTTCCCTAGGTGCCAGCTGAGCTAGAGGCCAAAATCTATAGGTAGGCACTTTGCAAAAAACACCTCTGTTTTCTTTCAAAAATTTGGATGTGTCCACGTTGCGCTTTGGGGCATTTCCTGTCGCGGGCGCTAGGCCTACCCACACAAGTGAGGTATCATTTTTATCGGGAGAGTTTGGGGAATGCTGGGTGGAAGCAAATTTGTGGCTCCTCTCAGATTCCAGAACTTTCTGCCACAGAAATGTGAGGAACATGTGCTTTTTTAGCCAAATTTTGAGGTTTGCAAAGGATTCTGGGTAACAGAACCTGGTCCGAGCCCCACAAGTCACCCCATCTTGGATTCCCCTAGGTCTCTAGTTTTTAGAAATGCACAGGTTTGGTAGGTTTCCCTAGGTGCCGGCTGAGCTAGAGGCCAAAATCTACAGGTAGGCACTTTGCAAAAAACACATCTGTTTTCTTTCAAAAATTTGGATGTGTCCACGTTGCGCTTTGGGGCATTTCCTGTCGCGGGCGCTAGGCCTACCCACACAAGTGAGGTATCATTTTTATCGGGAGACTTGGGGGAACGCTGGGTGGAAGGAAATTTGTGGCTCCTCTCAGATTCCAGAACTTTCTGCCACAGAAATGTGAGGAACATGTGCTTTTTTAGCCAAATTTTGAGGTTTGCAAAGGATTCTGGGTAACAGAACCTGGTCCGAGCCCCACAAGTCACCCCATATTGGATTCCCCTAGGTCTCTAGTTTTCAGAAATGCACAGGTTTGGTAGGTTTCCCTAGGTGCCAGCTGAGCTAGAGGCCAAAATCTATAGGTAGGCACTTTGCAAAAAACACCTCTGTTTTCTTTCAAAAATTTGGATGTGTCCACGTTGCGCTTTGGGGCATTTCCTCTCGCGGGCGCTAGGCCTACCCACACAAGTGAGGTATCATTTTTATCGGGAGAGTTTGGGGAATGCTGGGTGGAAGCAAATTTGTGGCTCCTCTCAGATTCCAGAACTTTCTGCCACAGAAATGTGAGGAACATGTGCTTTTTTAGCCAAATTTTGAGGTTTGCAAAGGATTCTGGGTAACAGAACCTGGTCCGAGCCCCACAAGTCACCCCATCTTGGATTCCCCTAGGTCTCTAGTTTTTAGAAATGCACAGGTTTGGTAGGTTTCCCTAGGTGCCGGCTGAGCTAGAGGCCAAAATCTACAGGTAGGCACTTTGCAAAAAACACATCTGTTTTCTTTCAAAAATTTGGATGTGTCCACGTTGCGCTTTGGGGCGTTTCCTGTCGCGGGCGCTAGACCTACCCACACAAATGAGGTATCATTTTTATCAGGAGACTTCGGGGAACGCTGGGTGGAAGGAAATTTGTGGCTCCTCTCAGATTCCAGAACTTTCTGCCACAGAAATATGAGGAACATGTGTTTTTTTAGCCAAATTTTGAGGTTTGCAAGGGATTCTGGGTAACAGAACGTGGTCCGAGCCCCACAAGTCAACCCATCTTGGATTTCCCTAGGTCTCTAGTTTTCAGAAATGCACAAGTTTGGTAGGTTTCCCTAGGTGCCGGCTGAGCTAGAGGCCAAAATCTATAGGTCGGCATTTCGCAAAAAACACCTCTGTTTTCTTTCAAAAATTTGGATGTGTCCACGTTGCGCTTTGGGGCGTTTCCTATCGTGGGCGCTAGGCCTACCCACACAAGTGAGGTATCATTTTTATCGGGAGACTTGGGGGAACGCTGGGTGGAAGGAAATTTGTGGCTCCTCTCAGATTCCAGAACTTTCTGCCACAGAAATGTGAGGAACATGTGTTTTTTTAGCCAAATTTTGAGGTTTGAAAAGGATTCTGGGTAACAGAACCTGGTCCGAGCCCCACAAGTCACCCCATCTTGGATTCCCCTAGGTCTCTAGTTTTCAGAAATGCACAGGTTTGGTAGGTTTCCCTAGGTGCCAGCTGAGCTAGAGGCCAAAATCTATAGGTAGGCACTTTGCAAAAAACACCTCTGTTTTCTTTCAAAAATTTGGATGTGTCCACGTTGCGCTTTGGGGCATTTCCTGTCGCGGGCGCTAGGCCTACCCACACAAGTGAGGTATCATTTTTATCGGGAGAGTTTAGGGAATGCTGGGTGGAAGCAAATTTGTGGCTCCTCTCAGATTCCAGAACTTTCTGCCACAGAAATGTGAGGAACATGTGCTTTTTTAGCCAAATTTTGAGGTTTGCAAAGGATTCTGGGTAACAGAACCTGGTCCGAGCCCCACAAGTCACCCCATCTTGGATTCCCCTAGGTCTCTAGTTTTTAGAAATGCACAGGTTTGGTAGGTTTCCCTAGGTGCCGGCTGAGCTAGAGGCCAAAATCTACAGGTAGGCACTTTGCAAAAAACACATCTGTTTTCTTTCAAAAATTTGGATGTGTCCACGTTGCGCTTTGGGGCATTTCCTGTCGCGGGCGCTAGGCCTACCCACACAAGTGAGGTATCATTTTTATCGGGAGACTTGGGGGAACGCTGGGTGGAAGGAAATTTGTGGCTCCTCTCAGATTCCAGAACTTTCTGCCACAGAAATGTGAGGAACATGTGCTTTTTTAGCCAAATTTTGAGGTTTGCAAAGGATTCTGGGTAACAGAACCTGGTCCGAGCCCCACAAGTCACCCCATATTGGATTCCCCTAGGTCTCTAGTTTTCAGAAATGCACAGGTTTGGTAGGTTTCCCTAGGTGCCAGCTGAGCTAGAGGCCAAAATCTATAGGTAGGCACTTTGCAAAAAACACCTCTGTTTTCTTTCAAAAATTTGGATGTGTCCACGTTGCGCTTTGGGGCATTTCCTCTCGCGGGCGCTAGGCCTACCCACACAAGTGAGGTATCATTTTTATCGGGAGAGTTTGGGGAATGCTGGGTGGAAGCAAATTTGTGGCTCCTCTCAGATTCCAGAACTTTCTGCCACAGAAATGTGAGGAACATGTGCTTTTTTAGCCAAATTTTGAGGTTTGCAAAGGATTCTGGGTAACAGAACCTGGTCCGAGCCCCACAAGTCACCCCATCTTGGATTCCCCTAGGTCTCTAGTTTTTAGAAATGCACAGGTTTGGTAGGTTTCCCTAGGTGCCGGCTGAGCTAGAGGCCAAAATCTACAGGTAGGCACTTTGCAAAAAACACATCTGTTTTCTTTCAAAAATTTGGATGTGTCCACGTTGCGCTTTGGGGCATTTCCTGTCGCGGGCGCTAGGCCTACCCACACAAGTGAGGTATCATTTTTATCGGGAGACTTGGGGGAACGCTGGGTGGAAGGAAATTTGTGGCTCCTCTCAGATTCCAGAACTTTCTGCCACAGAAATGTGAGGAACATGTGCTTTTTTAGCCAAATTGTGAGGTTTGCAAAGGATTCTGGGTAACAGAACCTGGTCCGAGCCCCACAAGTCACCCCATATTGGATTCCCCTAGGTCTCTAGTTTTCAGAAATGCACAGTTTTGGTAGGTTTCCCTAGGTGCCGGCTGAGCTAGAGGCCAAAATCTACAGGTAGGCACTTCGCAAAAAACACCTTTATTTTCTTTAAAAAAATTTGATGTGTCCAAGTTGCGCTTTGGGGCGTTTCCTGTCGCGGGCGCTAGGCCTACCCACACAAGTGAGGTATCATTTTTATCGGGAGACTTGGGGGAACGCTGGGTGGAAGGAAATTTGTTGCTCCTCTCTGATTCCAGAACTTTCTGCCACAGAAATGTGAGGAACATGTGTTTTTTAGCCAAATTTTGAGGTTTACAAAGGATTCTGGGTAACAGAACCTGGACCGAACCCCACAAGTCACCCCATCTTTGATTCCCCTAGGTCTCTAGTTTTCAGAAATGCACAAGTTTGGTAGGTTTCCCTAGGTTCCGGCTGAGCTAGAGGCCAAAATCTACAGGTAGGCACTTCGCAAAAAACACCTCTGTTTTCTTTAAAAAAATTGGATGTGTCCACGTTGCGCTTTGGGGCGTTTCCTGTCGCGGGCGCCAGGCCTACCCACACAAGTGAAGTATCATTTTTATCGGGAGACTTGGGGAACGCTGGGTGGAAGGAAATTTGTGGCTCCTCTCAGATTCCAGAACTTTCTGCCACAGAAATGTGAGGAACATGTGCTTTTTTAGCCAAATTTTGAGGTTTGCAAAGGATTCTGGGTAACAGAACCTGGTCCGAGGCCCCACAACTCACCCCATCTTGGATTCCCCTAGGTCTCTAGTTTTTAGAAATGCACAGGTTTGGTAGGTTTCCCTAGGTGCCGGCTGCGCTAGAGGCCAAAATCTACAGGTAGGCACTTTGCAAAAAACCCCTCTGTTTTCTTTAAAAAATTTGGATGTGTCCACGTTGCGCTTTGGGGCGTTTCCTGTCGCGGGCGCTAGGCCTACCCACACAAGTGAGGTATCATTTTTATCAGGAGACTTCGGGGAACGCTGGGTGGAAGGAAATTTGTGGCTCCTCTCAGATTCCAGAACTTTCTGCCACAGAAATATGAGGAACATGTGTTTTTTTAGCCAAATTTTGAGGTTTGCAAAGGATTCTGGGTAACAAAATGTGGTCCGAGCCCCACAAGTCAACCCATCTTGGATTTCCCTAGGTCTCTAGTTTTCAGAAATGCACAAGTTTGGTAGGTTTCCCTAGGTGCCGGCTGAGCTAGAAGCCAAAATCTATAGGTCGGCATTTCGCAAAAAACACCTCTGTTTTCTTTCAAAAATTTGGATGTGTCCACGTTGCGCTTTGAGGCGTTTCCTATCGTGGGCGCTAGGCCTACCCACACAAGTGAGGTATCATTTTTATCGGGAGACTTGGGGGAATGCTGGGTGGAAGGAAATTTGTGGCTCCTCTCAGATTCCAGAACTTTCTGCCACAGAAATGTGAGGAACATGTGTTTTTTTAGCCAACTTTTGAGGTTTGCAAAGGATTCTGGGTAACAGAACCTGGTCCGAGCCCCACAAGTCCCCCCATCTTGGATTCCCCTAGGTCTCTAGTTTTCAGAAATGCACAGGTTTGGTAGGTTTCCCTAGGTGCCGGCTGAGCTAGAGGCCAAAATCTATAGGTAGGCACTTTGCAAAAAACACCTCTGTTTTCTTTCAAAAATTTGGATGTGTCCACGTTGCGCTTTGGGGCATTTCCTGTCGCGGGCGCTAGGCCTACCCACACAAGTGAGGTATCATTTTTATCGGGAGACTTGGGGGAATGCTGGGTGGAAGCAAATTTGTGGCTCCTCTCAGATTCCAGAACTTTCTGCCACAGAAATGTGAGGAACATGTGCTTTTTTAGCCAAATTTTGAGGTTTGCAAAGGATTCTGGGTAACAGAACCTGGTCCGAGGCCCCACAACTCACCCCATCTTGGATTCCCCTAGGTCTCTAGTTTTTAGAAATGCACAGGTTTGGTAGGTTTCCCTAGGTGCCGGCTGAGCTAGAGGCCAAAATCTACAGGTAGGCACTTCGCAAAAAACCCCTCTGTTTTCTTTAAAAAATTTGGATGTGTCCACGTTGCGCTTTGGGGCGTTTCCTGTCGCGGGCGCTAGACCTACCCACACAAGTGAGGTATCATTTTTATCAGGAGACTTCGGGGAACGCTGGGTGGAAGGAAATTTGTGGCTCCTCTCAGATTCCAAAACTTTCTGCCACAGAAATATGAGGAACATGTGTTTTTTTAGCGAAATTTTGAGGTTTGCAAAGGATTCTGGGTAACAGAACGTGGTCCGAGCCCCACAAGTCAACCAATCTTGGATTTCCCTAGGTCTCTAGTTTTCAGAAATGCACAAGTTTGGTAGGTTTCCCTAGGTGCCGGCTGAGCTAGAGGCCAAAATCTATAGGTCGGCATTTCGCAAAAAACACCTCTGTTTTCTTTCAAAAATTTGGATGTGTCCACGTTGCGCTTTGGGGCGTTTCCTATCGTGGGCGCTAGGCCTACCCACACAAGTGAGGTATCATTTTTATCGGGAGACTTGGGGGAACGCTGGGTGGAAGGAAATTTGTGGCTCCTCTCAGATTCCAGAACTTTCTGCCACAGAAATGTGAGGAACATGTGTTTTTTTACCCAAATTTTGAGGTTTGCAAAGGATTCTGGGTAACAGAACCTGGTCCGAGCCCCACAAGTCACCCCATCTTGGATTCCCCTAGGTCTCTAGTTTTCAGAAATGCACAGGTTTGGTAGGTTTCCCTAGGTGCCAGCTGAGCTAGAGGCCAAAATCTGAAGGTAGGCACTTTGCAAAAAACACCTCTGTTTTCTTTCAAAACTTTAGATGTGTCCACGTTGCGCTTTGGGGCATTTCCTGTCGCGGGCGCTAGGCCTACCCACACAAGTGAGGTATCATTTTTATCGGGAGACGTGGGGGAACGCTGGGTGGAAGTAAATTTGTGGCTCCTCTCAGATTCCAGAACTTTCTGCCACAGAAATGTGAGGAACATGTGCTTTTTTAGCCAAATTTTGAGGTTTGCAAAGGATTCTGAGTAACAGAACCTGGTCCGAGCCCCACAAGTCACCCCATATTGGATTCCCCTAGGTCTCTAGTTTTCAGAAATGCACAGTTTGGGTAGGTTTCCCTAGGTGCCGGCTGAGCTAGAGGCCAAAATCTACAGGTAGGCACTTCGCAAAAAACACCTCTGTTTTCTTTAAAAAAATTTGATGTGTCCAAGTTGCGCTTTGGGGCGTTTCCTGTCGCGGGCGCTAGGCCTACCCACACAAGTGAGGTATCATTTTTATCGGGAGACTTGGGGGAACGCTGGGTGGAAGGAAATTTGTTGCTCCTCTCAGATTCCAGAACTTTCTGCCACAGAAATGTGAGGAACATGTGTTTTTTAGCCAAATTTTGAGGTTTGCAAAGGATTCTGGGTAACAGAACCTGGTCGGAACCCCACAAGTCACCCCATCTTGGATTCCCCTAGGTCTCTAGTTTTCAGAAATGCACAAGTTTGGTAGGTTTCCCTAGGTTCCGGCTGAGCTAGAGGCCAAAATCTACAGGTAGGCACTTCGCAAAAAACACCTCTGTTTTCTATCAAAAATTTGGATGTGTCCACGTTGCGCTTTGGGGCATTTCCTGTCGCGGGCGCTAGGCCTACCCACACAAGTGAGGTATCATTTTTATCGGGAGACTTGGGGGAATGCTGGGTGGAAGCAAATTTGTGGCTCCTCTCAGATTCCAGAACTTTCTGCCACAGAAATGTGAGGAACATGTGCTTTTTTAGCCAAATTTTGAGGTTTGCAAAGGATTCTGGGTAACAGAACCTGGTCCGAGCCCCACAAGTCACCCCATATTGGATTCCCCCAGGTCTCTAGTTTTTAGAAATGCACAGGTTTGGTAGGTTTCCCTAGGTGCCGGCTGAGCTAGAGGCCAAAATCTACAGGTAGGCACTTCGCAAAAAACACCTCTGTTTTCTTTCAAAAATTTTGATGTGTCCAAGTTGCGCTTTGGGGCGTTTCCTGTCGCGGGCGCTAGGCCTACCCACACAAGTGAGGTATAATTTTTATCGGGAGACTTGGGGGAACGCTGGGTAGAAGGAAATTTGTGGCTCCTCTCAGATTCCAGAACTTTCTGCCACAGAAATGTGAGGAACATGTCCTTTTTTAGCCAAATTTTGAGGTTTGCAAAGGATTCTGGGTAACAGAACCTGGTCCGAGCCCCACAAGTCACCCCATCTTGGATTTCCCTATGTGTCAAATTTTTAGAAATGCACAGGCTTGGTAGGTTTCCCTAGGTGCCGGCTGAGCTAGAGGCCAAAATCTACAGGTAGGCACTTCGCAAAAAACCCCTCTGTTTTCTTTAAAAAATTTGGATGTGTCCACGTTGCGCTTTGGGGCGTTTCCTGTCGCGGGCGCTAGGCCTTCCCACACAAGTGAGGTATCATTTTTATTGGGAGACTTCGGGGAACGCTGGGTGGAAGGAAATTTGTGGCTCCTCTCAGATTCCAGAACTTTCTGCCACAGAAATATGAGGAACATGTGTTTTTTTAGCCAAATGTTGAGGTTTGCAAAGGATTCTGGGTAACAGAACGTGGTCCGAGCCCCACAAGTCAACCCATCTTGGATTTCCCTAGGTCTCTAGTTTTCAGAAATGCACAGGTTTGGTAGGTTTCCCTAGGTGCCGGCTGAGCTAGAGGCCAAAATCTATAGGTCGGCATTTCGCAAAAAACACCTCTGTTTTCTTTCAAAAATTTGGATGTGTCCACGTTGCGCTTTGGGGCGTTTCCTGTCGCGGGCGCTAGGCCTTCCCACACAAGTGAGGTATCATTTTTATTGGGAGACTTGGGGGAACGCTGGGTGGAAGGAAATTTGTGGCTCCTCTCAGATTCCAGAACTTTCTGCCACAGAAATGTGAGGAACATGTGCTTTTTTAGCCAAATTTTGAGGTTTGCAAAGGATTCTGGGTAACAGAACCTGGTCCGAGCCCCACAAGTCACCCCATCTTGGATTCCCCTAGGTCTCTAGTTTTCAGAAATGCACAGGTTTGGTAGGTTTCCCTAGGTGCCGGCTGAGCTAGAGGCCAAAATCTATAGGTAGGCACTTTGCAAAAAACACCTCTGTTTTCTTTCAAAAATTTGGATGTGTCCACGTTGCGCTTTGGGGCATTTCCTGTCGCGGGCGCTAGGCCTACCCACACAAGTGAGGTATCATTTTTATCGGGAGACTTGGGGGAATGCTGGGTGGAAGCAAATTTGTGGCTCCTCTCAGATTCCAGAACTTTCTGCCACAGAAATGTGAGGAACATGTGCTTTTTTAGCCAAATTGTGAGGTTTGCAAAGGATTCTGGGTAACAGAACCTGGTCCGAGCCCCACAAGTCACCCCATCTTGGATTCCCCCAGGTCTCTAGTTTTTAGAAATGCACAGGTTTGGTAGGTTTCCCTAGGTGCCGGCTGAGCTAGAGGCCAAAATCTACAGGTAGGCACTTCGCAAAAAACACCTCTGTTTTCTTTCAAAAATTTTGATGTGTCCATGTTGCGCTTTGGGGCGTTTCCTGTCGCGGGCGCTAGGCCTTCCCACACAAGTGAGGTATCATTTTTATCGGGAGACTTCGGGGAACGCTGGGTGGAAGGAAATTTGTGGCTCCTCTCAGATTCCAGAACTTTCTGCCACAGAAATATGAGGAACATGTGTTTTTTTAGCCAAATTTTGAGGTTTGCAAAGGATTCTGGGTAACAGAACGTGGTCCGAGCCCCACAAGTCAACCCATCTTGGATTTCCCTAGGTCTCTAGTTTTCAGAAATGCACAGGTTTGGTAGGTTTCCCTAGGTGCCGGCTGAGCTAGAGGCCAAAATCTATAGGTCGGCATTTCGCAAAAAACACCTCTGTTTTCTTTCAAAAATTTGGATGTGTCCACGTTGCGCTTTGGGGCGTTTCCTGTCGTGGGCGCTAGGCCTACCCACACAAGTGAGGTATCATTTTTATCGGGAGACTTGGGGGAACGCTGGGTGGAAAGAAATTTGTGGTTCCTCTCAGATTCCAGAACTTTCTGCCACAGAAATGTGAGGAACATGTGTTTTTTTAGCCAAATTTTGAGGTTTGCAAAGGATTCTGGGTAACAGAACCTGGTCCGAGCCCCACAAGTCACCCCATCTTGGATTCCCCTAGGTCTCTAGTTTTCAGAAATGCACAGGTTTGGTAGGTTTCCCTAGGTGCCGGCTGAGCTAGAGGGCAAAATCTATAGGTAGGCACTTTGCAAAAAACACCTCTGTTTTCTTTCAAAAATTTGGATGTGTCCACGTTGCGCTTTGGGGCATTTCCTGTCGCGGGCGCTAGGCCTACCCACACAAGTGAGGTATCATTTTTATCGGGAGACTTGGGGGAATGCTGGGTGGAAGCAAATTTGTGGCTCCTGTCAGATTCCAGAACTTTCTGCCACAGAAATGTGAGGAACATGTGCTTTTTTAGCCAAATTTTGAGGTTTGCAAAGGATTCTGGGTAACAGAACCTGGTCCGAGCCCCACAAGTCACCCCATCTTGGATTCCCCCAGGTCTCTAGTTTTTAGAAATGCACAGGTTTGGTAGGTTTCCCTAGGTGCCGGCTGAGCTAGAGGCCAAAATCTACAGGTAGGCACTTCGCAAAAAACACCTCTGTTTTCTTTCAAAAATTTTGATGTGTCCAAGTTGCGCTTTGGGGCGTTTCCTGTCGCGGGCGCTAGGCCTACCCACACAAGTGAGGTATAATTTTTATCGGGAGACTTGGGGGAACGCTGGGTGGAAGGAAATTTGTGGCTCCTCTCAGATTCCAGAACTTTCTGCCACAGAAATGTGAGGAACATGTGCTTTTTTAGCCAAATTTTGAGGTTTGCAAAGGATTCTGGGTAACAGAACCTGGTCCGAGCCCCACAAGTCACCCCATCTTGGATTTCCCTAGGTGTCAAATTTTTAGAAATGCACAGGTTTGGTAGGTTTCCCTAGGTGCCGGCTGAGCTAGAGGCCAAAATCTACAGGTAGGCACTTCGCAAAAAACACCTCTGTTTTCTTTCAAAAATTTGGATGTGTCCACGTTGCGCTTTGGGGCGTTTCCTGTCGCGGGCGCTATGCCTTCCCACACAAGTGAGGTATCATTTTTATCGGGAGACTTGGGGGAACGCTGGGTGGAAGGAAATTTGTGGCTCCTCTCAGATTCCAGAACTTTCTGCCACAGAAATGTGAGGAACATGTGTTTTTTTAGCCAAATTTTGAGGTTTGCAAAGGATTCTGGGTAACAGAACCTGGTCCGAGCCCCACAAGTCACCCCATCTTGGATTCCCCTAGGTCTCTAGTTTTCAGAAATGCACAGGTTTGGTAGGTTTCCCTAGGTGCCGGCTGAGCTAGAGGCCAAAATCTAAAGGAAGGCACTTTGCAAAAAACACCTCTGTTTTCTTTCAAAAATTTAGATGTGTCCAAGTTGCGCTTTGGGGCGTTTCCTGTCGCGGGCGCTAGGCCTACCCACACAAGTGAGGTATCATTTTTATCGGGAGACTTGGGGGAACGCTGGGTGGAAGGAAATTTGTTGCTCCTCTCAGATTCCAGAACTTTCTGCCACAGAAATGTGAGGAACATGTGCTTTTTTAGCCAAATTTTGAGGTTTGCAAAGGATTCTGGGTAACAGAACCTGGTCCGAGCCCCACAAGTCACCCCATATTGGATTCCCCTAGGTCTCTAGTTTTCAGAAATGCACAGTTTTGGTAGGTTTCCCTAGGTGCCGGCTGAGCTAGAGGCCAAAATCTACAGGTAGGCACTTTGCAAATAACACCTCTGTTTTCTTTAAAAAAAATTGATGTGTCCAAGTTGCGCTTTGGGGCGTTTCCTGTCGCGGGCGCTAGGCCTACCCACACAAGTGAGGTATCATTTTTATCGGGAGACTTGGGGGAACGCTGGGTGGAAGGAAATTTGTTGCTCCTCTCAGATTCCAGAACTTTCTGCCACAGAAATGTGAGGAACATGTGTTTTTTAGCCAAATTTTGAGGTTTGCAAAGGATTCTGGGTAACAGAACCTAGTCCGAACCCCACAAGTCACCCCATCTTGGATTCCTCTAGGTCTCTAGTTTTCAGAAATGCACAAGTTTGGTAGGTTTCCCTAGGTGCCGGCTGAGCTAGAGGCCAAAATCTACAGGTAGGCACTTCGCAAAAAACACCTCTGTTTTCTTTAAAAAAAATTGGATGTGTCCACGTTGCGCTTTGGGGCGTTTCCTGTTGCGGGCGCTAGGCCTACCCACACAAGTGAGGTATCATTTTTATCGGGAGACTTGGGGGAACGCTGGGTGGAAGGAACTTTGTGGCTCCTCTCAGATTCCAGAACTTTCTGCCACAGAAATGTGAGGAACATGTGTTTTTTTAGCCAAATTTTGAGGTTTGCAAAGGATTCTGGGTAACAGAACCTGGTCCGAGCCCCACAAGTCACCCCATCTTGGATTCCCCTAGGTCTCTAGTTTTCAGAAATGCACAAGTTTGGTAGGTTTCCCTAGGTGCCGGCTGAGCTAGAGGCCAAAATCTATAGGTAGGCACTTTGCAAAAAACACCTCTGTTTTCTTTCAAAAATTTGGATGTGTCCACGTTGCGCTTTGGGGCGTTTCCTGTCGCGGGCGCTAGGCCTACCCACACAAGTGAGGTATCATTTTTATCGGGAGACTTGGGGGAATGCTGGGTGAAAGCAAATTTGTGGCTCCTCTCAGATTCCAGAACTTTCTGCCACAGAAATGTGAGGAACATGTGCTTTTAAAGCCAAATTTTGAGGTTTGCAAAGGATTCTGGGTAACAGAACCTGGTCCGAGCCCCACAAGTCACCCCATCTTGGATTCCCCCAGGTCTCTAGTTTTTAGAAATGCACAGGTTTGGTAGGTTTCCCTAGGTGCCGGCTGAGCTAGAGGCCAAAATCTACAGGTAGGCACTTCGCAAAAAACACCTCTGTTTTCTTTCAAAAATTTTGATGTGTCCAAGTTGCGCTTTGGGGCGTTTCCTGTCGCGGGCGCTAGGTCTACCCACACAAGTGAGGTATCATTTTTATCGGGAGACTTGGGGGAACGCTGGGTAGAAGGAAATTTGTGGCTCCTCTCAGATTCCAGAACTTTCTGCCACAGAAATGTGAGGAACATGTGCTTTTTTAGCCAAATTTTGAGGTTTGCAAAGGGTTCTGGGTAACAGAACCTGGTCCGAGCCCCACAAGTCACCCCATCTTGGATTTCCCTAGGTGTCAAATTTTTAGAAATGCACAGGTTTGGTAGGTTTCCCTAGGTGCCGGCTGAGCTAGAGGCCAAAATCTACAGGTAGGCACTTCGCAAAAAACACCTCTGTTTTCTTTCAAAAATTTGGATGTGTCCACGTTGCTCTTTGGGGCGTTTCCTGTCGCGGGCGCTATGCCTTCCCACACAAGTGAGGTATCATTTTTATCGGGAGACTTGGGGGAACGCTGGGTGGAAGGAAATTTGTGGCTCCTCTCAGATTCCAGAACTTTCTGCCACAGAAATGTGAGGAACATGTGTTTTTTTACCCAAATTTTGAGGTTTGCAAAGGATTCTGGGTAACAGAACCTGGTCCGAGCCCCACAAGTCACCCCATCTTGGATTCCCCTAGGTCTCTAGTTTTCAGAAATGCACAGGTTTGGTAGGTTTCCCTAGGTGCCGGCTGAGCTAGAGGCCAAAATCTAAAGGTAGGCACTTTGCAAAAAACACCTCTGTTTTCTTTCAAAAATTTGGATGTGTCCAAGTTGCGCTTTGGGGCGTTTCCTGTCGCGGGCGCTAGGCCTACCCACACAAGTGAGGTATCATTTTTATCGGGAGACTTGGGGGAACGCTGGGTGGAAGGAAATTTGTGGCTCCTCTCAGATTCCAGAACTTTCTGCCACAGAAATGTGAGGAACATGTGCTTTTTTAGCCAAATTTTGAGGTTTGCAAAGGATTCTGGGTAACAGAACCTGGTCCGAACCCCACAAGTCACCCCATCTTGGATTCCCCTAGGTCTCTAGTTTTCAGAAATGCACAAGTTTGGTAGGTTTCCCTAGGTGCCGGCTGAGCTAGAGGCCAAAATCTACAGGTAGGCACTTCGCAAAAAACACCTCTGTTTTCTTTAAAAAAATTGGATGTGTCCACGTTGCGCTTTGGGGCGTTTCCTGTTGCGGGCGCTAGGCCAACCCACACAAGTGAGGTATCATTTTTATCGGGAGATTTGGGGAAACGCTGGGTGGAAGGAAATTTGTGGCTCCTCTCAGATTCCAGAACTTTCTGCCACAGAAATGTGAGGAACATGTGTTTTTTTAGCCAAATTTTGAGGTTTGCAAAGGATTCTGGGTAACAGAACCTGGTCCAAGCCCCACAAGTCACCCCATCTTGGATTCCCCTAGGTCTCTAGTTTTCAGAAATGCACAAGTTTGGTAGGTTTCCCTAGGTGCCGGCTGAGCTAGAGACCAAAATCTACAGGTAGGCACTTCGAAAAAACACCTCTGTTTTCTTTAAAAAAATTGGATGTGTCCACGTTGCGCTTTGGGGCGTTTCCTGTCGCGGGCGCCAGGCCTACCCACACAAGTGAAGTATCATTTTTATCGGGAGACTTGGGGAACGCTGGGTGGAAGGAAATTTGTGGCTCCTCTCAGATTCCAGAACTTTCTGCCACAGAAATGTGAGGAATATGTGCTTTTTAGCCAAATTTTGAGGTTTGCAAAGGATTCTGGGTAACAGAACCTGGTCCGAGGCCCCACAACTCACCCCATCTTGGATTCCCCTAGGTCTCTAGTTTTTAGAAATGCACAGGTTTGGTAGGTTTCCCTAGGTGCCGGCTGAGCTAGAGGCCAAAATCTACAGGTAGCCACTTCGCAAAAAACCCCTCTGTTTTCTTTTAAAAATTTGGATGTGTCCACGTTGCGCTTTGGGGTATTTCCTGTCGCGGGCGCTAGGCCTACCCACAAAAGTGAGGTATCATTTTTATCAGGAGACTTGGGGGAATGCTGGGTGGAAGCAAATTTGTGGCTCCTCTCAGATTCCAGAACTTTCTGCCACAGAAATGTGAGGAACATGTATTTTTTTAGCCAAATTTTGAGGTTTGCAAAGGATTCTGGGTAACAGAACCTGGTCCGAGCCCAACAAGTCACCCCATCTTGGATTCCCCTAGGTCTCTAGTTTTCAGAAATGCACAAGTTTGGTAGGTTTCCCTAGGTGCCGGCTGAGCTAGAGGCCAAAATCTACAGGTAGGCACTTCGAAAAAACACCTCTGTTTTCTTTAAAAAAATTGGATGTGTCCACGTTGCGCTTTGGGGCGTTTCCTGTCGCGGGCGCCAGGCCTACCCAGACAAGTGAAGCATCATTTTTATCGGGAGACTTGGGGAACGCTGGGTGGAAGGAAATTTGTGGCTCCTCTCAGATTCCAGAACTTTCTGCCACAGAAATGTGAGGAACATGTGTTTTTTTAGCCAAATTTTGAAGTTTGCAAAGGATTCTGGGTAACAGAACCTGGTCCGAGCCCCACAAGTCACCCCATCTTGGATTCCCCTAGGTCTCTAGTTTTCAGAAATGCACAGTTTTGGTAGGTTTCCCTAGGTGCCGGCTGAGCTAGAGGCCAAAATCTACAGGTAGGCACTTTGCAAATAACACCTCTGTTTTCTTTAAAAAAAATTGATGTGTCCAAGTTGCGCTTTGGGGCGTTTCCTGTCGCGGGCGCTAGGCCTACCCACACAAGTGAGGTATCATTTTTATCGGGAGACTTGGGGGAACGCTGGGTGGAAGGAAATTTGTTGCTCCTCTCAGATTCCAGAACTTTCTGCCACAGAAATGTGAGGAACATGTGTTTTTTAGCCAAATTTTGAGGTTTGCAAAGGATTCTGGGTAACAGAACCTAGTCCGAACCCCACAAGTCACCCCATCTTGGATTCCTCTAGGTCTCTAGTTTTCAGAAATGCACAAGTTTGGTAGGTTTCCCTAGGTGCCGGCTGAGCTAGAGGCCAAAATCTACAGGTAGGCACTTCGCAAAAAACACCTCTGTTTTCTTTAAAAAAAATTGGATGTGTCCACGTTGCGCTTTGGGGCGTTTCCTGTTGCGGGCGCTAGGCCTACCCACACAAGTGAGGTATCATTTTTATCGGGAGACTTGGGGGAACGCTGGGTGGAAGGAACTTTGTGGCTCCTCTCAGATTCCAGAACTTTCTGCCACAGAAATGTGAGGAACATGTGTTTTTTTAGCCAAATTTTGAGGTTTGCAAAGGATTCTGGGTAACAGAACCTGGTCCGAGCCCCACAAGTCACCCCATCTTGGATTCCCCTAGGTCTCTAGTTTTCAGAAATGCACAAGTTTGGTAGGTTTCCCTAGGTGCCGGCTGAGCTAGAGGCCAAAATCTATAGGTAGGCACTTTGCAAAAAACACCTCTGTTTTCTTTCAAAAATTTGGATGTGTCCACGTTGCGCTTTGGGGCGTTTCCTGTCGCGGGCGCTAGGCCTACCCACACAAGTGAGGTATCATTTTTATCGGGAGACTTGGGGGAATGCTGGGTGGAAGCAAATTTGTGGCTCCTCTCAGATTCCAGAACTTTCTGCCACAGAAATGTGAGGAACATGTGCTTTTAAAGCCAAATTTTGAGGTTTGCAAAGGATTCTGGGTAACAGAACCTGGTCCGAGCCCCACAAGTCACCCCATCTTGGATTCCCCCAGGTCTCTAGTTTTTAGAAATGCACAGGTTTGGTAGGTTTCCCTAGGTGCCGGCTGAGCTAGAGGCCAAAATCTACAGGTAGGCACTTCGCAAAAAACACCTCTGTTTTCTTTCAAAAATTTTGATGTGTCCAAGTTGCGCTTTGGGGCGTTTCCTGTCGCGGGCGCTAGGTCTACCCACACAAGTGAGGTATCATTTTTATCGGGAGACTTGGGGGAACGCTGGGTAGAAGGAAATTTGTGGCTCCTCTCAGATTCCAGAACTTTCTGCCACAGAAATGTGAGGAACATGTGCTTTTTTAGCCAAATTTTGAGGTTTGCAAAGGGTTCTGGGTAACAGAACCTGGTCCGAGCCCCACAAGTCACCCCATCTTGGATTTCCCTAGGTGTCAAATTTTTAGAAATGCACAGGTTTGGTAGGTTTCCCTAGGTGCCGGCTGAGCTAGAGGCCAAAATCTACAGGTAGGCACTTCGCAAAAAACACCTCTGTTTTCTTTCAAAAATTTGGATGTGTCCACGTTGCTCTTTGGGGCGTTTCCTGTCGCGGGCGCTATGCCTTCCCACACAAGTGAGGTATCATTTTTATCGGGAGACTTGGGGGAACGCTGGGTGGAAGGAAATTTGTGGCTCCTCTCAGATTCCAGAACTTTCTGCCACAGAAATGTGAGGAACATGTGTTTTTTTACCCAAATTTTGAGGTTTGCAAAGGATTCTGGGTAACAGAACCTGGTCCGAGCCCCACAAGTCACCCCATCTTGGATTCCCCTAGGTCTCTAGTTTTCAGAAATGCACAGGTTTGGTAGGTTTCCCTAGGTGCCGGCTGAGCTAGAGGCCAAAATCTAAAGGTAGGCACTTTGCAAAAAACACCTCTGTTTTCTTTCAAAAATTTGGATGTGTCCAAGTTGCGCTTTGGGGCGTTTCCTGTCGCGGGCGCTAGGCCTACCCACACAAGTGAGGTATCATTTTTATCGGGAGACTTGGGGGAACGCTGGGTGGAAGGAAATTTGTGGCTCCTCTCAGATTCCAGAACTTTCTGCCACAGAAATGTGAGGAACATGTGCTTTTTTAGCCAAATTTTGAGGTTTGCAAAGGATTCTGGGTAACAGAACCTGGTCCGAACCCCACAAGTCACCCCATCTTGGATTCCCCTAGGTCTCTAGTTTTCAGAAATGCACAAGTTTGGTAGGTTTCCCTAGGTGCCGGCTGAGCTAGAGGCCAAAATCTACAGGTAGGCACTTCGCAAAAAACACCTCTGTTTTCTTAAAAAAAATTGGATGTGTCCACGTTGCGCTTTGGGGCGTTTCCTGTTGCGGGCGCTAGGCCAACCCACACAAGTGAGGTATCATTTTTATCGGGAGACTTGGGGAAACGCTGGGTGGAAGGAAATTTGTGGCTCCTCTCAGATTCCAGAACTTTCTGCCACAGAAATGTGAGGAACATGTGTTTTTTTAGCCACATTTTGAGGTTTGCAAAGGATTCTGGGTAACAGAACCTGGTCCAAGCCCCACAAGTCACCCCATCTTGGATTCCCCTAGGTCTCTAGTTTTCAGAAATGCACAAGTTTGGTAGGTTTCCCTAGGTGCCGGCTGAGCTAGAGGCCAAAATCTACAGGTAGGCACTTCGAAAAAACACCTCTGTTTTCTTTAAAAAAATTGGATGTGTCCACGTTGCGCTTTGGGGTGTTTCCTGTCGCGGGCGCCAGGCCTACCCACACAAGTGAAGTATCATTTTTATCGGGAGACTTGGGGAACGCTGGGTGGAAGGAAATTTGTGGCTCCTCTCAGATTCCAGAACTTTCTGCCACAGAAATGTGAGGAATATGTGCTTTTTAGCCAAATTTTGAGGTTTGCAAAGGATTCTGGGTAACAGAACCTGGTCCGAGGCCCCACAACTCACCCCATCTTGGATTCCCCTAGGTCTCTAGTTTTTAGAAATGCACAGGTTTGGTAGGTTTCCCTAGGTGCCGGCTGAGCTAGAGGCCAAAATCTACAGGTAGCCACTTCGCAAAAAACCCCTCTGTTTTCTTTTAAAAATTTGGATGTGTCCACGTTGCGCTTTGGGGTATTTCCTGTCGCGGGCGCTAGGCCTACCCACACAAGTGAGGTATCATTTTTATCACGAGACTTGGGGGAATGCTGGGTGGAAGCAAATTTGTGGCTCCTCTCAGATTCCAGAACTTTCTGCCACAGAAATGTGAGGAACATGTGTTTTTTAGCCAAATTTTGAGGTTTGCAAAGGATTCTGGGTAACAGAACCTGGTCCGAGCCCAACAAGTCACCCCATCTTGGATTCCCCTAGGTCTCTAGTTTTCAGAAATGCACAAGTTTGGTAGGTTTCCCTAGGTGCCGGCTGAGCTAGAGGCCAAAATCTACAGGTAGGCACTTCGAAAAAACACCTCTGTTTTCTTTAAAAAAATTGGATGTGTCCACGTTGCGCTTTGGGGCGTTTCCTGTCGCGGGCGCCAGGCCTACCCAGACAAGTGAAGTATCATTTTTATCGGGAGACTTGGGGAACGCTGGGTGGAAGGAAATTTGTGGCTCCTCTCAGATTCCAGAACTTTCTGCCACAGAAATGTGAGGAACATGTGTTTTTTTAGCCAAATTTTGAAGTTTGCAAAGGATTCTGGGTAACAGAACCTGGTCCGAGCCCCACAAGTCACCCCATCTTGGATTCCCCTAGGTCTCTAGTTTTCAGAAATGCACAGGTTTGGTAGGTTTCCCTAGGTGCCTGCTGAGCTAGAGGCCAAAATCTATAGGTAGGCACTTTGCAAAAAACACCTCTGTTTTCTTTCAAAAATTTGGATGTGTCCACGTTGCACTTTGGGGCATTTCCTGTCGCGGGCGCTAGGCCTACCCACAAAAGTGAGGTATCATTTTTATCGGGAGACTTGGGGGAATGCTGGGTGGAAGCAAATTTGTGGCTCCTCTCAGATTCCAGAACTTTCTGCCACAGAAATATGAGGAACATGTGTTTTTTTAGCCAAATTTTGAGGTTTGCAAGGGATTCTGGGTAACAGAACGTGGTCCGAGCCCCACAAGTCAACCCATCTTGGATTTCCCTAGGTCTCTAGTTTTCAGAAATGCACAAGTTTGGTAGGTTTCCCTAGGTGCCGGCTGAGCTAGAGGCCAAAATCTATAGGTCGGCATTTCGCAAAAAACACCTCTGTTTTCTTTCAAAAATTTGGATGTGTCCACGTTGCGCTTTGGGGCGTTTCCTATCGTGGGCGCTAGGCCTACCCACACAAGTGAGGTATCATTTTTATCGGGAGACTTGGGGGAACGCTGGGTGGAAGGAAATTTGTGGCTCCTCTCAGATTCCAGAACTTTCTGCCACAGAAATGTGAGGAACATGTGTTTTTTTAGCCAAATTTTGAGGTTTGCAAAGGATTCTGGGTAACAGAACCTGGTCCGAGCCCCACAAGTCACCCCATCTTGGATTCCCCTAGGTCTCTAGTTTTCAGAAATGCACAGGTTTGGTAGGTTTCCCTAGGTGCCAGCTGAGCTAGAGGCCAAAATCTATAGGTAGGCACTTTGCAAAAAACACCTCTGTTTTCTTTCAAAAATTTGGATGTGTCCACGTTGCGCTTTGGGGCATTTCCTGTCGCGGGCGCTAGGCCTACCCACACAAGTGAGGTATCATTTTTATCGGGAGAGTTTGGGGAATGCTGGGTGGAAGCAAATTTGTGGCTCCTCTCAGATTCCAGAACTTTCTGCCACAGAAATGTGAGGAACATGTGCTTTTTTAGCCAAATTTTGAGGTTTGCAAAGGATTCTGGGTAACAGAACCTGGTCCGAGCCCCACAAGTCACCCCATCTTGGATTCCCCTAGGTCTCTAGTTTTTAGAAATGCACAGGTTTGGTAGGTTTCCCTAGGTGCCGGCTGAGCTAGAGGCCAAAATCTACAGGTAGGCACTTTGCAAAAAACACATCTGTTTTCTTTCAAAAATTTGGATGTGTCCACGTTGCGCTTTGGGGCATTTCCTGTCGCGGGCGCTAGGCCTACCCACACAAGTGAGGTATCATTTTTATCGGGAGACTTGGGGGAACGCTGGGTGGAAGGAAATTTGTGGCTCCTCTCAGATTCCAGAACTTTCTGCCACAGAAATGTGAGGAACATGTGCTTTTTTAGCCAAATTTTGAGGTTTGCAAAGGATTCTGGGTAACAGAACCTGGTCCGAGCCCCACAAGTCACCCCATATTGGATTCCCCTAGGTCTCTAGTTTTCAGAAATGCACAGGTTTGGTAGGTTTCCCTAGGTGCCAGCTGAGCTAGAGGCCAAAATCTATAGGTAGGCACTTTGCAAAAAACACCTCTGTTTTCTTTCAAAAATTTGGATGTGTCCACGTTGCGCTTTGGGGCATTTCCTGTCGCGGGCGCTAGGCCTACCCACACAAGTGAGGTATCATTTTTATCGGGAGAGTTTGGGGAATGCTGGGTGGAAGCAAATTTGTGGCTCCTCTCAGATTCCAGAACTTTCTGCCACAGAAATGTGAGGAACATGTGCTTTTTTAGCCAAATTTTGAGGTTTGCAAAGGATTCTGGGTAACAGAACCTGGTCCGAGCCCCACAAGTCACCCCATCTTGGATTCCCCTAGGTCTCTAGTTTTTAGAAATGCACAGGTTTGGTAGGTTTCCCTAGGTGGCGGCTGAGCTAGAGGCCAAAATCTACAGGTAGGCACTTTGCAAAAAACACATCTGTTTTCTTTCAAAAATTTGGATGTGTCCACGTTGCGCTTTGGGGCATTTCCTGTCGCGGGCGCTAGGCCTACCCACACAAGTGAGGTATCATTTTTATCGGGAGACTTGGGGGAGCGCTGGGTGGAAGGAAATTTGTGGCTCCTCTCAGATTCCAGAACTTTCTGCCACAGAAATGTGAGGAACATGTGCTTTTTTAGCCAAATTTTGAGGTTTGCAAAGGATTCTGGGTAACAGAACCTGGTCCGAGCCCCACAAGTCACCCCATATTGGATTCCCCTAGGTCTCTAGTTTTCAGAAATGCACAGTTTTGGTAGGTTTCCCTAGGTGCCGGCTGAGCTAGAGGCCAAAATCTACAGGTAGGCACTTCGCAAAAAACACCTTTATTTTCTTTAAAAAAATTTGATGTGTCCAAGTTGCGCTTTGGGGCGTTTCCTGTCGCGGGCGCTAGGCCTACCCACACAAGTGAGGTATCATTTTTATCGGGAGACTTGGGGGAACGCTGGGTGGAAGGAAATTTGTTGCTCCTCTCAGATTCCAGAACTTTCTGCCACAGAAATGTGAGGAACATGTGTTTTTTAGCCAAATTTTGAGGTTTACAAAGGATTCTGGGTAACAGAACCTGGACCGAACCCCACAAGTCACCCCATCTTTGATTCCCCTAGGTCTCTAGTTTTCAGAAATGCACAAGTTTGGTAGGTTTCCCTAGGTTCCGGCTGAGCTAGAGGCCAAAATCTACAGGTAGGCACTTCGCAAAAAACACCTCTGTTTTCTTTAAAAAAATTGGATGTGTCCACGTTGCGCTTTGGGGCGTTTCCTGTCGCGGGCGCCAGGCCTACCCACACAAGTGAAGTATCATTTTTATCGGGAGACTTGGGGAACGCTGGGTGGAAGGAAATTTGTGGCTCCTCTCAGATTCCAGAACTTTCTGCCACAGAAATGTGAGGAACATGTGCTTTTTTAGCCAAATTTTGAGATTTGCAAAGGATTCTGGGTAACAGAACCTGGTCCGAGGCCCCACAACTCACCCCATCTTGGATTCCCCTAGGTCTCTAGTTTTTAGAAATGCACAGGTTTGGTAGGTTTCCCTAGGTGCCGACTGCGCTAGAGGCCAAAATCTACAGGTAGGCACTTCGCAAAAAAACCCTCTGTTTTCTTTAAAAAATTTGGATGTGTCCACGTTGCGCTTTGGGGCGTTTCCTGTCGCGGGCGCTAGGCCTACCCACACAAGTGAGGTATCATTTTTATCAGGAGACTTCGGGGAACGCTGGGTGGAAGGAAATTTGTGGCTCCTCTCAGATTCCAGAACTTTCTGCCACAGAAATATGAGGAACATGTGTTTTTTTAGCCAAATTTTGAGGTTTGCAAAGGATTCTGGGTAACAAAATGTGGTCCGAGCCCCACAAGTCAACCCATCTTGGATTTCCCTAGGTCTCTAGTTTTCAGACATGCACAAGTTTGGTAGGTTTCCCTAGGTGCCGGCTGAGCTAGAAGCCAAAATCTATAGGTCGGCATTTCGCAAAAAACACCTCTGTTTTCTTTCAAAAATTTGGATGTGTCCACGTTGCGCTTTGAGGCGTTTCCTATCGTGGGCGCTAGGCCTACCCACACAAGTGAGGTATCATTTTTATCGGGAGACTTGGGGGAACGCTGGGTGGAAGGAAATTTGTGGCTCCTCTCAGATTCCAGAACTTTCTGCCACAGAAATGTGAGGAACATGTGTTTTTTTAGCCAACTTTTGAGGTTTGCAAAGGATTCTGGGTAACAGAACCTGGTCCGAGCCCCACAAGTCCCCCCATCTTGGATTCCCCTAGGTCTCTAGTTTTCAGAAATGCACAGGTTTGGTAGGTTTCCCTAGGTGCCGGCTGAGCTAGAGGCCAAAATCTATAGGTAGGCACTTTGCAAAAAACACCTCTGTTTTCTTTCAAAAATTTGGATGTGTCCACGTTGCGCTTTGGGGCATTTCCTGTCGCGGGCGCTAGGCCTACCCACACAAGTGAGGTATCATTTTTATCGGGAGACTTGGGGGAATGCTGGGTGGAAGCAAATTTGTGGCTCCTCTCAGATTCCAGAACTTTCTGCCACAGAAATGTGAGGAACATGTGCTTTTTTAGCCAAATTTTGAGGTTTGCAAAGGATTCTGGGTAACAGAACCTGGTCCGAGGCCCCACAACTCACCCCATCTTGGATTCCCCTAGGTCTCTAGTTTTTAGAAATGCACAGGTTTGGTAGGTTTCCCTAGGTGCCGGCTGAGCTAGAGGCCAAAATCTACAGGTAGGCACTTCGCAAAAAACCCCTCTGTTTTCTTTAAAAAATTTGGATGTGTCCACGTTGCGCTTTGGGGCGTTTCCTGTCGCGGGCGCTAGACCTACCCACACAAGTGAGGTATCATTTTTATCAGGAGACTTCGGGGAACGCTGGGTGGAAGGAAATTTGTGGCTCCTCTCAGATTCCAAAACTTTCTGCCACAGAAATATGAGGAACATGTGTTTTTTTAGCGAAATTTTGAGGTTTGCAAAGGATTCTGGGTAACAGAACGTGGTCCGAGCCCCACAAGTCAACCCATCTTGGATTTCCCTAGGTCTCTAGTTTTCAGAAATGCACAAGTTTGGTAGATTTCCCTAGGTGCCGGCTGAGCTAGAGGCCAAAATCTATAGGTCGGCATTTCGCAAAAAACACCTCTGTTTTCTTTCAAAAATTTGGATGTGTCCACGTTGCGCTTTGGGGCGTTTCCTATCGTGGGCGCTAGGCCTACCCACACAAGTGAGGTATCATTTTTATCGGGAGACTTGGGGGAACGCTGGGTGGAAGGAAATTTGTGGCTCCTCTCAGATTCCAGAACTTTCTGCCACAGAAATGTGAGGAACATGTGTTTTTTTAGCCAAATTTTGAGGTTTGCAAAGGATTCTGGGTAACAAAACCTGGTCCGTGCCCCACAAGTCACCCCATCTTGGATTCCCCTAGGTCTCTAGTTTTCAGAAATGCACAGGTTTGGTAGGTTTCCCTAGGTGCCAGCTGAGCTAGAGGCCAAAATCTGAAGGTAGGCACTTTGCAAAAAACACCTCTGTTTTCTTTCAAAACTTTGGATGTGTCCACGTTGCGCTTTGGGGCATTTCCTGTCGCGGGCGCTAGGCCTACCCACACAAGTGAGGTATCATTTTTATCGGGAGACGTGGGGGAACGCTGGGTGGAAGTAAATTTGTGGCTCCTCTCAGATTCCAGAACTTTCTGCCACAGAAATGTGAGGAACATGTGCTTTTTTAGCCAAATTTTGAGGTTTGCAAAGGATGCTGAGTAACAGAACCTGGTCCGAGCCCCACAAGTCACCCCATATTGGATTCCCCTAGGTCTCTAGTTTTCAGAAATGCACAGTTTGGGTAGGTTTCCCTAGGTGCCGGCTGAGCTAGAGGCCAAAATCTACAGGTAGGCACTTCGCAAAAAACACCTCTGTTTTCTTTAAAAAAATTTGATGTGTCCAAGTTGCGCTTTGGGGCGTTTCCTGTCGCGGGCGCTAGGCCTACCCACACAAGTGAGGTATCATTTTTATCGGGAGACTTGGGGGAACGCTGGGTGGAAGGAAATTTGTTGCTCCTCTCAGATTCCAGAACTTTCTGCCACAGAAATGTGAGGAACATGTGTTTTTTAGCCAAATTTTGAGGTTTGCAAAGGATTCTGGGTAACAGAACCTGGTCCGAACCCCACAAGTCACCCCATCTTGGATTCCCCTAGGTCTCTAGTTTTCAGAAATGCACAAGTTTGGTAGGTTTCCCTAGGTTCCGGCTGAGCTAGAGGCCAAAATCTACAGGTAGGCACTTCGCAAAAAACACCTCT
This sequence comes from Pleurodeles waltl, assembly GCF_031143425.1. NCBI lineage: Eukaryota > Metazoa > Chordata > Amphibia > Caudata > Salamandridae > Pleurodeles > Pleurodeles waltl. The sequence goes on along the minus strand of NC_090439.1, from coordinate 918,057,219 downwards.
GTTTTCTTTAAAAAAATTGGATGTATCCACGTTGCGCTTTGGGGCGTTTCCTGTCGCGGGCGCCAGGCCTACCCACACAAGTGAAGTATCATTTTTATCGGGAGACTTGGGGAACGCTGGATGGAAGGAAATTTGTGGCTCCTCTCAGATTCCAGAACTTTCTGCCACAGAAATGTGAGGAATATGTGCTTTTTTAGCCAAATTTTGAGGTTTGCAAAGGATTCTGGTTAACAGAACCTGGTCCGAGGCCCCACAACTCACCCCATCTTGGATTCCCCTAGGTCTCTACTTTTTAGAAATGCACAGATTTGGTAGGTTTCCCTAGGTGCCGGCTGAGCTAGAGGCCAAAATCTACAGGTAGGCACTTCGCAAAAAACCCCTCTGTTTTCTTTAAAAAATTTGGATGTGTCCACGTTGCGCTTTGGGGCGTTTCCTGTCGCGGGCGCTAGGCCTACCCACACAAGTGAGGTATCATTTTTATCAGGAGACTTCGGGGAACGCTGGGTGGAAGGAAATTTGTGGCTCCTCTCAGATTCCAGAACTTTCTGCCACAGAAATGTGAGGAACATGTGTTTTTTTAGCCAAATTTTGAGGTTTGCAAAGGATTCTGGGTAACAGAACCTGGTCCGAGCCCCACAAGTCACCCCATCTTGGATTCCCCTAGGTCTCTAGTTTTTAGAAATGCACAGGTTTGGTAGGTTTCCCTAGGTGCCGGCTGAGCTAGAGGCCAAAATCTACAGGTAGGCACTTCGCAAAAAACCCCTCTGTTTTCTTTAAAAAATTTGGATGTGTCCACGTTGCGCTTTGGGGCGTTTCCTGTCGCGGGCGCTAGGCCTACCCACACAAGTGAGGTATCATTTTTATCAGGAGACTTGGGGGAACGCTGGGTGGAAGGAAATTTGTGGCTCCTCTCAGATTCCAGAACTTTCTGCCACAGAAATGTGAGGAACATGTGTTTTTTTAGCCAAATTTTGAGGTTTGCAAAGGATTCTGGGTAACAGAACCTGGTCCGAGCCCCACAAGTCACCCCATCTTGGATTCCCCTAGGTCTCTAGTTTTCAGAAATGCACAGGTTTGGTAGGTTTCCCTAGGTGCCAGCTGAGCTAGAGGCCAAAATCTATAGGTAGGCACTTTGCAAAAAACACCTCTGTTTTCTTTCAAAAATGTGGATGTGTCCACGTTGCGCTTTGGGGCATTTCCTGTCGCGGGCGCTAGGCCTACCCACACAAGTGAGGTATAATTTTTATCGGGAGAGTTTGGGGAATGCTGGGTGGAAGCAAATTTGTGGCTCCTCTCAGATTCCAGAACTTTCTGCCACAGAAATGTGAGGAACATGTGCTTTTTTAGCCAAATTTTGAGGTTTGCAAAGGATTCTGGGTAACAGAACCTGGTCCGAGCCCCACAAGTCACCCCATCTTGGATTCCCCTAGGTCTCTAGTTTTTAGAAATGCACAGGTTTGGTAGGTTTCCCTAGGTGCCGGCTGAGCTAGAGGCCAAAATCTACAGGTAGGCACTTTGCAAAAAACACATCTGTTTTCTTTCAAAAATTTGGATGTGTCCACGTTGCGCTTTGGGGCATTTCCTGTCGCGGGCGCTAGGCCTACCCACACAAGTGAGGTATCATTTTTATCGGGAGACTTGGGGGAACGCTGGGTGGAAGGAAATTTGTGGCTCCTCTCAGATTCCAGAACTTTCTGCCACAGAAATGTGAGGAACATGTGCTTTTTTAGCCAAATTTTGAGGTTTGCAAAGGATTCTGGGTAACAGAACCTGGTCCGAGCCCCACAAGTCACCCCATATTGGATTCCCCTAGGTCTCTAGTTTTCAGAAATGCACAGTTTTGGTAGGTTTCCCTAGGTGCCGGCTGAGCTAGAGGCCAAAATCTACAGGTAGGCACTTCGCAAAAAACACCTTTGTTTTCTTTAAAAAAAAATTGATGTGTCCAAGTTGCGCTTTGGGGCGTTTCCTGTCGCGGGCGCTAGGCCTACCCACACAAGTGAGGTATCATTTTTATCGGGAGACTTGGGGGAACGCTGGGTGGAAGGAAATTTGTTGCTCCTCTCAGATTCCAGAACTTTCTGCCACAGAAATGTGAGGAACATGTGTTTTTTAGCCAAATTTTGAGGTTTGCAAAGGATTCTGGGTAACAGAACCTGGTCCGAACCCCACAAGTCACCCCATCTTGGATTCCCCTAGGTCTCTAGTTTTCAGAAATGCACAAGTTTGGTAGGTTTCCCTAGGTTCCGGCTGAGCTAGAGGCCAAAATCTACAAGTAGGCACTTCGCAAAAAACACCTCTGTTTTCTTTAAAAAAATTGGATGTGTCCACGTTGCGCTTTGGGGCGTTTCCTGTCGCGGGCGCCAGGCCTACCCACACAAGTGAAGTATCATTTTTATCGGGAGACTTGGGGAACGCTGGGTGGAAGGAAATTTGTGGCTCCTCTCAGATTCCAGAACTTTCTGCCACAGAAATGTGAGGAACATGTGCTTTTTTAGCCAATTATTGAGGTTTGCAAAGGATTCTGGGTAACAGAACCTGGTCCGAGGCCCCACAACTCACCCCATCTTGGATTCCCCTAGGTCTCTAGTTTTTAGAAATGCACAGGTTTGGTAGGTTTCCCTAGGTGCCGGCTGCGCTAGAGGCCAAAATCTACAGGTAGGCACTTCGCAAAAAACCACTCTGTTTTCTTTAAAAAATTTGGATGTGTCCACGTTGCGCTTTGGGGCGTTTCCTGTCGCGGGCCCTAGGCCTACCCACACAAGTGAGGTATCATTTTTATCGGGAGACTTGGGGGAATGCTGGGTGGAAGCAAATTTGTGGCTCCTCTCAGATTCCAGAACTTTCTGCCACAGAAATGTGAGGAACATGTGCTTTTTTAGCCAAATTTTGAGGTTTGCAAAGGATTCTGGGTAACAGAACCTGGTCCGAGCCCCACAAGTCACCCCATATTGGATTCCCCTAGGTCTCTAGTTTTCAGAAATGCACAGTTTTGGTAGGTTTCCCTAGGTGCCGGCTGAGCTAGAGGCCAAAATCTACAGGTAGGCACTTCGCAAAAAACACCTTTGTTTTCTTTAAAAAAATTTGATGTGTCCAAGTTGCTCTTTGGGGCGTTTCCTGTCGCGGGCGCTAGGCCTACCCACACAAGTGAGGTATCATTTTTATCGGGAGACTTGGGGGAACGCTGGGTGGAAGGAAATTTGTTGCTCCTCTCAGATTCCAGAACTTTCTGCCACAGAAATGTGAGGAACATGTGTTTTTTAGCCAAATTTTGAGGTTTGCAAAGGATTCTGGGTAACAGAACCTGGTCCGAACCCCACAAGTCACCCCATCTTGGATTCCCCTAGGTCTCTAGTTTTCAGAAATGCACAAGTTTGGTAGGTTTCCCTAGGTTCCGGCTGAGCTAGAGGCCAAAATCTACAGGTAGGCACTTCGCAAAAAACACCTCTGTTTTCTTTAAAAAAATTGGATGTGTCCACGTTGCGCTTTGGGGCGTTTCCTGTCGCGGGCGCCAGGCCTACCCACACAAGTGAAGTATCATTTTTATCGGGAGACTTGGGGAACGCTGGATGGAAGGAAATTTGTGGCTCCTCTCAGATTCCAGAACTTTCTGCCACAGAAATGTGAGGAACATGTGCTTTTTTAGCCAAATTTTGAGGTTTGCAAAGGATTCTGGGTAACAGAACCTGGTCCGAGGCCCCACAACTCACCCCATCTTGGATTCCCCTAGGTCTCTAGTTTTTAGAAATGCACAGGTTTGGTAGGTTTCCCTAGGTGCCGGCTGCGCTAGAGGCCAAAATCTACAGGTAGGCACTTCGCAAAAAAACCCTCTGTTTTCTTTAAAAAATTTGGATGTGTCCACGTTGCGCTTTGGGGCGTTTCCTGTCGCGGGCGCTAGGCCTACCCACACAAGTGAGGTATCATTTTTATCAGGAGACTTCGGGGAACGCTGGGTGGAAGGAAATTTGTGGCTCCTCTCAGATTCCAGAACTTTCTGCCACAGAAATATGAGGAACATGTGTTTTTTTAGCCAAATTTTGAGGTTTGCAAAGGATTCTGGGTAACAAAATGTGGTCCGAGCCCCACAAGTCAACCCATCTTGGATTTCCCTAGGTCTCTAGTTTTCAGAAATGCACAAGTTTGGTAGGTTTCCCTAGGTGCCGGCTGAGCTAGAAGCCAAAATCTATAGGTCGGCATTTCGCAAAAAACACCTCTGTTTTCTTTCAAAAATGTGGATGTGTCCACGTTGCGCTTTGGGGCGTTTCCTATCGTGGGCGCTAGGCCTACCCACACAAGTGAGGTATCATTTTTATCGGGAGACTTGGGGGAACGCTGGGTGGAAGGAAATTTGTGGCTCCTCTCAGATTCCAGAACTTTCTGCCACAGAAATGTGAGGAACATGTGTTTTTTTAGCCAAATTTTGAGGTTTGCAAAGGATTCTGGGTAACAGAACCTGGTCCGAGCCCCACAAGTCCCCCCATCTTGGATTCCCCTAGGTCTCTAGTTTTCAGAAATGCACAGGTTTGGTAGGTTTCCCTAGGTGCCAGCTGAGCTAGAGGCCAAAATCTATAGGTAGGCACTTTGCAAAAAACACCTCTGTTTTCTTTCAAAAATTTGGATGTGTCCACGTTGCGCTTTGGGGCATTTCCTGTCGCGGGCGCTAGGCCTACCCACACAAGTGAGGTATCAATTTTATCGGGAGACTTGGGGGAATGCTGGGTGGAAGCAAATTTGTGGCTCCTCTCAGATTCCAGAACTTTCTGCCACAGAAATGTGAGGAACATGTGCTTTTTTAGCCAAATTTTGAGGTTTGCAAAGGATTCTGGGTAACAGAACCTGGTCCGAGGCCCCACAACTCACCCCATCTTGGATTTCCCTAGGTCTCTAGTTTTCAGAAATGCACAAGTTTGGTAGGTTTCCCTAGGTGCCGGCTGAGCTAGAGGCCAAAATCTATAGGTCGGCATTTCGCAAAAAACACCTCTGTTTTCTTTCAAAAATTTGGATGTGTCCACGTTGCGCTTTGGGGCGTTTCCTATCGTGGGCGCTAGGCCTACCCACACAAGTGAGGTATCATTTTTATCGGGAGACTTGGGGGAACGCTGGGTGGAAGGAAATTTGTGGCTCCTCTCAGATTCCAGAACTTTCTGCCACAGAAATGTGAGGAACATGTGTTTTTTTAGCCAAATTTTGAGGTTTGCAAAGGATTCTGGGTAACAGAACCTGGTCCGAGCCCCACAAGTCACCCCATCTTGGATTCCCCTAGGTCTCTAGTTTTCAGAAATGCACAGGTTTGGTAGGTTTCCCTAGGTGCCAGCTGAGCTACAGGCCAAAATCTATAGGTAGGCACTTTGCAAAAAACACCTCTGTTTTCTTTCAAAAATTTGGATGTGTCCACGTTGCGCTTTGGGGCATTTCCTGTCGCGGGCGCTAGGCCTACCCACACAAGTGAGGTATCATTTTTATCGGGAGACTTTGGGGAATGCTGGGTGGAAGCAAATTTGTGGCTCCTCTCAGATTCCAGAACTTTCTGCCACAGAAATGTGAGGAACATGTGCTTTTTTAGCCAAATTTTGAGGTTTGCAAAGGATTCTGGGTAACAGAACCTGGTCCGAGCCCCACAAGTCACCCCATCTTGGATTCCCCTAGGTCTCTAGTTTTTAGAAATGCACAGGTTTGGTAGGTTTCCCTAGGTGCCGGCTGAGCTAGAGGCCAAAATCTACAGATAGGCACTTTGCAAAAAACACATCTGTTTTCTTTCAAAAATTTGGATGTGTCCACGTTGCGCTTTGGGGCATTTCCTGTCGCGGGCGCTAGGCCTACCCACACAAGTGAGGTATCATTTTTATCGGGAGACTTGGGGGAACGCTGGGTGGAAGTAAATTTGTGGCTCCTCTCAGATTCCAGAACTTTATGCCCCAGAAATGTGAGGAACATGTGCTTTTTTAGCCAAATTTTGAGGTTTGCAAAGGATTCTGAGTAACAGAACCTGGTCCGAGCCCCACAAGTCACCCCATATTGGATTCCCCTAGGGCTCTAGTTTTCAGAAATGCACAGTTTTGGTAGGTTTCCCTAGGTGCCGGCTGAGCTAGAGGCCAAAATCTACAGGTAGGCACTTCGCAAAAAACACCTCTGTTTTCTTTAAAAAAATTTGATGTGTCCAAGTTGCGCTTTGGGGCGTTTCCTGTCGCGGGCGCTAGGCCTACCCACACAAGTGAGGTATCATTTTTATCGGGAGACTTGGGGGAACGCTGGGTGGAAGGAAATTTGTTGCTCCTCTCAGATTCCAGAACTTTCTGCCACAGAAATGTGAGGAACATGTGTTTTTTAGCCAAATTTTGAGGTTTGCTAAGGATTCTGGGTAACAGAACCTGGTCCGAACCCCACAAGTCACCCCATCTTGGATTCCCCTAGGTCTCTAGTTTTTAGAAATGCACAAGTTTGGTAGGTTTCCCTAGGTTCCGGCTGAGCTAGAGGCCAAAATCTACAGGTAGGCACTTCGCAAAAAACACCTCTGTTTTCTTTAAAAAAATTGGATGTGTCCACGTTGCGCTTTGGGGCGTTTCCTGTCGCGGGCGCCAGGCCTACCCACACAAGTGAAGTATCATTTTTATCGGGAGACTTGGGGAACGCTGGGTGGAAGGAAATTTGTGGCTCCTCTCAGATTCCAGAACTTTCTGCCACAGAAATGTGAGGAATATGTGCTTTTTTAGCCAAATTTTGAGGTTTGCAAAGGATTCTGGGTAACAGAACCTGGTCCGAGGCCCCACAACTCACCCCATCTTGGATTCCCCTAGGTCTCTAGTTTTTAGAAATGCACAGGTTTGGTAGGTTTCCCTAGGTGCCGGCTGAGCTAGAGGCCAAAATCTACAGGTAGGCACTTCGCAAAAAACCCCTCTGTTTTCTTTAAAAAATTTGGATGTGTCCACGTTGCGCTTTGGGGCGTTTCCTGTCGCGGGCGCTAGGCCTACCCACACAAGTGAGGTATCATTTTTATCAGGAGACTTCGGGGAACGCTGGGTGGAAGGAAATTTGTGGCTCCTCTCAGATTCCAGAACTTTCTGCCACAGAAATATGAGGAACATGTGTTTTTTTAGCCAAATTTTGAGGTTTGCAAAGGATTCTGGGTAACAGAACGTGGTCCGAGCCCCACAAGTCAACCCATCTTGGATTTCCCTAGGTCTCTAGTTTTCAGAAATGCACAAGTTTGGTAGGTTTCCCTAGGTGCCGGCTGAGCTAGAGGCCAAAATCTATAGGTCGGCATTTCGCAAAAAACACCTCTGTTTTCTTTCAAAATTTTGGATGTGTCCACGTTGCGCTTTGGGGCGTTTCCTATCGTGGGCGCTAGGCCTACCCACACAAGTGAGGTATCATTTTTATCGGGAGACTTGGGGGAACGCTGGGTGGAAGGAAATTTGTGGCTCCTCTCAGATTCCAGAACTTTCTGCCACAGAAATGTGAGGAACATGTGTTTTTTTAGCCAAATTTTGAGGTTTGCAAAGGATTCTGGGTAACAGAACCTGGTCCGAGCCCCACAAGTCACCCCATCTTGGATTCCCCTAGGTCTCTAGTTTTCAGAAATGCACAGGTTTGGTAGGTTTCCCTAGGTGCCGGCTGAGCTAGAGGCCAAAATCTATAGGTAGGCACTTTGCAAAAAACACCTCTGTTTTCTTTAAAAAATGTGGATGTGTCCACGTTGCGCTTTGGGGCATTTCCTGTCGCAGGCGCTAGGCCTACCCACACAAGTGAGGTATCATTTTTATCGGGAGACTAGGGGGAATGCTGGGTGGAAGCAAATTTGTGGCTCCTCTCAGATTCCAGAACTTTCTGCCACAGAAATGTGAGGAACATGTGCTTTTTTAGCCAAATTTTGAGGTTTGCAAAGGATTCTGGGTAACAGAACCTGGTCCGAGCCCCACAAGTCACCCCATCTTGCATTCCCCTAGGTCTCAAGTTTTTAGAAATGCACAGGTTTGGTAGGTTTGCCTAGGTGCCGGCTGAGCTAGAGGCCAAAATCTACAGGTAGGCACTTTGCAAAAAACACCTCTGTTTTCTTTCAAAAATTTTGATGTGTCCAAGTTGCGCTTTGGGGCGTTTCCTGTCGCGGGCGCTAGGCCTACCCACACAAGTGAGGTATCATTTTTATCGGGAGACTTGGGGGAAAGCTGGGTAGAAGGAAATTTGTGGCTCCTCTCAGATTCCAGAACTTTCTGCCACAGAAATGTGAGGAACATGTGCTTTTTTAGCCAAATTTTGAGGTTTGCAAAGGATTCTGGGTAACAGAACCTGGTCCGAGCCCCACAAGTCACCCCATCTTGGATTCCCCTAGGTCTCTAGTTTTTAGAAATGCACAGGTTTGGTAGGTTTCCCTAGGTGCCGGCTGAGCTAGAGGCCAAAATCTACAGGTTGGCACTTCGCAAAAAACACCTCGTTTTTTTTCAAAAAATTGGATGTGTCCACGTTGCGCTTTGGGGCGTTTCCTGTCGCGGGCGCTAGGCCTACCCACACAAGTGAGGTATCATTTTTATCGGGAGACTTGGGGGAACACTGGGTGGAAGGAAATTTATGGCTCCTCTCAGATTCCAGAACTTTCTGCCACAGAAATGTGAGGAACATGTGTTTTTTTAGCCAAATTTTGAGGTTTGCAAAGGATTCTGGGTAACAGAACCTGGTCCGAGTCCCACAAGTCACCCCATCTTGGATTCCCCTAGGTCTCTAGTTTTCAGAAATGCACAAGTTTGGTTGGTTTCCCTAGGTGCCGGCTGAGCTAGAGGCCAATATCTACAGGTGGGCACTTCGCAAAAAACACCTCTGTTTTCTTTAAAAAAATTGGATGTGTCCACATTGCGCTTTGGGGCGTTTCCTGTCGCGGGCGCTAGGCCTACCCACACAAGTGAGGTATCATTTTTATCGGGAGACTTGGGGGAACGCTGGGTGGAAGGAAATTTGTGGCTCCTCTCAGATTCAAGAACTTTCTGCCACAGAAATGTGAGGAACATGTTTTTTTTTAGGCAAATTTTGAGGTTTGCAAAGGATTCTGGGAAACAGAACCTGGTCCGAGCCCCACAAGTCACCCCATCTTGGATTCCCCTAGGTCTCTAGTTTTCAGAAATGCACAGGTTTGGTAGGTTTCCCTAGGTGCCGGCTGAGCTAGAGGCCAAAATCTATAGGTCGGCACTTCGCAAAAAACACCTCTGTTTTCTTTCAAAAATTTGGATGTGTCCACGTTGCGCTTTGGGGCGTTTCCTGTCGTGGGCGCTAGGCCTACCCACACAAGTGAGGTATCATTTTTATCGGGAGACTTGAGGGAACGCTGGGTGGAAGGAAATTTGTGGCTCCGCTCAGATTCCAGAACTTTCTGCCACAGAAATGTGAGGAACATGTGTTTTTTTAGCCAAATTTTGAGGTTTGCAAAGGATTCTGGGTAACAGAACCTGGTCCGAGCCCCACAAGTCACCCCATCTTGGATTCCCCTAGGTCTCTAGTTTTCAGAAATGCACAGGTTTGGTAGGTTTCCCTAGGTGCTGGCTGAGCTAGAGGCCAAAATCTATAGGTAGGCACTTTGCAAAAAACACCTGTTTTCTTTCAAAAATTTGGATGTGTCCACGTTGCGCTTTGGGGCATTTCCTGTCACGGGCGCTAGGCCTACCCACACAAGTGAGGTATCATTTTTATCGGGAGACTTGGGGGAATGCTGGGTGGAAGCAAATTTGTGGCTCCTCTCAGATTCAAGAACTTTCTGCCACAGGAATGTGAGGAACATGTGCGTTTTTAGCCAAATTTTGAGGTTTGCAAAGGATTCTGGGTAACAGAACCTGGTCCGAGCCCCACAAGTCACCCCATCTTGGATTCCCCTAGGTCTCTAGTTTTTAGAAATGCACAGGTTTGGTAGGTTTCCCTAGGTGCCGGCTGAGCTAGAGGCCAAAATCTACAGGTAGGCACTTCGCAAAAAACACCTCGTTTTTTTTTCAAAAATTTTGATGTGTCCAAGTTGCGCTTTGGGGCGTTTCCTGTCGCGGGCGCTAGGCCTACCCACACAAGTGAGGTATCATTTTTATCGGGAGACTTGGGGGAACGCTGGTTGGAAGGAAATTTGTTTCTCCTCTCAGATTCCAGAACTTTCTGCCACAGAAATGTGAGGAACATGTGTTTTTTTAGCCAAATTTTGAGGTTTGCAAAGGATTCTGGGTAACAGAACCTGGTCCGAGCCCCACAAGTCACCCCATCTTGGATTCCCCTAGGTCTCTAGTTTTCAGAAATGCACAAGTTTGGTAGGTTTCCCTAGGTGCCGGCTGAGCTAGAGGCCAAAATCTACAGGTAGGCACTTCGCAAAAAACGCCTCTGTTTTCTTTAAAAAAATTGTATGTGTCCACGTTGCGCTTTGGGGCGTTTCCTGTCGCGGGCGCTAGGCCTACCCACACAAGTGAGGTATCATTTTTATCGGGAGACTTGGGGGAACGCTGGGTGGAAGGAAATTTGTGTCTCCTCTCAGATTCAAGAACTTTCTGCCACAGAAATGTGAGGAACATGTTTTTTTTTAGGCAAATTTTGAGGTTTGCAAAGGATTCTGGGAAACAGAACCTGGTCCGAGCCCCACAAGTCACCCCATCTTGGATTCCCCTAGGTCTCTAGTTTTCAGAAATGCACAGGTTTGGTAGGTTTCCCTAGGTGCCGGCTCATCTAGAGGCCAAAATCTACAGGGAGGCACTTCGCAAAAAACACATCTGTTTTCTTTCAAAAAATTGGATGTGTCCACGTTGCGCTTTGGGGCGTTTCCTGTTGCGGGAGCCAGGCCTACCCACACAAGTGAGGTATCATTTTTATCGGGAGACTTGGGGGAACGCTGGGTGGAAGGAAATTTGTGGCTCCTCTCAGATTCCAGAACTTTTTGCCACAGAAATGTGAGGAACATGTGCTTTTTTAGCCAAATTTTGAGGTTTGCAAAGGATTCTGGGTAACAGAACCTGGTCCGAGCCCCACAACTCACCCCATCTTGGATTCCCCTAGGTCTCTAGTTTTTAGAAATGCACAGGTTTGGTAGGTTTCCCTAGGTGCCGGCTGAGCTAGAGGCCAAAATCTACAGGTAGGCACTTCGCAAAAAACCCCTCTGTTTTCTTTCAAAAATTTGGATGTGTCCACGTTGCGCTTTGGGGCGTTTCCTGTCGCGGGCGCTAGGCCTACCCACACAAGTGAGGTATCATTTTTATCGGGAGACTTGGGGGAACGCTGGGTGGAAGGAAATTTGTGGCTCCGCTCAGATTCCAGAACTTTCTGCCACAGAAATGTGAGGAACATGTGTTTTTTTAGCCAAATTTTGAGGTTTGCAAAGGATTCTGGGTAACAGAACCTGGTCCGAGCCCCACAAGTCACCCCATCTTGGATTCCCCTAGGTCTCTAGTTTTTAGAAATGCACAGGTTTGGTAGGTTTCCCTAGGTGCCGGCTGAGCTAGAGGCCAAAATCTACAGGTAGGCACTTCGCAAAAAACGCCTCTGTTTTTTAAAAAAAAATTGGATGTGTCCACGTTGCGCTTTGGGGAGTTTCCTGTCGCGGGCGCTAGGCCTACCCACACAAGTGAGGTATCATTTTTATCGGGAGACTTGGGGGAACACTGGGTGGAAGGAAATTTGTGGCTCCTCTCAGATTCCAGAACTTTTTGCCACAGAAATGTGAGGAACATGTGTTTTTTTAGCCAAATTTTGAGGTTTGCAAAGGATTCTGGGTAACAGAACCTGGTCCGAGCCCCACAAGTCACCCCATCTTGGATTCCCCTAGGTCTCTAGTTTTCAGAAATGCACAAGTTTGGTAGGTTTCCCTAGGTGCCGGCTGAGCTAGAGGCCAATATCTACAGGTAGGCACTTCGCAAAAAACACCTCTGTTTTCTTTAAAAAAATTGGATGTGTCCACGTTGCGCTTTGGGGCGTTTCCTGTCGCGGGCGCTAGGCCTACCCACACAAGTGAGGTATCATTTTTATCGGGAGACTTGGGGGAACGCTGGGTGGAAGGAAATTTGTGGCTCCTCTCAGATTCAAGAACTTTCTGCCACAGAAATGTGAGGAACATGTTTTTTTTTAGGCAAATTTTGAGGTTTGCAAAGGATTCTGGGAAACAGAACCTGGTCCGAGCCCCACAAGTCACCCCATCTTGGATTCCCCTAGGTCTCTAGTTTTCAGAAATGCACAGGTTTGGTAGGTTTCCCTAGGTGCCGGCTGATCTAGAGGCCAAAATCTACAGGTAGGCACTCCGCAAAAAACACATCTGTTTTCTTTCAAAAAATTGGATGTGTCCACGTTACGCTTTGGGGCGTTTCCTGTCGCGGGAGCCAGGCCTACCCACACAAGTGAAGTACCATTTTTATCGGGAGACTTGGGGGAACGCTGGGTGGAAGGAAATTTGTGGCTCCTCTCAGATTCCAGAACTTTTTGCCACAGAAATGTGAGGAACATGTGCTTTTTTAGGCAAATTTTGAGGTTTGCAAAGGATTCTGGGTAACAGAACCTGGTCCGAGCCCCACAAGTCACCCCATCTTGGATTCCCCTAGGTCTCTAGTTTTTAGAAATGCACAGGTTTGGTAGGTTTCCCTAGGTGCCGGCTGAGCTAGAGGCCAAAATCTACAGGTAGGCACTTCGCAAAAAAACCCTCTGTTTTCTTTCAAAAATTTGGATGTGTCCACGTTGCGCTTTGGGGCGTTTCCTGTCGCGGGCGCTAGGCCTACCCACACAAGTGAGGTATCATTTTTATCGGGAGACTTGGGGGAACGCTGGGTGGAAGGAAATTTGTGGCTCCTCTCAGATTCAAGAACTTTCTGCCACAGAAATATGAGGAACATGTGTTTATTTAGCCAAATTTTGAGGTTTGCAAAGGATTCTGGGTAACAGAACGTGGTCCGAGCCCCACAAGTCAACCCATCTTGGATTCCCCTAGGTCTCTAGTTTTCAGAAATGCACAGGTTTGGTAGGTTTCCCTAGGTGCCGGCTGAGCTAGAGGCCAAAATCTATAGGTCGGCACTTCGCAAAAAACACCTCTGTTTTCTTTAAAAAATTTGGATGTGTCCACGTTGCGCTTTGGGGCGTTTCCTGTCGTGGGCGCTAGGCCTACCCACACAAGTGAGGTATCATTTTTATCGGGAGACTTGGGGGAACGCTGGGTTAAAGGAAATTTGTGGCTCCGCTCAGATTCCAGAACTCTCTGCCACAGAAATGTGAGGAACATGTGTTTTTTTAGCCAAATTTTGAGGTTTGCAAAGGATTCTGGGTAAAAGAACCTGGTCCGAGCCCCACAAGTCACCCCATCTTGGATTCCCCTAGGTCTCTAGTTTTCAGAAATGCACAGGTTTGGTAGGTTTCCCTAGGTGCTGGCTGAGCTAGAGGCCAAAATCTACAGGTAGGCACTTTGCAAAAAACACCTGTTTTCTTTCAAAAATTTGGATGTGTCCACGTTGCGCTTTGGGGCATTTCCTGTCACGGGCGCTAGGCCTACCCACACAAGTGAGGTATCATTTTTATCGGGAGACTTGGGGGAATGCTGGGTGGAAGCAAATTTGTGGCTCCTCTCAGATTCCAGAACTTTCTGCCACAGAAATGTGAGGAACATGTGCTTTTTTAGCCAAATTTTGAGGTTTGCAAAGGATTCTGGGTAACAGAACCTGGTCCGAGTCCCACAAGTCACCCCATCTTGGATTCCCCTAGGTCTCTAGTTTTCAGAAATGCACAAGTTTGGTTGGTTTCCCTAGGTGCCGGCTGAGCTAGAGGCCAATATCTACAGGTAGGCACTTCCCAAAAAAACCCTCTGTTTTCTTTCAAAAATTTGGATGTGTCCACATTGCACTTTGGGGCGTTTCCTGTCGCGGGCGCTAGGCCTACCCACACAAGTGAGGTATCATTTTTATCGGGAGACTTGGGGGAACGCTGGGTGGAAGGAAATTTGTGGCTCCTCTCAGATTCAAGAACTTTCTGCCACAGAAATATGAGGAACTTGTGTTTTTTTAGCCAAATTTTGAGGTTTGCAAAGGATTCTGGGTAACAGAACGTGGTCCGAGCCCCACAAGTCAACCCATCTTGGATTCCCCTAGGTCTCTAGTTTTCAGAAATGCACAGGTTTGGTAGGTTTCCCTAGGTGCCGGCTGAGCTAGAGGCCAAAATCTATAGGTCGGCACTTCGCAAAAAACACCTCTGTTTTCTTTCAAAAATTTGGATGTGTCCACGTTGCACTTTGGGGCGTTTCCTGTCGCGGGCGCTAGGCCTACCCACACAAGTGAGGTATCATTTTTATCGGGAGACTTGGGGGAACGCTGGGTGGAAGGAAATTTGTGGCTCCTCTCAGATTCAAGAACTTTCTGCCACAGAAATATGAGGAACATGTGTTTTTTTAGCCAAATTTTGAGGTTTGCAAAGGATTCTGGGTAACAGAACGTGGTCCGAGCCCCACAAGTCAACCCATCTTGGATTCCCCTAGGTCTCTAGTTTTCAGAAATGCACAGGTTTGGTAGGTTTCCCTAGGTGCCGGCTGAGCTAGAGGACAAAATCTATAGGTCGGCACTTCGCAAAAAACACCTCTGTTTTCTTTAAAAAATTTGGATGTGTCCACGTTGCGCTTTGGGGCGTTTCCTGTCGTGGGTGCTAGGCCTACCCACACAAGTGAGGTATCATTTTTATCGGGAGACTTGGGGGAACGCTGGGTGGAAGGAAATTTGTGGCTCCGCTCAGATTCCAGAACTTTCTGCCACAGAAATGTGAGGAACATGTGTTTTTTTAGCCAAATTTTGAGGTTTGCAAAGGATTCTGGGTAACAGAACCTGGTCCGAGCCCCACATGTCACCCCATCTTGGATTCCCCTAGGTCTCTAGTTTTCAGAAATGCACAGGTTTGGTAGGTTTCCCTAGGTGCTGGCTGAGCTAGAGGCCAAAATCTATAGGTAGGCACTTTGCAAAAAACACCTGTTTTCTTTCCAAAATTTGGATGTGTCCACGTTGCGCTTTGGGGCATTTCCTGTCACGGGCGCTAGGCCTACCCACACAAGTGAGGTATCATTTTTATCGGGAGACTTGGGGGAATGCTGGGTGGAAGCAAATTTGTGGCTCCTCTCAGATTCCAGAACTTTCTGCCACAGAAATGTGAGGAACATGTGCTTTTTTAGCCAAATTTTGAGGTTTGCAAAGGATTCTGGGTAACAGAACCTGGTCCGAGCCCCACAAGTCACCCCATCTTGGATTCCCCTAGGTCTCTAGTTTTTAGAAATGCACAGGTTTGGTAGGTTTCCCTAGGTGCCGGCTGAGCTAGAGGCCAAAATCTACAGGTAGGCACTTCGCAAAAAACACCTCTGTTTTCTTTCAAAAATTTTGATGTGTCCAAGTTGCGCTTTGAGGCGTTTCCTGTCGCGGGCGCTAGGCCTACCCACACAAGTGAGGTATCATTTTTATCGGGAGACTTGGGGGAACGCTGGGTGGAAGGAAATTTGTTGCTCCTCTCAGATTCCAGAACTTTCTGCCACAGAAATGTGAGGAACATGTGTTTTATTAGCCAAATTTTGAGGTTTGCAAAGGATTCTGGGTAACAGAACCTGGTCCGAGCCCCACAAGTCACCCCATCTTGGATTCCCCTAGGTCTCTAGTTTTCAGAAATGCACAAGTTTGGTAGGTTTCCCTAGGTGCCGGCTGAGCTAGAGGCCAAAATCTACAGGTAGGCACTTCGCAAAAAACGCCTCTGTTTTCTTTAAAGAAATTGGATGTGTCCACGTTGCGCTTTGGGGCGTTTCCTGTCGCGGGCGCTAGGCCTACCCACACAAGTGAGGTATCATTTTTATCGGGAGACTTGGGGGAACACTGGGTGGAAGGAAATTTGTGGCTCCTCTCAGATTCCAGAACTTTCTGCCACAGAAATGTGAGGAACATGTGTTTCTTTAGCCAAATTTTGAGGTTTGCAAAGGATTCTGGGTAACAGAACCTGGTCCGAGCCCCACAAGTCACCCCATCTTGGATTCCCCTAGGTCTCTAGTTTTCAGAAATGCACAAGTTTGGTAGGTTTCCCTAGGTGCCGGCTGAGCTAGAGGCCAATATCTACAAGTAGGCACTTCGCAAAAAACACCTCTGTTTTCTTTAAAAAAATTGGATGTGTCCACGTTGCGCTTTGGGGCGTTTCCTGTCGCGGGCGCTAGGCCTACCCACACAAGTGAGGTATCATTTTTATCGGGAGACTTGGGGGAACGCTGGGTGGAAGGAAATTTGTGGCTCCTCTCAGATTCAAGAACTTTCTGCCACAAAAATGTGAGGAACATGTTTATTTCAGGCAAATTTTGAGGTTTGCAAAGGATTCTGGGAAACAGAACCTGGTCCGAGCCCCACAAGTCACCCCATCTTGGATTCCCCTAGGTCTCTAGTTTTCAGAAATGCACAGGTTTGGTAGGTTTCCCTAGGTGCCGGCTGATCTAGAGGCCAAAATCTACAGGTAGGCACTTCGGAAAAAACACATCTGTTTTCTTTCAAAAAATTGGATGTGTCCACGTTGCGCTTTGGGGCGTTTCCTGTCGCGGGAGCCAGGCCTACCCACACAAGTGAAGTATCATTTTTATCGGGAGACTTGGGGGAACGCTGGGTGGAAGGAAATTTGTGGCTCCTCTCAGATTCCAGAACTTTTTGCCACAGAAATGTGAGGAACATGTGCTTTTTTAGCCAAATTTTGAGGTTTGCAAAGGATTCTGGGTAACAGAACCTGGTCCGAGCCCCCAACTCACCCCATCTTGGATTCCCCTAGGTCTCTAGTTTTTAGAAATGCACAGGTTTGGTAGGTTTCCCTAGGTGCCGGCTGAGCTAGAGGCCAAAATCTACAGGTAGGCACTTCGCAAAAAACCCCTCTGTTTTCTTTCAAAAATTTGGATGTGTCCACGTTGCGCTTTGGGGCGTTTCTTGTCGCGGGCGCTAGGCCTACCCACACAAGTGAGGTATCATTTTTATCGGGAGACTTGGGGGAACGCTGGGTGGAAGGAAATTTGTGGCTCCTCTCAGATTCAAGAACTTTCTGCCACAGAAATATGAGGAACATGTGTTTTTTTAGCCAAATTTTGAGGTTTGCAAAGGATTCTGGGTAACAGAACGTGGTCCGAGCCCCACAAGTCAACCCATCTTGGATTCCCCTAGGTCTCTAGTTTTCAGAAATGCACAGGTTTGGTAGGTTTCCCTAGGTGCCGGCTGAGCTAGAGGCCAAAATCTATAGGTCGGCACTTCGCAAAAAACACCTCTGCTTTCTTTAAAAAATTTGGATGTGTCCACGTTGCGCTTTGGGGCGTTTCCTGTCGTGGGCGCTAGGCCTACCCACACAAGTGAGGTATCATTTTTATCGGGAGACTTGGGGGAACGCTGGGTGGAAGGAAATTTGTGGCTCCGCTCAGATTCCAGAACTTTATACCACAGAAATGTGAGGAACATGTGCTTTTTAGCCAAATTTTGAGGTTTGCAAAGGATTCTGGGTAACAGAACCTGGTCCGAGCACCACAAGTCACCCCATCTTGGATTCCCCTAGGTCTCTAGTTTTCAGAAATGCACAGGTTTGGTAGGTTTCCCTAGGTGCTGGCTGAGCTAGAGGCCAAAATCTATAGGTAGGCACTTTGCAAAAAACACCTGTTTTCTTTCCAAAATTTGGATGTGTCCACGTTGCGCTTTGGGGCATTTCCTGTCACGGGCGCTAGGCCTACCCACACAAGTGAGGTATCATTTTTATCGGGAGACTTGGGGGAATGCTGGGTGGAAGCAAATTTGTGGCTCCTCTCAGATTCCAGAACTTTCTGCCACAGAAATGTGAGGAACATGTGCTTTTTTAGCCAAATTTTGAGGTTTGCAAAGGATTCTGGGTAACAGAACCTGGTCCGAGCCCCACAAGTCACCCCATCTTGGATTCCCCTAGGTCTCTAGTTTTTAGAAATGCACAGGTTTGGTAGGTTTCCCTAGGTGCCGGCTGAGCTAGAGGCCAAAATCTACAGGTAGGCACTTCGCAAAAAACACCTCTGTTTTCTTTCAAAAATGTTGATGTGTCCAAGTTGCGCTTTGGGGCGTTTCCTGTCGTGGGCGCTAGGCCTACCCACACAAGTGAGGTATCATTTTTATCGGGAGACTTGGGGGATCGCTGGGTAGAAGGAAATTTGTGGCTCCTCTCAGATTCCAGAACTTTCTGCCACAGAAATGTGAGGAATATGTGATTTTTTAGCCAAATTTTGAGGTTTGCGAAGGATTCTTGGTAACAGAACCTGGTCCGAGCCCCACAAGTCACCCCATCTTGGATTCCCCTAGGTCTCTAGTTTTTAGAAATGCACAGGTTTGGTAGGTTTCCCTAGGTGCCGGCTGAGCTAGAGGCCAAAATCTACAGGTAGGCACTTCGCAAAAAAACACCTCTGTTTTCTTTAAAAAATTTGGATGTGTCCAAGTTGCGCTTTGGGGCGTTTCCTGTCGCAGGCGCTATGCCTACCCACACAAGTGAGGTATCATTTTTATCGGGAGACTTGGGGGAACGCTGGGTGGAAGGAAATTTGTGGCTCCTCTCAGATTCCAGAACTTTCTGCCACAGAAATGTGAGGAACATGTGTTTTTTTACCCAAATTTTGAGGTTTGCAAAGGATTCTTGGTAACAGAACCTGGTCCGAGCCCCACAAGTCACCCCATCTTGGATTCCCCTAGGTCTCTAGTTGTCAGAAATGCACAGGTTTGGTAGGTTTCCCTAGGTGCCGGCTGAGCTAGAGGCCAAAATCTACAGGTAGGCACTTTGCAAAAAACACCTCTGTTTTCTTTAAAAAATTTGGATGTGTCCACGTTGAGCTTTGGGGCATTTCCTGTCGCGGGCGCTAGGCCTACCCACACAAGTGAGGTATCATTTTTATCGGGAGACTTGGGGGAACGCTGGGTGGAAGGAAATTTGTGGCTCCTCTCAGATTCCAGAACTTTCTGCCACAGAAATGTGAGTTACATGTGCTTTTTTAGCCAAATTTTGAGGTTTGCAAAGGATTCTGGGTAACAGAACCTGGTCCGAGCCCCACAAGTCATCCCATCTTGGATTCCCCTAGGTCTCTAGTTTTTAGAAATGCACAGTTTTGGTAGGTTTCCCTAGGTGCCGGCTGAGCTAGAGGCCAAAATCTACAGGTAGGCACTTCGCAAAAAACACCTCTGTTTTCTTTAAAAAAATTGGATGTGTCCACGTTGCGCTTTGGGGCGTTTCCTGTCGCGGGCGCTAGGCCTACCCACACAAGTGAGGTATCATTTTTATCGGGAGACTTGGGGGAACGCTGGGTGGAAGGAAATTTGTGGCTACTCTCAGATTCCAGAACTTTCTGCCACAGAAATGTGAGGAACATGTTTTTTTTTAGCCAAATTTTGAGGTTTGCAAAGGATTCTGGGAAACAGAACCTGGTCCGAGCCCCACAAGTCACCCCATCTTGGATTCCCCTAGGTCTCTAGTTTTCAGAAATGCACAGGTTTGGTAGGTTTCCCTAGGTGCCGGCTGAGCTAGAGGCCAAAATCTACAGGTAGGCACTTTGCAAAAAACACATCTGTTTTCTTTAAAAAAATTGGATGTGTCCACGTTGCGCTTTGGGGCGTTTCCTGTCGCGGGCGCTAGGTCTACCCACACAAGTGAGGTATCATTTTTATCGGGAGACTTGGGGGAACATAGATTAGCAAAACAAGTGTTATTGCCCCTTGTCTTTCTCTACATTTTTTCCTTCCAAATATAGGAGAGTGTGTAAAATAGACATCTATTTGAGAAATGCCCTGTAATTCACATGCTAGTATGGTCACCCCGGAATTCAGAGATGTGCAAATAACCACTGCTCCTCAACACCTTATCTTGTGCCCTTTTTGGAAATACAAAGGTTTTCTTGATAGCAATTTTTTACTCTTTATATTTCAGCAAATGAATTGCTGTATACCCGGTATAGAATGAAAACGCACTGCAGGGTGCAGTTCATTTATTGGCTCTGGGTTCCTCGGGTTCTTGATGAATCTACAAGCCCTATATATCCCCGCAACCAGAGGAGTCCAGCAGACGTAACGGTATATTGCTTTCGATAATCTGACATTGCAGGGCAAAGTTACAGAGTAAAACGTAGAGAAAAAATGATGTTTTTTTCACCTCAATTTCAATATTTTTCTTTTTCAGTTGTTATTTTCTGTAGGAAACCCTTTTAGGATCTACACAAATGACCCCTTGATGAATTCAGAATTTTGTCTACTTTTCAGAAATGTTTAGGTTTCTGGGATCCAGCATTGGTTTCATGCCCATTTCTGTCACTGACTGGAAGGAGGCTGAAAGCACAAAAAATTGCAAAAATGGGGTATGTCCCAGTAAAATGCCAAAATTGTGTTGAAAAATTAGGTTTCCTGATTCAGGTCTGCCTGTTCCTGAAAGCTGGGAAGCTGCTGAGTTTAGCACCGCAAACCCTTTGTTGATGCCATTTTCAGGGGAAAAACCACAAGCCTTCTTCTGCAGCCACTTTTTCAATTTTTTTTAAAAAAAACGAAATTTTCACTGTATTTTGGCTAATTTCTTGGCCTCCTTCAGGGGAACCCACAAAGTCTGGGTACCTCTAGAATCCCTAGGATGTTGGAAAAAAAGGACGCAAATTTGGCTTGGTTAGCTTATGTGGACAAATAGTTATGAGGGCCTAACCGCAAACTGCCCCAAACAGGCAAAAAAAGGCCTGGCACAGGAGGGGGAAAAGGCCTGGCAGCGAAGGGGTTAACAAACCCAGCTCTCCTTTAGGTAGGAGGTTAGGCCTTTTCACATTAGGGTATTAGGGCATATTACATCTCATATATTTTTCCTACATATTGCAAGATGGTGGGGGTATTTATAATAATGACTCTTGTCTTCACAATTCTGTTTCTTGCATTATTCATTATCCTAATCATTGCAGCCCATGCAACGTATCGCAAATTGCAGTTATTTCAAATAAAAACTATTGTAACTCTACTGCATCTGTGTCATTGCCTGTGTTTGTATGAGACATAATATATCTGTGAGAAAAGGGTAATCTCCGTTTAACCACGACACTCCTTGAGATATCTTATTCTCAAGTCCATGCGTAACGGCTGCCATAAATCACCTTTTACTATTGTGTTTCTGGTGAGGTGCTGCTAGTGAGCCGGTAAGGTTGGGACAGCAGTTTCGACTTGTTGTAGGAAAGACGTAGTCGCCTACAAACAAAAGTACTGTCATCCTTAAACCATCAGTCTTGCTCAGAGCAAGAGTCCAAACTACGACATGGCGCCACCAACGATGGTGTTTAGGCACTATTTTACGGATACCCTGACTAGCACTGTCTCACAGCCAACAGGTACTCTAAGTACCATTATACGGAGACGTCCGTGGTCTTTGGGAGAATCCTCCTCAGCTGAAAAGGTAACACCTGATTAAGCTGTAGGTTGTTCGAGCTCGAACTCATAAAAGGACTATACTTCCTATTTCTGGTGTTCCATTTCTCTAAACAAATATGGCTGATGCCATAGACATTCCTAAAAATGCTAGACATGCACTAACACAACATTTATTAACGCATGGCCTTACCAAGGAGGGCAGGGAAGTTATTCTGATATTAGAAGCTAATGAAGCTTACCAAACAGAAACATTTTACTGTTGGGTCACCTTTCCTGAGGTTGACCAAAGAACGCACACATTTCACACATATTAGGTTGCAAACGTACCTTTACGGTACCAAGCATACCAGTATCATGAAATATCGCTCACCTACCAGGAGCATCAGAACTTGTTCGAAGGCGCCCTACCACATGTACTACAAAGAGTGAGGTTAGGTCCCCTAAGGAATGATGGACCTATGTGGCCTATGTTTGCCACATACACTCCTCACCCAGGCTTACAAAATATGCTGATAGCAAATTTACGAGTTTTATATAATGAATTAGTGGCATTATATAGACGATTAGTCCAGTTCGTAATGCGAACATTGAACACAGCACCAGCGCGTCCAGCACCGCCAGTAGCTGGTGGTTATCAATTGCCTACGGGGATTAATCCACAAACAGTGCATACTATTATGGGTAAAGTGCCCATGGAACAGGAAAAAATACCGTTCTGGATTGCCCAGAAAATGAATCAGCTGGAAGCTGTGTTTCCCCATACGGGACCACAGGAAAAACATAGATTGCTCACTATGTGCTTGCCTTTAGGGATGGTTCCCTCTGTGGATGACTGTGCCACATGGGGAACAGTCTTCGCTGCCATGTATAATACCACACATGGTACCCCGACACTTGCCAACTTGCCGGAAGTGTTAAAACAAATACAAAATGAGCATGGGGCTGCACCAGCCCTGGATTTGGGGATGAAATTAATGCGTAACTTTGACGCCATATCCTCAATAATACTCAGTAATATTAAAGGGGAAGCGGTAGCACTGGCAATTCGCCAGCGTCTCCGGGAAACTCCACACCAGGAACAAGAGAGACAGCTACCTAAAATAATTTCCGATACCTATACTAGTATAGGATGGGATAGTTTTGGAGCCAAACCTAAAAACTGGAAATACAAGGTACCACCCACAAGGAGGGTACAAAGCAGGCACAAGAGGGCTCAAAGAAGCGCTGGAACAAACAAAAAGATTTCAAAGACAGAAGGAATAAGAGAGCTGATTCTCCACACCCGGAGAACTCCGAAAGGAGATTTTGGGGGTCATTCTGACCCTGGCGGTCATTGACCGCCAGGGTCAACGACCGCGGGAGCACCGCCAACAGGCTGGCGGTGCTCCCAAGGGCATTCTGACCGCGGCGGTCCCGCCGCGGTCAGAAACGGAAAACCGGCGGTCTCCCGCCGGTTTTCCGCTGCCCTGAGGAATCCTCCATGGCGGCGCAGCTTGCTGCGCCGCCATGGGGATTCCGACCCCCTCACCGCCATCCTGTTCCTGGCGGTTGTGACCGCCAGGAACAGGATGGCGGTGAGGGGTGTCGTGGGGCCCCTGGGGGCCCCTGCAGTGCCCATGCCAATGGGCAATGCCAATGGCATGGGCACTGCAGGGGTACCCGTAAGAGGGCCCCTAAAAGATTTTCAGTGTCTGCCATGCCGACACTGAAAATCGCGACGGGTGCTACTGCACCCGTCGCACCCTTCCCACTCCGCCGGCTCCATTCGGAGCCGGCTTCCTCGTGGGAAGGGGTTTCCCGCTGGGCTGGCGGGCGGCCTTCTGGCGGTCGCCCGCCAGCCCAGCGGGAAAGACAGAATAACCGCGGCGGTCTTCTGACCGCGCAGCGGTATTCTGGCGGCTCCCGCCGGCACCGCGGTTACCGCAGCCGGCGGGAGTCAGAATGACCCCCATAATCTCAGAAAAAGGGAGAACATTAAAACTCCAGAAAGATATACTGATTCACGTCCCTCTCGTTCCTTTCAGGGCGCACCGGATTGACATAGCGAGAGAGGGGGCCGTCAAGATCGACATCCGGAATACGTGAAAGAGAAGAAAGACTCGCTGCAGTCTACCATTAAAAAAGAAGAAAAGACTCCTCAACAAAAGCCACAGTTTAAAAAGAAAAAGGTGGCGGCTCTGACAGTTAAAAATGCCAGTAAAATTGAGAACGCTGTTGAGGAACAAGACGTGGGCAGTGACTCTGTTAGTGCGGCAGAAGTCACGATATGTCACCTGAGTCTGAAAGATCATCTGGATGCGACAGCAACTAGCGATTACATCACGGTTGAAACAGCGGATGGCCGTGTTCTCCCCCTCCGATAGGGTTTATGATTTAAAAATTCAGATAGAGGGAGACGTGGAGCGCACTATTAGTGTGATATTTTGGGATGAACTAACTAGTGATATCCTATTGGCCGAAAGAGATTGGCCACCTAAACACGTCTGCAAGCTCCCGCATGGGGAATATGTCCTTTTGCCTTCTTTCTCCGATCTTGTTCCAGAAGCAGATAAAGAAGCCTATGCTTCTGAATGGGCTTTAGCGCAGGCACCTGCACTATATCGCAATCATGTAGGTTGGGACAAGGAGTCTCCTTGTCATATTATTCCCGTTAGGTCTACACCCCAACCGCAGCCGCAATACCCTGTTAAACATGAAGCAAAAGCTTCGGTGAAGGAAATCCTCACCCAAATTGAGTACCAGGGAGTAATAGAGCCCTGTACATCTGCATTGAATAATTTGTTATTCCCTGTTGCAAAGCCAGACCATTCATATAGAATAGTCGCTTACTATAGACACTTAAATAGTCATACACGCACATATGCTATACAAAATTCGCACAGCACTGATAAACAATATAGTGCGTAAAAAATATAAAACAATGTTAGACATATCTAATGGATTCTTCTGTCAGAATTTAGCACATGAAAGTCGGGACCTAAGTGCATTTTCATTTAGCTCTCAGAACGCTTTTGTCGTTTACCTCAAGGCTATAAAAATAGCCCAGGCCTGTTTTCAGCCCGTGTAACATCAATGTTACATGATATTGATTCCCAGGCATTGTCCTATGTGGATGACATATATCTCACAGACGACGTCCTCGACATTCATCTTGCGAGGGTCGATCGGATCGTTTTGGGATTTGCAGACCTCGGTTATAAATTTAATTTTAAGAAGAGCAAGATAGCCTTTCTTAGTGTATTATTCCTGGGATATGAGCTGTCAAACGAGGGGAAGAGCATGGCCCCATACTTTTTAGAGAAGTGTGCTCAATTACAGCCTCCAAACACACTTACATTTTTTTGGCAGAACATACATTCCAGATTATGCAGAACGCATCAAGCCACTTTATGACTTAGTTCAGCCTAAATTTTCTAGCAGACACTGGACAATTGAACGAACGCACATCCTTAGAGACATGCAACAGGACATGCTAGAAGCTAAACACTTACACACACGTGACAATAAAACAAACTTGGTCATCAGAATAATTGCTGGTGCCCTTGGTTTTACTTATGTCACCTTTAATGAGGATGACACAGTACCCATAGCATATAAATCACATCTATACTCAAATGCTGAACAGCGTTTTGCACCTACAGAGAAGATTCTAACGGCTGTTCAGATGGCCGTCATAAAGGAGAGGCCACTTGCCCAGGGGAAACGTATAATTGTAGTTTCCCCGGTGCCGGCCTTAGAGGCTGTCATCAAAGCAAGCGTTCCTAACGCAAAAGCATTACATCCGCGTTGGATCCAATGGGCAATGTCTCTGACCGCCACTGATGTCGAATATATATTCAATCCAAAACTTCAGACACAGGAATTCCTCCAGTATGAACAAGAGTACCCCGCTGACCTAAATATCTTGCCAGTAGACAGCTACCATACTGTCATATACACTGACGGTTCAGCACAACTGGCTGTAGGTACTAAACATCAATACTTGGCAGCTTGTGCAGCCATGAGCGAAGTAATGGAAGATGGAGTTTTCCACCCTCACAATACCTACACGCAGACCTTAGGGGATTGCACGGCACAGTTGGCTGAGCTTAAGGCTCTTATTCTAGCGCTCGAACATACTGAGACAGGAAGCCAGACTTTGATAGTCTGTGACTCATATTACTGCGTCCAGTCATACAATTAATATCTCAATCATTGGAAACTGAACAGGTTTAGAGATTCTAAAGGGAACGCCATTAAACACAAAACTTTGTGGGGGAGGGTGGCTGATCTTAAGGATAAGCTACCGTGCGTCCATGTAGTCCATACATTGGGACACCAATGTGTAGGAGTACATGTTACCGGTAATACATTGGCTGATGAAGCGGTCAAAGCATCAGTAGCTACGGCTTCTGTGGCTGCAGTGACTCGTTCTCGGACGAGATTGGACAATGAAATACTGATTGCCATTAAAGCTTCAGCTGCAGGCAAGCCCCTTCCGAAAGGATACCCTACGAGCTATACTTACCATATCAGTGCACTGAATGTTGCTTAAACAACGATTCCTGGTGTTGGAGATTGGGTGATCCCCAATGATGACCAGATATTAGATCTAATTACAGCAGCTCATGAGGGTGTCGCTTCTGCACATGCTGGTATACAGGATAACATTAACGCTCTTACAGCAACGCTACTGGTGGCCTGGTTTGTGCAGACGAACAAAGCAGTATGTCCTTTGCTGTGACATTTGCCAGCAGATCAAGGGCTCTAATATCAAACGCCCACCGCAGACATTCCTCTTAGTGTCCAACAAGCCACTACACTGTGTGTACCTGGACCATTGTGGTCCCTTACAGCCTGATGGTGCACACAAATACATTTTAGTAGCTGTAGATTCCTGTTCTAGATTCCTGTGGGTATGGCTGACGCCCGGACTGTTATAAAAGACTTGCTGATCTTTATCTGTACATATGCGGTTGCAGCATTCCATTCGGACCAGGGACCTGCATTTACCTCTAAGCCATTCAGGGACACCATGGGGACGATGGGTGTTGAACTCCATTACTCCTCATCATACCATCCTGAGGGAAATTCAGTCGTGGAGAGGCGGGATCGTGATCTAAAGCAGTCCTTAACAGCTCGAGTATTAGGTTCAGGCCGCAGTTGGTTGCATCACCTATATGGGGTCCAGGGAGCACTGAATAATCTGCCAAAACGGTCCTTGCGGGGACGCTCACCGTATGAGGTTCTCTTTGGGATACCTATGTATGTCCCAGATCTTGATGCCCCTGGTATGGTGGCAGCAGACACACCATTTGACATAAAAGAACGTCTCACTGTTTTACAGGAGATTCAACAATTTTGTGATGATAAATCATCTGCAAGTGCTGCCACCTTGGGAATAAGGGATTTGGCGAAAACTTCAACTGGCTGGATTCCTAAAGTTGGGGATCTGGTTCGTGAGAAGATCGCTGTAAAAAAGGAGTTCGGTCCATCATACAGAGCACCTGTACCAGTCTTGGGAATACAAGGCACCAGGACTGTCATCTTACCACCACTGTCTGGTTCTAAGACGAACAGATTCATCTCCATTGATGACATCAAACTACACCTTGTGGCCGATCCTTCACAGTAGACCAGGAGGTCCCTTGGGTGATTCCCGATCCCCTCTCACTACCCAACAGGACATCCATCTACATAGTAGGATGAACATCTACTACACACTACACAACTACTACAGACTATGCAACAATGTCAACTGCAGTTCCAGACGCCTCCTCGACCATGGGGAGGGCGGAAAATGAACTCTTGTTGGTTCCAGTCACATCTTCAGTGACCACCCGCTTCAGGATTTAGCTGTATTTTACACGAACACTTCAACAACTAATGACCTTGTCTACCAAGAGCCTCCACGTGCAGTGGACCAGGGTATATCGGCTCCTGTGTTTGCAGAGACTACCTCTGGTTATTTCATTGACATTGATGATTTTTCTTCAGATTCATCCGCTACTGTGATTGACAGTGTTTCAAAAGGTTGTAGGCTGTATTGATGGCTTAAAAAGAACTATTTGATATACCCATGGAACTACTTGTGGTTCTGTTGACTGTTGTGACTGTTTTCTTTTTACTTATAAATGGTCACTATATTCCTGATTGCTCCTCAGTGGAGCCTGTTGATGAAGTTTTAACATCACATCATTCTTCACATAAGGTCAGAAGAGATTTGTCCCCTGTAAATATTACAGCAATACCGATTACTGATGGGATTGTGTGGGACAAAGTTCCATTCAATATATACGAGCCTACAGAAATGATTCAAATACCATACATGTTCAAAATTTCAATGACTGATGTAATTACACCTGATGTTGTCTCTGATGATTGGGATGTCCAAACAGTTGATTCCATGCTAACTGAAATGAGGGACTATTCCGCTTTTGAAAGTGATGATGTATATGATTATACAATGAATTATGGGGAAATGTTCTGCTATAACAATTGGGGACATCACTACCTACAACGTGCCACTAGATACAGGCCAGTATTGAACTACACACAGTGGGAACACTGTTCTACACCACAGGTGGGGAGTCCAAAGTATTATAGCGATAAATTTACATACTTTTCTGGGCATGATACAAGAAAAGCGGAGTCATATTATTTTAAAATACCTCCAGCACAAATAAGAAAAATTTTGCTAACTGATACAAAATTGATTTATTCAGATCCCTTTGTTTCCCTGCTCGCAGTTGAGGGTTACGAATACTGGAAGAGCACTATCGACTTGAAAAGTGTATGGGGAACACAAGATTGGCAAATACAGGGTAGGGAGGCTTTATTTCGAGCACGCCTGATTCCTGTGCAAATGATTTTCTTAAATGACTCTATTCAGCAGACATCCTGTCTGGGGTTAGCAAAAATTAAAGATCTGAACACGCCCAATATCCCTACTCCGCCAAGGTTTAAGGATTGGCAACACTTCCTTAATATCACAGAGGAAAGGCTAGACGCAATGGTTAAGGCTGGTACCTATAATTCTTCACTTTCCAGTTCCGGCGGATGGTTAATATGGCCTGCAGACACTGATGAGTGTCAAGCGCATTTTTTGAACTCTTCAGGGGGTTTTTCAATTAACAGGCCAGACCCTCACTTCATATCGGGTCAACTTACAGGTATAGTTACAACATACAGTGTGGGTAAGCTGTGCCAGCAATGGGTACAGACGAACACGTTAGCCGCAGTTAAGAAACACCTGAACACTCTTTCTGAAAATATAGATTTGCAGGATTTTCTGCTGGTTCCTAGGAAACAGCGCTCGAAAAGGTTTTTATATGCTATGTACACTGAAATTTTGAAACTTTCCCAGATTGAGGCTGCTGCGCTTTTAAGGCAACTAGATAAAGAGAATTTAGAAAAAACATTAGCTGTCATCGACAACGGCATGAATACACTGTCCAACAGGATTTATTCACTATCGAATATAGTGTTGTCTGCTATTGATATCACTCAGACAGACTTGTCCCGGTTATATCATGGGCAGACACAGCTACGTTCCATCATGCAGCTAGGTTGGACATTACAGACACTGAAAGGTGGCCACATTCCATGGAGGTATATTAATGGGAGTGAATTCTTCACTGCTTTTAACTTTTCCAAGGAACAAGTGACAATGGCTAAAAGGGAGTCTAGTTTCACCCTGCTTCAAGTAGAGAAGTTAGATAAGTTGCCCTTCACGGTAGCAGAGAGTCCTTCAACTATCTGGCTCTTACATGGCATTATTAATTTACCGATTTCGACCTTTCGTTTCTCGAGCTGCCTGAAACATCTTGCAGTGGGAAGATATGAGCAACTAGGAGATAGCTTTATTAAGGAAGAGTGGGAGTTGCCCTTTGACTATATGTCTGAACGCGAGAAGGAAGTCTTTCTTAGAGGAAGCGAATGTGAGACTGCTGTTCATCATTCTATGATATGCAAGCAGGTGTCTCTTCACCGTCTTTGCAATGCGGGGGTCGCAAATTTGGCCTGTTTTCTGAAGGGTACTCCAGTCCCTTGGATTCGCTCGGTATTTCATGTACTTTCCAATGGAAGTTATGTGGTACTGAACGATCAAAGTTGTTGCGGCATGCGACCTGGAATTGCCTACGCAATCTGGGTCACGAAGGTCGTTACGTGTTGTGGACATGTTTTGTTTCCCCCCACATGAGAGATAAAAGTATCTGACATGTGGCCCCACATAGATACTATTAATGTGAACTATGACAAGCTGAGTAGGCGCTATTGTTTCAGAAACAGGTCGCCTTGACATCCGCAAAAGAGACACATGCTCTCCAGATTGCGAGATCATCAGCGGAGATACAATCCCTTTTAAATACCAATTTCCCCAAACACTTTGGAGAGCTGGCATCCAGAATATTTAACGCTTCGAGCACCACTGGGATTGTTCATTTCTTTAAGGCTGTCAGGTCTGGTTTTGTGTCCATCTTCCAGACTGTCTTCGGCGTCATCCCATCAGCCATCCATTCTCTCTTTTCAAGTTTGTTTGGTGGCTTTCCAATTATTTTGGCTTTGATTGGCGGACTACTACTGCTATTTCGTCTGATTCGCAGTGGTTGTTTCTTTCCAGCAACGCAGAGCAATGGAGCCGCTCCCGCCAACTCCACTGTGCCGTGAGCGCATGGCTCGGATCTTCGGTGCACCTTTGCTGGTAGAACTGGAGCTTGACTGGTCGTTGTCATTTTGGCCACTTCTTTAGTGTATACAACCAGTCTTCCGCTGCATATGGTGTCTCTTTGAACATCTGCCTATTGTCTGTCTTGCTGTTCCACCGACATCTCCTGTGGACCACGAACTGCTGATGTCCCCGATGAGGGTTCATACACGGTCATGCAACTTGAGACTGAGGTTGCTCCGCGAGACCACCTATGAGCCTTCCGTTGTGAGATCTACCACGGATGAGAACACTGCAATAGATAACGATGCACCAGGAAGTACGGCTCACTTCTGCTCTGTGGATCCGTTGGTCCGCCCAGCACTCGACTTAACATCGGACGATGTTGACTCCTTTTTGAGGTCCTTGGTCAGTGACTTCGATGACATTCTTCAAGATCATGCGTATAACAAATAATTTGATGAATTGACTTGCCATTCCCGATTCCAAATTATGCATTTAAATTGACATTTGCTGTTGCACGCTGTGCTTGTCATAGTTGACATTAACATCTCTGTATGTATTTTAACAGATTTGTTTGAACATATTTTTTACACATGCTAGAGCTTTTTTGATTGTTTTTTGTTTTTAGCTTTTAGTTCAGATGCAAGTTTTAGCATTTGGGTTCATATACCTTTGTCATACCTGTTACGGCAATGGGGAGGGTGTAGTAAATCCTAGTTCGTTAAATTGGGAGAACAGGAGTTAGCTTAGCCTCTGGCTTGTAGACTCGTGCCCCCGTCACCTAGTGACTTTTAACCTACTTAGCTTGCTCTGTTTTAGCCCATTTAATTATTTATTTCTTCTAAGATGGGTGCCTTGTTTATATTTAGGCCACTTGTTATGGGTAACATTATCAGTGTCACTGCGCCAAGTCGCCAACATCAAGCACCAAAGACAAACAAACAGTAGGTGTTCACACTTAGGGATTTTCCCTCTCTATACTTTCGAGGGATTGTTGATATTAATTGCTGTTCCAAGCATGTCTGTTATCTATTGTTTAGGAACACACCTACATCAGGGGACCTTGTACATCTGTATAAATACATCACACTTTAGACAGATAATCAGAGGGATTCTGACGAGAGGGCATTGCCACCATCGCTGATACCGA